>NC_044326.1:110544523-110853704 GCF_007399415.2 Gopherus evgoodei
AAGTCAGTAGCATGCAATCACTAATGACAACATCTATATTGTTTTTAGATTACACTTTGAAAATCTTGGGTTGATGCATGTAAATTCATGGTGGTATGTATCCACTGTAATTTCAGCATAGCCAGTAAAACCAGTTTAGTCCAACATCAGAATACTCTAAAGTAGCCTGTGAACCATGAAGCAATAGGGATAAGGGGTTGCTACTGCAGAGTAGAAAAAGGATATTTCTTGGTAGAAGAGAAATATTTTAACTGGCAGAATGTCAGTTTCACTTTGCATATGTCTGTACTGCATACTGTATATTTTAACTAACTAGAGAAATCAGCCCATTCATCTGTGGTTCAGGCATTACTCTCTGCATAGCTATTCAGGAATGAAATGCCATGTAGAGCTACTTATTCTTTATCAGTGTCACAGAGGCAACTTTCAGTCTTTTCAGTCTACTCTCTTCTAAAGTCAAAACACAATGGAGTTTCATTGCAAGGAGAGAGAGAGCTCTTCACCACAAATGGTGGCAGGTTCCCTCTGACCCCTGCAATGGTAGGGGGCACTGCCAGATGTTGAGGGGACTTCTCTGGAAGGCCATGCCTTCATTCCAAGAAGGGAATAGGTAAACCAGCTTGACTTCATCTCCTACTGAGAGTTGCTGCAGCACAACTGGGAGAAAGGAATTCTTACTCATCCTTATCCCTCTAATATCCTTCTTTTTCATTAGTCTTCTCCCTCATCCTCTGATCAGCCAAAACAAAGGTAAAGTAGGATTTAATCATCCCTTTGGAATGCAGCATTTAATCTGGAATTACTGCAGTGGAGCCTGATTAAAATGGAGTGAGTTTCATTACTGTTGCATCCACACTGAGAATTTTAGGTAGGTGTTGCATCACATGTAACTCTCTTGGTGTCAGAAAGACTGTACATGGGCTGCAGGCCTTTTTACTAGCATGTCCTATAAACCTGCTTTATGTTCCTACCATAGTCAGTGGAGCTGCATCAGTGGGCACTGGTGGCAAATGACAAGTCTCATTTTTGCATTCTGTGTCTATACATAACCCACAAGAAGTGAAAGTCCAGCAATTTGGGATTTTCAATCCACTCCATTCTAAGCAGAATTTCTCTGTAAATAAACTTCATTATGAGCAGGTACCAATGTATGACATCAAGCAAAGCTCTAAAACTTCCAGAACAAGGAGAAAAGCTGCAAAACCTGCAATGAGAAACTGTAAAACACAATCATAACATCCTTCACCCTGGGTTTTATGTATTGTTATCAGCATGTCCATACAGCTTCTGTAAATCTGTTCCCCTAAACAACTCAAGGAAATTTTGCCCAAATTGCAGAGTTTAAATAAAACCTTTTGCAAGACAATTTGGGGGAAGAGGCTATGGCCTTGAAAATTTCACTTACAGCAATAACAATTTCTTGGATGTTCTTCACATAAAGTTTCACATAATCTAGGATATAAACTTTCATCTTATCTTGTGGTATAGAGAACCAGTTGCCTGCAATAGCTGCCTCATTTTCATTGTTTCCGCTCCATAAAATGATGCATGGGTGAGATTTTAATCTCTTCACCTGAAATAGAAATCATAGTTTCAAAATTAAAATTCAATTACTTCCCTTTAACAGGATATCTTGTAATGTTTATGCAAGTTGCAGAGAGTTTAAACAATACTGGCTAGTTTCTCCACCTGCTGATGTGATCTCAATGACAAGAAATATGAAAGATTCCAAAGGATACAGTACTATTGCAGCCATGAGAATAAAGGAACCAATCCCGCAAATAGACATGTCAGTAACTTTACTCCATGAGTAACCATGCAGACTTCAATGGCAATACTCACATGAATAAAGTTACTCATGAGTTTGTAAAACCAAGTCCTAAATTTGCACATCTTTGAAACTATTGAAATTCACATTTTTGGTAGACTATAAAAGAACAAAATATCTTGTGTTTTCATCTTTACTTTTCCACAAGGCATATAAGATAATACTTTTTTCAATCCACAAAAAAACAACTTCCCTGCCTGGCCAGAAAAATAAATTAAAAAAATTAATGATGAAATGATACACGGCCCAGGCCAGCAAAATATATAATCTTCTCGTCTCCTAAAACACATACAAGTACAGGTGAGATGTGGAGTAGGAAGACAGGACAGAGGGACCCCCTGTTACCCCAAGGATGACCTCAGCATTCCTCTGCCCACCATGTTCTGCCTTGCTTTTCTACAGGCCTCACTCCATTTTCTTGCCTCTGTGTGTGTGTGTTACCTGAGTGTACAATAGACTGCAGTCTTTAAAGAAACTCATGTCAGACAATGAGTAACAGAAACTAAATAGAACTACACAGTTAGTCAATACAAGCATATGGAAATACGGGTCCTTGACGCTATTGAACCACATACCTGATGAGTAACCTCTGCTCTTACTGATTCTAAGTAGTTCTGGTCAGTTGGGTAAAGGGCACATGCAAACATAAAATCCTGCCAAATCTATACAGCAAGAAAAAGGAAATACAAAACCTGTTAGCAAATATTTTCTACACTTAAACAATGATTTTCAGCTCACATGCACTTTGGTTCAGATGGAATTATTTATCTTAAACAGCAGACGAGGTAGAAATTTTTAACTTACTCACTGTACATGAATACCAGAGGTGTTACCAAAACAGCTATGTCCCAGATGAGCTCAACTTTCACATGCACATACACCCCTAGGATTACTTTCCTCAATTTTAGTGTTTTAAGCCATTTCTTCATCATTATGAGCCAGATTCTTTCAGCTTACTCATGGTTTGCAAGTAGCTCCATTGCTTTCAATAAAAATACTTGGAAGTCATATACTACTCAATATGAGTAAAGACCCTGTCCATTAGTGAACAGAGTTCTTATGGCTTTTACGGTGTGTTTTGCATATACCCATGAGTAGAGCAACAAAACCCCATTGCTTATTAGCAGAAGAAAGTCATTACACTGAGGTGTTCATTTAATTTTTTTATAATTTAAAGTACAGCTACTGTAATACTCCAGGCATGAGTAAAAGGTCCAACAATCTCCATGTGGAAGAAAAAAAAAGCAAAGGCAAGCCACATTTGAGGAGAGAAAAGATGAACGCTTTTAGCTATAAATATTTTAAATCATGTGTTTGTGTAGCCCACTGTTTCATGAATGTTACAAGTCATCCTTTGTGCCCAATCCACAGAGAATTCTATTTGATATAGGTTCTTTTACGGCACTCATCACTGTAGTATCTGAGTGTCTTCCAACAGTGCATTAATCAACATGACTAATGTCTGTCACGTGCGGTTCTTTCTATCTCTCATCTTCTCTTCTGGAGAAAGGATTGCGCAAGCAGTACAGCGCTTTGTTTTGGTTAGTTGTTGTGCTGTTATACACCTTTTCGGTGCACAACAATAGCAGTTACATTCTGCCCATGGCCTAAGACAGGATAAGTTTTAGAAAGGTGCTGTACCTATAAGCAGACACTTTCTGCCCCTGGCCTATGACTGTCCCCTCATTTTTTTCCTCTCCACTATTTTCTTTAAACAAACAAACATGAGAAACTAAAGAACAACATGCAGGATACATTTAATGTTAAGGTCGAGACATTAGAGTGCACCTGCGAGACCTTAAAAGGACCCTGATTTTCAGAGCACCTGTCCTATGAAAATGAGGCCCTTATATTGTTTCAAGTTGAGTATCCAGAAATCACTAGTTCCTTTTGAAAATGTAGCCCAGATTCCTGTACCAGTATTAACTCAACTGCCTCGTTCATACACCAGTATTTTCTATTTGTTATTTTCTTGTCAATTTGGAATACAGGAGCTGAGTTGTCTTTTTATTTTTTACCATTATTCCTAGTTCATCGCAGATATCATAGAATTCATCTTGCTCATATACCCCTCCTCCCCATACACGAAGCGCATTCATGTTAGCATCAACTGTGGACTGCAAGATGAGCTTTAACCTGTTCAATAGAAAGAGAATTAAATCAGGAGAACTAACAGTTGCATGAAATTACACACACACCCAAACTAGATACCCAGGAGAAACCTACACAGGCTTGTATCTTTTTTCTTTAAAAAAAAAAATTATATATATATATATATATATATATATATATATATATATATATATATATATATATATATATATATATATATATATATATATATATATATATATATATGTATGTATGTATGTATGTATGTATGTATGTATGTATGTCCAATATATGTATATCATTAGCAGACAGGCCAAGACTAGTAACTTTGACAGAAACACCATTCTGACACCCTAGAAATCTGTATAAATGTTCAATGCACTATCAAAGCTAAATTCTTGCAAATAAAAGGGCTCAATCCTGGTAACACTTACCGAACAGATTACTCATGGTAGTAAGTACTATAGTCAGTAACAAGCGTTTGCAGGATTGGATTTTAAGGTTCTATCCCAGAAAGAGTCAAATACCCTTCAAAAAATGTTTTATTTAAAAAAAATTTAAACACTATATTTATCCAAGTAGCTCCTTTGATTTGTTATAGTCTTTTCCCTTTGGATTTTACCCTGTTTTATATACATATTACCTTGAACATTAATCATTTCCAACCATTTCTGAAACATATCTAGGAGTCTTTTTTCTCTCATACATTCTACAAAGCATGTTGCAAAAAGGTCAAAAAACAACAGATGCATTACGGCACCCTGAATGACATTTTTAAATCATATTGGGCCCAATTCTGTCAACCTCTGAGTAGACACCTTACCCTAGAAGTAGTCCCACTGCTAACGACCTGATGGCAGCAGAATCAGGCTCTCTTCCCCTTTATTGACCTGATTTTTACTCTCCTTGCTCATACTGAATAGCACTTTACACTGAAGATAGTTCCACTGTTGATGTCAATGGGACTCCTTCTAGAGTGAGTGCTAGCCCTCAGGAATAAAGAGGGGCAGAATCTGTCCCTTTGTATTCAATATCTAAAGAATATTGATTAAGACTTACATATCAGAGGAAACTCTGTCCTGGAAAGAATCTGCTGGAATCCAGTTGGATCCCTTAATGAAGATGGGGAGTCCGTTGATCCTGAAGTAGAAACTCAGGCCTGGTGAACCAGGTATAGGCTCCTCAACCAGTTCCACTGTTCGAAAATAAGCCTGTGGAGAATTGAAATTTGTGCATTTTTAGAGCAATCAGAGACATGAAAAATATAAAGAAAGCAATCTAAAAACCTAACCTTCACCTTCAGGAATTGTTAGTTACATCTTTCATTTGTTAGTAAACTATTGAGCTTTTTCTAAAATAGGTAAAGTATAAGAGTATAGGTCTTTCAAATGAAACCATTGTGCACATTTTGCTAAACCATCTATGCACAATATCAGCTTACTTTCATTTTAAAAGGAGCTTGAAACAGAAAAGTGCCAGAAGTTTCTGGCTTATTAACAGAAAGAGAGCATGTGCATATGTGCGCAGACTGGTCATGCTGCAGCAGATTTGCATATGGCCTGTTTGAGACCAGTTAGAGAAATCCAGAAGCTGCATTAGATTAAACATTAATTGTATTTTACCCAAGCCTTCTCTTCTTATGGAAGGAGATTGCAAGACCCCAGCTGTGGAATTCTTTGCCAGACAAAATGATACTAAGCCCAAGCCTGACCACTCAGATCAAAATATGAGACTCATCTTTTTACTAAAGCCAGTTCCTCTAGTAATGACATCTTTCCCATGGCAACTATCCAAAGGAGAGGAGAGCGCCTTTGGACAGCTTAGTTATATTTGAATAGGTGCAGTTCAGCACTAAGATACCATGGTGACCAGCTCAGACATACAACAGCTAGATTAGATAAAGCTACAAGCAAGGCTGTTCCTGACTGCAGTCATGTAGAGTTACTCATCAAGCAGAGGCCTGCACATTCGTTACAGCTGCCCTTTCATCCTGACATCTGCTAGATCTGTGCTTGTGGATAGAGCATTACAAACCATGCAAGCTTTCTCAATCCTTTTCCTGTATGTGGAAGAACAGGACCGGAGAGTGCTGGACTGTTTTGAGGACTCTTTATTTGGGCTAAGTAAATGCACTGTGCTGAAGAATATTTCATTTGCACTGACAACTGTACGTAAAGACTTCCGGGGCAATATGAAAGTGAGCAGTTATATAGTTATGTTGCCAGAAGCTGAGAATGAGCGACAGGGGATGGATCACTTGATTACCTGTTCTGTTCATTCCCTCTGGGGCACCTGGCATTGGCCACTGTTAGAAGACATGATCCTGGGCTATATATATAGATATATATAGATATATAAATATGGAGATATACCTATCTCACAGAGCTGGAAGGGACCCTGAAAGGTCATTGAGTCCAGCTCCCTGCCTTCACTAGCAGAACCAAGTACTGATTTTGCCCCAGATCCTTCAGTGGCCCCCTCAAGGACTGAGCTCACAACCCTGGGTTTAGCAGGCCAGTGCTCAAACCACTGAGCTATCCCTTCCCTGAACAGACCTTTGGTCTGACCTAGAATGGCCGTTCTTATATTCTTAGCCATGTGACTGAACGAAGAGGTCAGAGGTGTCTCCCTAACCACAGTAGGAGAAGCTGGGAGATAGCTGACATTGTAGGTTCCTGTTCAGCTGCAGAATGTTACTGAATGAGACTCTCTCTCTTTCAGGAATACTTTATTCTAGTTATTTCTTTGTTGTTTTCCTTACTCTGATACAAGTCATCTAGATTAAAAGAATATATCCAGTTTGCTCTTTCTGCATATAACACAAATATCAGTACATGTGTTTCTTCTATTGCTCAGTACAGAAGACAGAGATTTGTGAAATTAATTCAAATGAAGTGAGGGAAAAGTAACTGACGAACTGTAGCCAACAAAACCAAAACAGTGAGTCTATGTCAGAACTTGGGGTTTTCCTAGCTTTCAGGCCTAACCTTAAATTACTACACTGCACCTCCCTCAAGATTAAATTATTATTTGCTGTAACATTTTCAAGATATCAGGCTCTAGAATTGAATTGGACATATGTCAGAGGTGAGTATGTATACTAGGAATGTGGCAGTAGGGGTCAACTTAACACAAATAAATACAATTGGTACATTTACCAACTGAGGTAAACATTTTAATTCCACAAATCAAACACAGGCTGGAATTCAAAAGGTCACTGACAATGCCCATAGTTTATTTTGTGAAATATTTTAATCTTATCAATCATACAAATACTGAGGAGGGGGAGCAACAGTATTTCATATGGCAAGAAAATAAACACCACACACTTTGCGCTACTTGGTTCCTATTTGGTGCTCGAGTCAAGCTGTGCAACGATTAGTTTTATCCTCATGCAGGCAATGTGTACGACAAATCAAACTTGTGATCACAGATCATCTGTCACAGATTGATCCCTCCTATGTCAAATTAATGATCAAAAGGTACACAAGGAAAAACAGAAGCAGCAGCCTGACCCAAATATCACAGTATGGGGCAGAAACCTGAACGACTGTTTCATATGCATACAAATAGTAAGCTCTTGGGCCAGGAACAGTTTTTGTTCTGTGTTTGTACAGCACCTAGCATACTCCTGGTCCACGACTGGGGCTCCTGTGTGCTACAGCACTACAAATAATAGACAGTAGTAATTATAATACTGTACAGAAGCAGCCGCGGATTAAGGCTAAATGGTGCTCAGATCCAGTATGATCAAAGAGTCCCCAATCATACAAAGGTCACTTCACACCAAACCAACGTGCTCATGGCACTCTTGGCTCTCTATTGCCACTGCTCCTAACACACTCTGGTGGCAGGCTCCCACTCATGGATCCTTGAATCCAAACTTTAGGAGTCCGTGGGTTCCCTACAAGCCCAGAGCCACAGTTTCTGCTTTAATCCACCTCTGTACAGAAGGCCAAGTTCACAACTGGTGACACCACATGTTAGCCCCATATCTGCATGTTCTTGGGGGAAGGTCATCTGTCTCTGTGATCCAGGAACCCCGCAATGCCAGCTGGCCAAGAAGGTTAAAGAATAACCTGATATGTATATTTTGGTTCACCTAAGAATGTCATGTGAGATCTTAAGCCAGGATCACACGGGTCATTTAATATCATTGTGAAATGTATGAACAGATACTATGTAAAGAGTTAGGTATGTATACTGAAAATGTGTTGTAAGGTCTGTATCAAGGCAGAGTTGACAAACAGGTTTTCTGTCAGACAAGAGATGTTTTTTTCACCTGTCTCTCTGTTGGTATTTAAATTAAGCATTGTAAGTCAACACAGTGGCTGCACATCTACATACCAAATCAACAGAGGGATGTGAAATCAACAGGAATGAAGCAGAGACATAACAAGCAATGAGAGCAAGCAGGGGAGTGTTACTGTCCATGAGAACAGACAATTAACTTGGATAGATGTAGAAGGCAAGGAGACATCCCTTTATCCTGCACCTAGGAAGTAAACAGGCAGTGTCATTTACATTCATGAAAATGGAATCTTAATCAGCCTTGGTTGAAACACTACAGAAGACATTTTGGGGTGATATAAATTTATTTAGAATGGAGATTAGCTGGTTAAAGTTTAGTCTGTTGTAATTTTGTTTCATAGGTCATCCTTTTGTTTCCATTATCCTTACTCACTCTCTCTCAATCTTGAATCTTTAATAATGAATGTATGATTGTCACCACTATATATATATATATATCTCAGTGCTGTAGTATTAAACAAGGTGCTGATCCGAAACTGAATCATACAAGCTACTGTGTACACTGTTCCCTTGGGGACAGCAGACCTGGCATTTCTATGAGTGCTCAATGGAAAAGGGGCTGGACTCTACAGGAGAACACTTCAAAGGAGCTCAAGGACTGGAAAACACCTGTTGTTAACTTTCGAGGTAAAGGAAGGGCTGGCATTATCCAGAGGAGATTGTTTGGGTGGCTAAGACAGGTGGTGTCAAGGAGCTGACACCCAGTTAAGCACAAGCAAGTCCGCTTCTCAATGGAGGCAAGAGGGTAACAAGATGACTCACAGTCTGGCCCCTTGAGAACTATCACAATCTCGCTCTCCTTTTATGAGGAACTTAGCCTTAGGACTGAGGCATTCTACCCATTCCTGGCACTTGTTGTTTCCCACATCTATGCTTCTTGAATATAAAATGATAAACAGAAGTTTCTCTCACACAACTCTGCAGCTTGCATCACCACCAAAATCAATCAGTTACCAGATTATGGGACAAGCTAAAGAATTCCAAGTCTTTGTCAAGCAAATCCGATCAACTGGAGGAACCAAAGAAGTCAGGACATGTTGATTTTTTTTTTTTGTGGAATAGATTTGGATTTGGGCGTTTAGCGGTGGGAAAGATACAACAGGAGAGGAAGAGGCCCAGAGCTGAAAACCAGGAGAGAGAGCTAGGATATCTAAATAAATGAACTCAGGATACTAGAATACTGTGATGACGTTTGTGGTGTAAATGCCAAGATGGATTAGACAGAGTCAGACAGGAAAGATCTGTTAGAGTGATGCTAAAAATCTAGTGGGTGGGAAATATAGGTGGTTAAAAAATACAGGTGGTTTAAAAAAACCCAAAGTATTAAAAACTGCAGCAGCAGGATGGAGATGGAAAGCTCCGATAATGAGGCAGAAATGAGTGCAAGGAGGGAAAGAGAAAGATCTCAGAAAACAAACAAACAGGAGGGAGGAAAAGAGGTTTCAATAAGACTAAAGAGGGAATTAAAGTGGCAAGAAGTTGTTTGATGGAGCCATGGAAGGGGAGAAAGAGGCTATGGATAATCAACAGAGCTGGACAAAGGCACTCCCACATTCCAGAAAACACTTACTCTTTATGCTGGCTTTTGCTAGGATTTTATTTTGCAATCTTCCGAGAAACAAATTCCAACCCAAACAATTTAAATTATAGAAAAGGAAAAATAAGACTCTGAGCCTGGTTCTTGGCCATGTTCTGAGTTGTTTATGCCATACTCACAGCTTAAAAAGGCTGGAACACAGACAGATCCCATCATCCAGAAATTTCTCTGCCTCAGAGGGGTTCTCTCCTCAGAGCAGGATTGGTGCGATGATCCTATGCTGCCCTCAGTGTAGGGGCAGGACAGAGGCAGGAGACGTGTATCGAAGGAGGCTGTAGGAAGCCACCGAACAGCCTTGGAGGCTGCACTAACTTACTCTGGGATTTGCACAAGCCCTAACACTGGGAAGCTGTAAAGGTGGTGTAACGCTACTCAGAATGCATGTATATCTCTCTCCCTGCCCAAGTTAGGCGGATGTGCAATAGGTACAGAAAGGTCATTTTGAAATACTTTCTCTTTATATAGCTTAATTTCACTTACAAGGTCAGTGTGAATGAAACTAGAAACTTCACAAAGAGTTTTAGAAATATATCTGTCTCTCTTGGAATCTCCAGAACCACACCCAGTTCCAGAGTCTTCGGATGAATGTTACTATTATTCTACTCCTTCCCAGCAGAAATTCCAGCCTGCTGGCATAAAAGCAAATCCTCCTGGGATGTGCTAGAATGGAAAGAGATTATATGGAGCCTTTCCTCCTTGTGCAGCTGCAGGGCAGGATTTTACAGAGTGCCAGGGAGGAAGACCAGCTGCCATGTGAGCCAGTACAATATGGTCCTATGTGGGGGTGGCCTGCTGGCTAGGGGCCATAGCCTATAGATCATACCTCAGCAGGTATTCTGAGGCGCATTTTGCTTCTTAAAAAGGAGCAACAATGTCCTGTGTATTGCTGTCATTCCCAGTGACCATTCTGCCATGCATCAACGTGGGGGCTCCTGGAGCACCTGCCCAAGAAGAATCACTTCGCTTCCCCAATACTATGTGGCTTGTTCACAAGATTATATAGATGTTATTTCCTACACCAGGGTTTTCTAAACCTAAAATCACTTTCCAAAACTCCATGCTGAATTTATCCCGTTGCACATAAAAAACCCAAACCTATATTTTGAACTATACTGAAAATATTGATGATAAATTATCTCCATCACTCTGAACACAAACTTTGGGCCCAATCCTGTTAACACTTGGCAGGACTGATCATGATGGAAGGTAACTACAATGAGAAGTAACTTCAAACAGGGCTTCTCACAGTTGTAAGTACTACAATGAACACATTTGCAGGAGCATAGCTTCTGGACTAGTTTTCAGTGGTGCAAAACACATACATATCATCTAGCAAATGTACAGATTTATTTAATAGTTTCCTTATGCTCATAGCATGTAGGACCCAGTCTAATTTTATCTTAATTTTTGAATAGGTTGAAGATTTGTGAGTGGTTCTTTAAATGTCCCAAATCTTCTGAACACCCTAGTAAGTTATGAAAAAGCTTTCTTCTATAAACAGGTACTTTACAGAATCTATTACATTGGGTAAAATAAAGTACTTAATTGCTACTTAGGCGTTCAAATTTGTGATACTGCTTTCCTCTGACAGCTGGGACGCATACTGTTGTGTGTTTTTAATACGTCCGGCATGCTCTAGTAATTGAAGTTACTTCAGATTTGTGCCTCACAGCACATCCCAAAAGTTTTATACACTGAAATTCCAAATAAACGTCTCTGTTTAAAAACAAATTAAATATAATTATACACAAGATTTTTTCAATGTGTGTTACCAAACAATGGTAAATTTCATGTTCATTACATAATATCATTTATCACATCTGAAGATGACAAGCAAATACCACGATGCTTAAACAAACAGCTTTTTGTCTGGTTGGTTGGTTTTTCCCCCCCTCAGTTTGAGAATTTTAAAAACAAACAGAACACATTTTCTTTTTTAAATTTGAAATTAGTTTGCAAGTTGTCCCCTAGTCAGACTGGAAGTGCAGGTTTTGGCACAAGTGAAAGCTGCCAGCGTTTTAGTTACCTTATATCTAGGGTTCCAGAAAATCCTGTTTCTAAATAATGGTCTTGTGTAAAAATTACAACCCAGCAGAACATTTTCTAATACTGCTTGAGAGCTACTGGGTTATTCAGTGATGCTTCCTGACATTAACTTCCTACATGCCATATTAATTGAGAGGATTTATGTACCTTTGAAAATTTCTCAATCTTGTATCCTGCCCCCATGTTGAAAGTTGTTGTCATGTCATATCCAGTTTGGTTTCCGTGGCCACTAGGCCACCAAGTCTGCACTGTAGTACTCTTAAGGAGGGAGGAAACAAAAACAAAAAACAATTAGAAGCTAAGGTCAGAACAACTTGTGTGAAGTTAGGCATGTGTCTCACAATAACAACTGTGCATCCAGTAGGAGATTTTCAAACACATAAAAGGCAGTTGAGCCCCAAGGTGGAAGGGAATAAAATGGGACCCAGCCAGGGCCACCCCTCCCCACAGCACCAGAACTGTACAGGGGAGACTCACCCCATTATAGGAGCACTACAATCCCAGAAGTTTCTCCCCTTCCTTCCTCCCGCTCCCCCACCAACACATGGCCTTGGAGGGAAAGTGCAGAGGAGCCAGTTAGAGACTCCAGTTGGTCAGAGCAGAAGCAGTCTGAGCAGCGACTTCTGGAGATTCAAAGAATTTTGTAGTTTGGACTGGACTTTTTCTGCTCTGTGCTGAATGGCTGTTTGCTTCAACTCTCACCTTCTTCCTCCCTCAGTCTCACACCATACCTGCTTGTGTGTTCTACCCTATCCCTCACCCTGTATCTGTCTGGTCTATTTCAACTGTAAGCTCTGTAAGTGCAGTGACTGTCTCCTACTCTGTGTTTGTACAGCACCTAGCACAATGGGCCCCAGTCTTGGCTGGCCCTCAGGCACAACTGTAATAAACATTATTAACAAATAAAACAACAACATAACAATAAATAATGAGAATATCCATTGAATGGAAAGGGGAGATAGGCACCTAATTGCCATTTGTACCTTTGAAAACCTTCCCCCTCACCCATTGTGGGTAAAACTAAATATTTACCTGTAGCCACCTCTTCAAGCATAATCTGGGTCAAATGTTGGTTGCACTCACCGGTTCAGTTAAATTGAGCTTTTAAATAAAAGAAAAGGATCCACCCCCTTCTCAGGCTTCATGCCTTTGACTTTTTCCTCCATATTATTAGTTATTGATTTAATTTCTTGAAACAAAAAAAAGTAACTTCCCCGCTGTGATTTAGTATCATCTTGTTTTCCCAAAAGAGATGGAGCAAGGTTAACAGCATCCATTTCATATAGTTATGTCTTCGTGCCAACAGCATACTATAGCTGCCCAGTTCTATAACATACTGTGAGCTGCATTCACCAGTTCAGTACACAAACTGGGGAAAGAAAGCAGTAATATGTGCACCAAACAACAGAAGGATCCACAAAGAATATGTTAATGCAAGAAGTGCCAGGATCTTTTTGCATAAAACCAGGCCAAAGCACACCTCTGTAATATGATTAGCTGTAGCCATACCCAGACATAATCAGCTATAGCCACTTATTTCAGCTTCCATGATCTGGAATTATCTTAAGCAATAGTGTCTGAGTACTAATCTGGAAATTCAAGGGATAAAAACTGAAGCATAAAAATCAGATCATGCCTCATCAAATATGGAGTGGCTTTAGAAAGCTAGACACAAATGGAGCTTTCTTATTGGTTGCTAATGATGTCATACCCATATCCATCTATTAGCAGATAAGCAAGCAATTTCAGAACAGCAAGAAAACACTATGCAGTGAATTTCAGGGTGATTACTGTACATCTCAGGTTGTTACAATCCACTTGAGCAGTCTTGGACCTTCATCATCTGAACTGAGCTCTCATTGACCAGAAATTCATTTCTTGCCAGGTCTTGCTGTTTGTCACACCATGCAAATCTGTTGCACAGAGTATGGGCTCAGTCTGGCTCTTAGATATGTAACAGCACACTGCTGCGTCTCTTGTAAAATCAGCTGCTGTGAATTCATGTAGCAAAAGCCCTTTATGTACAAAGAATAACAATACACCGTTGTCTCTGCTCTGAGGGCACCATTTCCTCACAAACTACTCTCAGGCTCATGGTTGTATTTTATTAACCAATTTCTTCCCCAGGGCAGAGGAGGGGCGAATGCACCAAAGCAAGAAATCATGTTCAGTTTCATATCACACTGTACGTATTACTGCAGACTAAAAATGTTCACTAATGGCTAATATTTGTTTTTAAACAAAACCCTCTAGCCTTGATATTTGTACTTCTTCACGTAGCCATCTGTCAGTGATCAATAATAGTCCCTTTTAAAATAATGAAGACATCTGAATCAACCTTGGCCACACACACCGCTCTCCACTCCCAGATTCACCTTAATAGGTGTTTCTTCTCCACACACACAGCACATAGGAGTCCTTGTGAATATAAACCATATACCTTTTAATGGAGGTGGAATCTACACATTTAAATTACATAGCAAAATTAAATTAACAAAGCCAGAAAAATGTGTGAAGGGTACGGCAGATCCTCATAGTCTCAGAGGTTATTAATTGGGTTTGTCAGGATACCAAGATTCTTGTTCTCACCCAGAAATCCAATTTGACTCAGTGGTAGCCAAATGGTAGGAGGTACCCCTCAGCTTGGATGCCCCACTCCAAAGAAGTCAGCATTACCAGCTCCTGCTCTGGTCAGCTAGTGCCAGACCTTAGTTTAGGTCCACTGCTGTCAAGTACAGTTCGGTAGAGGCACCTCCACTAGGTCCAGTTCTCAAGGCAGGAAAGAACCACTACTCCATTTTACTCATCCTGGGCTCATTGCCCAATACAAGCCCATTACTTCTCAGCACAGGCTGACCCTTTTCTCCAGAATCTCCCTAATAATTTCTAACTACATTTACAGGACAAATTTAATAGAATTCCTAAAAACATAAGCGCAACACACTATGGAGCTACATGGAAGTGAAATTAGAATTTATATAAATTAACCTTGCCAGTAGCCAGCCTTTCACCACCGCAAGGTCTGGGATAGGAGAAGGGTCAGACAGAGAGAGCTTCCGTTCATTCTAACTCTAGGGCGTAGACCTGTTAGTCTATTTTCAGTTGTGTTTCCTCTCCCAAGGAGTGCTTCATTTCTCTGACACTCCACATGTCTTTAAAGATCCCTCAACTCAAGGGACTAAATTCAGAACTAGTGAAAGAGGTGCAACTTCACTAATTTTGCACCCTTCTCCCGGCTAACCAAACTCTACATATGACTCGTTTGCCCTTAGGTATCCAAAGGTATCATTACTGATTGTATGAGGAATGCTTTTCCCTCCTCCTCTAAGGGCTAAACATATTCCATCCTGACTATGACAGTACCTATCTGCCCAGAAAACAATGGTCTGGGACAGGAAATAGTGCTATCATACAGGATCACAGAACTGCCATACTGGAGTAGACCTGAGATCCATGTAGTTCAGTATCCTTTCTGACAGTGGTCAGGACCGATGCTTCACAGGAAGGTGAAAGAAACCCATAGTAGGTAGATGTGGGATAATCTGCGCAATATGTACCTACAACAAGAAGAGATTCGAGGATTAACAGCAGCACGATTTCCTGGCCAACAAAAGCAAGAGATGATGTGACCTCTCTCTCTCTCTTTTTTATTAGGAGTGAAATGCCACATGTCCCATCCACACTGCTCTTTGGTGTCCTAATGGAAGAGTCAGTTGTAAGAAGGTAAGAGAGCTGTTCCCCGGCCCTAAAAGGCGTCAGGCATAGTCAACACAACAGAGAAGAGGAAAGTGAACAGGAAAATTAAAACTGTGCTGGAAACGTCTTGCATTTTCTTTCAAGCAACCAGAGGGAAACATTTTGTTAGTTGGGACTGTTCAGGATTCACCCCCTCACCTTACTGATGTTTACAAGCAGCACAATTCTGGCTTCTCCAGGAGGAAGTTCTGTAGTATATGTTTGCTGTGTTTGCAACTTAGGAATGTTCACTGTCACGAGACCAACAACTGGCTTTGAGCTGACTACATCAAAAACAGACTCTATTTCAAGACTCCACTGCTGAGCACTCTTCACTAAGCAAAGAAAAAAATTGTATTTATTTATATTTCTATACATACTAATTCACATGTCCCTAATCTTATTAAAGATACAATTACACATACACACACACCCCAAAAGAAATGCAACAATTTTGTTTTAAGTTGGCTTTCGAACAGGACCTATGCTTCACTGTTTAGTGCATTTGATACCTATGTTTACGTTTCATTGAGACAAGGACTATGCACAGTGTAATGGAAATTTGTAACTCATTTTTCCCCCATTCCTAAAAAACATACAACCTTTGAAAGTTCTATACAACACAGAGCACGAACTTCTCATTCTTTATCATTAAGGAGGAACTTTTCCCACTTAACTTCCACAGTCATTATGTTTGCTTTGTCAGTATTCATATGAGCACAGGCCTCTTTGGGAACGGTTGCAATCACAAGGCAACACAATCACTTTTGTCTATTGAACAAAAACAGTATTAATAATAAATGAGGCAAATTCATCCACCATTAATGTTGCCAACTTTCTAATTATTGAAAACCAGATACTACAGCAGGAGTGTCGGAAGCTCCCGCCGCCCCCTGCTCCGCCTTTTCATCCCCAAGGCCAGGCCCCTACTCTGCCTCTTCCCTCGAGCCAATGAAATCCCTTTCTTTCTTGCTTGACCCTCTCCACCTCCCTCCCACCCTCAGCTGTGCTCCCTCTGCTCTGGGGCTGCAGCCCCTGATGTGGAGTTTGCCTGCCCATGAGACGCAGGTAGGTGGTGGCCCTGACTGAGCAGGGGCTGGTGCAGGTTGATGACCCGGCACATATCCCCCGCCCGCAGCACCAAGACTTTTGGTGTCTGGTACATATGACTGGACACTGTAGAGGTCCCCCTTCAACCGGACTTTCTGGTAGACAACCAGATACTTGGCAACCCTACCCCACATGTCACTAGACAAAATGAACTGAGTTATGCTGGGGATGAACTGGGCCCACTGTGTCCAAACCTGATGGGTCTGTGTGCTTGTTTCTCCTTTGTCACTGAAGCGTGCTAGATGAAACATGCTAATGACTACTTGTCTGCATCTCTCTGCACTTATACCAAAGTGTTCTCTTGCTTAAAGAATGATTCATAAACAAGGTCATCTGGTAAAAGGGGTATCTCCAACTAATGTTTGCTGAAACTTCCTGTTAATGTGTTAACTTTGGGTAATTAAGCTATGTATACCCAAAGGCTGTCTACTCCTTTACTTTGCATAAACCAGCTGAATATGCTTCCTGTGGGTGGGGTTCTCAAGTGTAACCGATGAACATCTATGCAGCTCTTTGGACGCCTGTTAAGAGGTGTGTGTGTGTGCGCGCGCATGCGTGCGTGTTTCCTCACAGGGTCAACCCTCTTGGAGTGGGTGTGGGCCAGCAGAGCCTAGTGATGGCAAATGGAGGTACCTGGTAGTGTTCCTGTAGCAGTCTCAGCTGTGGCCATGTATTTCTTACCCTTCCTCTTGTAACAAAGATATTGGCAAAACACAGCTGAATACTGTGCATGCACAAAGGCAAACCAAAACAGGGGAGACTTAGTATTTTTTTATTATTATTATTACTACAAGAAAAATTGCACTGATCTAATCATTTTTCCTGCTTGTGTTTCTTCCACTGGTCTTTCTGCCTGTACAGTAATATAACAATGCAAGAACCACTGAAAAAACAGGACTACAAAACCCTTTTGTTTAATCTCCATTGTTAACTGCCAATTTCCTCTCTGTGTGTATCATATCTACTTCCTTCTGATAGTTAAGTTGTAGTATCTCCATTTTGATCTGGGATAAAAGAGAAAGCACCTTCTCTCAAAACAAAATTAATCCCTGGTGTAACTTCACTGGCTTAAGAGAATTCATTGGGACGAATTTGGCCCAAAGCTGACATCCTGCCTGCACAGAGGGCATGATTTTCCGAAGTGCTAAGCACCCAAAATTCACATTAAAGTCAATGAGAGCAGTGGGTGGGGAAAATCAAGGTTAGAGACACTACATAAAAGGTCAAAAACATCAACTTTCCCCCAGATACACTTTTCCCCCTCCCTTCCCCAGGCATGAGAGGCCAAGTCATTGCTGAACTCCGGGCACTAGATGGCAAAAAAGGGGAACAAGGGCTCCTTTAGAGATCAAGTGCTCAGGAGGCTATGACTCAACAATCTGGCAAGCAACACAAGTGACTGTGCTGTTTCAACACAGCACAAGTTGCTGATTCGCTGTTTATTCTTCCAAATTTCAGTCTCTTAATTTTAATGAGCTCAGTCACCAGGTTGGACTCCAAAAGCTTTGTCTGCCAAATGAGAGGGCTCTGCTGCCTTATCCAACAAGCCATCCCTTGGCTGCCAGCAGGTGGAGTTGTGGGGATGTGGGTGGAACCAGGCAGCACTTACATATCTGAACTTCCCAGAAGCTATACTGAGTCTATGCTGAGGCTTTCCATTGAAATCTCAACTACGTTAATTCTGGCTGAGAGCTGGAGCTATTTTTGGAAGCTATAAAAGCATCCAGGGAAGTGACGTCTTCCCCTTCCATTTAGACACAACATCTTTCTTCGTAAAGTGTGAAATTCAGGCCAGTGAAGAGGGCACACACACTACCCACCCGCTCTATGTTAAGTGGGTCTTGCCTGGAGCTGGAGGGTAGTGTGGGCGGTCTCTACTGGTATGCATTACACTTGCAGACAGTTGAAACAGAAAATAAACTAATTTTGTTCAGCTTCCACAATCTTCAATATAAATGAAAGACAAACAAATGGCAGAGCCAGGCAAGGAAACCGGCTAGGTGGCAAACATGCAATGGGAAGTCCTCTCAAGTTGCAGCTTGAGAAAAACAATCCTTGCACATTATAGTTGCTTTTCTGTTCCAGTCTCTTCCACGAGCCCTGAAATTTCAGCACTGTTGAAACTGTGCTGACATGCACTTGTCCACTCAAAACAGAACTACTGCTCAAACAGCAGCACTATCTGTTTGGGTTTTTTTAAATGAAAGTGTAAGAGTCAGGGGACAAAAGAGAGCAATTTATAAGGGATGTCTGGGGATTGGTCCTGCTTTGAGCAGCAAGTTGGACTAGATGACTTTATGAAGTCCCTTCCAACCCTGATATTCTATGATCCTAGGACAGAGATAAATCACTATTAAAAACCTAACATACATTTTTTTGGGTGCAATGCTGGTCTCTTTATGCAATACAGAGTTTGCATTCTGGACTTTTAATAATTTTACCATTATTATTTATACTTCTGTAATGAGATCTGGACTCCATTGTACTCAGCACTGTCCATACAAACAACAAAAAATAGTTCTTATGTTCCTATTCCAATTACTAAGTAACTGAACTTAGAATAAGATGGCTGTATTTCTCAAGTGAAACAAGAATAAAGGGCAATATCATCATGACTTACCATAGCTGGGGGTCAAAGTGAAGTAGATCAGGTGACAAAGGTTATAGGCTTCAATTCTAACATCTTTCCAAATTCCTTGAGTGGGAAAAGAGGGACCCCAGTCCCAACTGAATGAACATTGTTCCTGGAATACAGGAAGATGTATCACAAGTATGTATTTTTCACATAGAAACTATTATTGTTCAAGAAAATAAACAGACTCTTTATAAAAATTAGCTACTGTATCTAAATAAAATATTCCTATAAACCAAATAAAAGGTTCTCCAATTTCCAATAACTCAGGAAGAACGTACAGTATCTTTTCCTTCCTCTTTGGCTAAAATCTGCTGAGAGTTAAAACCATACAAAATCAGTGGAACAGCAAAATCACAACTACCCTCTCCCTTAAAAAAACAAACAAATAAACAAACAAAACAAAAAACAGCAAAAAATTCAATAGCACCAAACCAGCAGTTACTCTCAAAACAGTTTTGACTTACCCACAGTCTTAAAGTCAACCTTTAATTTTAAATGTAAGAGACAAAGAAAGGAACAGCACATTGATGTAGAAAGGTGTTTACAATAATTTAAAGGGACACTATCAACCAAATATCACAGGAGCATGAAAATGTTATGTCTACTATTGTTACCAGTAACACAGACTAGTGTAACTGAAAGAGATCAGAGATTCAGTGTGTTTGTTTGGTGCGTTTTATGTATAATCAGGTTTACTCTTTCTCCCTTTTGTTTGCACAGTTCTTTCATACAGCAAAAGGTAGACAAAAAAACAAACAAAAAAAAACATTTAAAAAATAGGAAAATGTCATTGTGACTACACAAATTGGCAGAATTAAATACTCATGGCCAAGCATAGAATCTGAAACTACCTTCAGTTTATTTTTAAAAACTGACTAGATTTTTAGTCAACAGCATCCCTTTAAGACATCTATTGAGCTGACCTCCAAGCTCCAGAATGTCCTCCCCCTCGTGCAAATACAATAGATCTTGTTAAAGTCTTGTACAGTGACCTACCACTCTAAATTTAGAGACCAATAATTTACAGCTAAAGCATACTAATTTTGGCAAGCAACAGGGTGTTAGTCAAGCCTATTCCCTGCATCACAGGAGTCAGCTTGCATGTCTATCAAGTTGCAAAAGCTTCTTCTAGGAAGAAAGCAATGAACCAATTTCAAATTTAACAGCAGGGACAACCAGTTCTTAGACAACAGTCCTGACTGGAAAAAGCTTTTTCTTTTTAAAAACTGTATCACTGATAAACAGTCAATATTTATTAATATAATCCCTTATATTTTCACCTATAGCTATTGTAAAAAGCCACCAGAGCAACATGCTCATCTTGATGTATTAAAAGGTATATTTTCAGTGTGGGCTTGGGGTGATTACGCCACAAGACTCCCATGAAGATTTAGATGAGTTTAATATTCTTAATACTGAACCTCATACACATATACATAGTGTTCCATTACTTTAAAATGGTAAGACTCAAACGAACTTTAAAAATGTTGTGTTTGTTTATTTTCAAATGTGGCAGGTCTGCTGTTATACCCATATGTTTGAAATGAAAGCCGTTTTAGGAAACATTCCAAGCAATCTGCAAGTAGAGTAATGCAATTCCTTTGAGGATAAAATCACTAAAGGTACTTTCCTCAAGTCTTACTAGTTTAAATATATAGCCCAGTAAAGTATAAAAATAATTTCTAGCAATTTCACCTCTATAAATAGGATTACAGCTGTTCAAGCTTCTTCCCCTCCGGACTGATTTCTAACAAACATAGTGGAAACAACATATGGACTCTGCAGGATTAAACAACTCTCCAAGTTTTAATTAACCTTCATGATAAAAGTGAACCCCTATACTTCTCCCTACTTAGGTATCAAATTCAACCATAGCAAGGATAATCAGGGTTGGCCCAGAGATTAATGCTTAGTTCTGCTATAGTTCCAATTGCAATCCGTAGGGATTGCAATGGTTGTGAAGGCAATGTCTTCCTCAGCTCCAAGAAGAGAAGTGAACTGAGTGCTTTGGGGAACAAGGCACCAAGCCCTATGTTGACAGGTTCTAGAGGAAATACATTCAGTTATAGGTCAGAAGGATTCTGGGCATGTCGTCTGAGGTAATTGAAAATGGAGGATCTGTAGGTCTCTGTTGAGAATACAGGGGTCACTTAGCAGGGAAGGCATTTAAACTGTGACAGACCAACAAAGGATAAGCAATTCTGAAACTCGTTGTTTTCCCAGTTGTGCCTCGTTACTGCAAAGTTCTTTCAGAACTGCGTGAGATCCTACACAGAAGATATTCTGCCACAGGTAGTTATGACAGCATGCACTAAAAACTTACAGTTTCCCATCTTTGGTAGTTTTGTGCTAGTCTGTAATTTTACCTTATATATATATATATATATATATATATATATATATATATATATATAAAATCACACTTCACAATACCTTAAGATGAAAGTGGGCTCTCCGTTAGATAACTCTTGTCGGTACATGCCAGAGCTGCACAGTATAAATAGCACAGCACATGAGCAATGGCAAACACTGACAGAGCTGCTTGGCTGAGATTTTCCATAGCTTTGGCAATAAACTCTGGCACTCAGAACAGCTAACTATTGTCATTATTCCTTGCTAAACTCACCAAGTGGATAGATTGATAGTGACTACACAATCTGCCCCTCACAGAAACACCCTTCTGGGTAGTATCAGAGGGGTAGCCGTGTTAGTCTGGATCTGTAAAAGCAGCAAAGAATCCTGTGGCACCTTATAGACTAACAGACATTTTGGAGCATGAGCTTTCGTGGGTGAACACCCACTTCGTCAGATGCATGATAACCCTTCTGGCTGTCAGTCTGCTTGACAAAGATAACCTTTTAAAAATTATTGTCACACAGATAGCTACCCCGGTCTTTTTATGCTTCTTACAGAGTAGGTCTATATTTTTGATTATGGGATTTTTTTGCTATGAAAAATACGCCCTAATTATGAAATTACACCAGAGGTTTCAGAATGCATTTATAATGACAGTACATAGCGCATTCCTGCATCCAAGCCTCTAGTCACATACACACATGATCTTGCTCTTACCTTTCTGATGAAATTAACATGGCACTCCCCTTTCTGCACAGGTGGAGGGCACTGTGGAGGCACACTGTATGCTCTGTGAGATCTGCTCTGCTTTGCTCCATATGAAATGGCTGATAAGAAATGGACCTCAATAAAATTGACCTCCTTGATTACACTGGTAATATCAAAGCTCTGCATCAGAAAAAAACAAAAACAAAACGGTATACCACTGAAGGTTAGCTGTGAGGTTTATAAAGATTGGTATATTCCTTTTAGACCATATAGATATTATTTGAATATGTTTGTGAACTAGTCTTTATAGGTTGCAGGTCTGGTGGAAAAGAAAATTAGAATACTTCTCAAACTAAGAAAAAAGGCACACTAAGTCCTACATGTAGCTCCTTCTGGGCAACCCTCTCGGCCTCACTGCAATCAATAGGAGTCTATGGGTATGTCTATAGAGCCCGCAGAAGAGAGCCTCCCAGCCCAGGTTGACAGATTTGAGCTAGCAGGTTCACACTAGCACTCTAAAAATAGCTATGCAGACAACGCTTTGAAGATGTAGCTTGGGCTATGAAGCATGAGGAGAGTGGCTGAGCTTCAGAGCCTGATCTTAGGTAAAGTGAGAACTGAGCTGCGCCTGATACAATCCTCTGCTGCCGAGGCATAGTACGGTTCCCCATCCCTCCACTCCCATCTCTAAAATATATATACACTAGCAGCTCTGCATTGAGCAAAGAACTCTCTGTAGGACTTATTTATTGACCTGTTAGGCATGGGATGGGCAAACTATGGCCCATGGGGACACACCTGGCCCTCCAGGCATTTTAATCCGGCACTCGAGCTCCCGCTGGGGAGTGGGGTCGGGGGCTTGTCCCAATCCGCGCGGCTCCTGGAAGCAATGGCATGTCCGCCCTCTGGCTCCTACACATAGGGACAGCCAGGGGGCTCTGCACTCTGCTCCCACCTCAAGCACCGTCCCCACAGCTCCCAGGAACTGCAGCCAATGGGAGCCGCAGGGGTGGTGTAGGAGCCACAGGGGGGACATACCATTGTTTCTGGGAGTGGCTTAAGATAATTGCAGCCCGGAGCTTGCCTCCCGACCTCCTCCCACACCCCAGCCCCAGCCCTGATCTCCCCCGCCCTCCAAATCCCTTGGTACCAGCCCAGAGCATCCTTCTGCATCCCCAACCCCTCATCCCCAGCCCCACCCCAGAGCCCGCACCCCCAGCTGGAGCCCCCCTGCCCCCCAACCCCCAATTTTGTGAACATTCATGACCCACCATACAATATCCATACCCAAGTGTGGCCCTTGGGCCACAAAGTTTGCCCACCACAGTGTTGGACCCTCCTCTATTTGTGGATGGACAGAAAGGTACATATTTAGTTTTAAAACTCTTATGCTCACACCACTATACCCACCCCTCAATTTAATTTCACCCGGTAAAACAAAGATTTCAATTGGTTATTAGTGTTTTCTCCACACTATTAGTTTGTGGTATGCCTGCTATTTGTTCTTGAATTTCTACCAAGCGGAAGTGCCCCTGTTCCTCTCCACAATCAGTAGCCACTGTCCTTGACCAGCCAGCAGACCACCACACAACAAATTACAACATAAGCAGCCTCCACAGAATAGATTTACCACTAAAGTATTTTACAAATGGAGCTACTGAATAGAGTAACTGACAGAGTCTTGCAATCCTTGGCTCTGTCCTAGTCTGTTCAACTCTACTTTATGCAGTCACTTCACAAAGCAGATGCTACCAGTGGCCCACCAAAATGAAGATAAAGAAATACTGAATAATAATACATTGCAATTCTACAGCATCTTCCATCTGTAAACTGTTTTGACACCTTCCAACATTAACTAAAACTTCACAATAAACCTGTGAAAGAGAGAAGAATTAATATTCCTATGTCACAGGTGGGGAACCGAGGCACAAAAAGGCTATTTGATTTGTTCCAGGTCATGCAGGTCTGGGGAAAAGCCAAGAACAGAATCCAGATCTCCCGAGTCCCAGTTCTGTGCCTCAATCATAAGACACCCTTTTCTCTAAAGCCATGAAGGTAAATGTTGAGATATGAAGAAACTAACGATCTCTGTGTGGCTCAGTTTCCCATCTATAAAATGGATATAGGCTTTCGTTTCTCACAGTCTTTTTCTGTTTTGTCTATTTATACTGTAAGCTCTTTGGAGCAGGGACTATATTTTATTAAGTGTTTTTATAGCACCCAGCACAATCTTATAATTGAAATCTACAAAATTATTGTGTATGATTATGGCAATCCTAAAATGAGACTGTACTGATCTTGTCATATTGATACAGACTAGGACCAAAGAGAGAACACAATGACATCAAAAGGCCTCGGAATTAGATGCAATATTAGAATGAAAGAACTAAAGAAAGAAACTGCATACAAACATTTATAAGTAAGGTTTACACTGCATGTATTTACACTTCAGCATTCACATGTAAAGCAGCAGCATTCTAATACCAATTAGTAAGCAGATTTCCAGCTAATATAACTATTTTAAGCTTCAGTTTTCCTAGAGCTGTGACAGTTCCCAAGAAGCAAGACTTATATTATTAGGTAAACTGTTCCTCTTTCCATACTTCTTCTAGATTACAACATTAAACGTTCTTCTCTAAGCCTGATCCTGCTCCCACTGGGAAGCCAATGCACCTCTCCTTCCCAGCATTGAGGTGGCTTTCTGTATGGCTCTCAGATAAAGACATTTCAAACCCTATGACATATTATCAAGTCTAGACCATTACATTTTACTCTGGACTGAACACATTGGGGATTTTACTGTGTCCATGTCTAGGTATGAACTGCTTGGCAGAAAAGTGCTTTGAGACAACTGTAGAATTGCCTTTAGAAATACCAGCATTACTCACATATCTGTTGAACATGTTGTCCGTTCTCCCAACAGTGACATTATTGATCAGGATTTGCGCTACTGTATCTACTCCCTCGAAAACCAAATTCACTTTCTGCCATTTGCTATGAATGACGACACAGGAATGTAAAATTATTAGGGTACTTTGAATTAACTACACATGAGAGAGTCAATACTGAAATCTATGTCCCCAGTATCCTGAATAGCAGTTGTTTCAATGGGTTACAAAAATACTTTCCTCAGAGTAGCCATCTTTATCATTTCAAATTAAAATGACAGCTGCCATGGATCAGACTCACAATACAGCACAACATCCCATGTTCAATAGATATCAGATGTGTGGCTGCTTGCTTCCTATCAGCTTTGTTATTACATTTCAGCAGTTGGCAATTTGTACACCATTTTTTGACAATGGGGAAAAAAAATCTTGGGGGAAAAAAAAAAAAAGAAACCCACTAAGTGACATTTAGCAACAGGCTGAAGCTTATATCCCATTACAGAATTTGGTTTATTACATCTGAAAGAAGTAGGTGGATTTGTGGCTGACTGATTAACAACAAGCATTTCTGCATGGAAGATAACATAAAACTATTCTTATTGCGCACCTGACATCAAAAGGGGTTTTGAATGTCCTGCTGTAAGTCCAGTTATCCAAGGAGATCCATCTGTAGGTCAGGTCATTAAACCTATAGTAAGGATCCTATTGACAGACAAACAAAAAAGATTGCAGTGTTACACAAATAAAATGAATATTGTTATCTAGTGGGTGAGTCGTTTTCTTTCAGACATTCTGCAAGTGCACAATCCAATTATCTTATTTTGGTTAGCTTCAGGAGGACAGATATTTCTTCCACTTCTGAAGTGATATGTGAAAGCAACAGCTTTAGAACATTTTGACATTAACTGCATATAGGTCAAATCCTGCTTGCTGTACTCTTGTTTAGAAGTAAGGGGAGCTGGATTTGGGCCTTATTTTGCTGGGCTGAAAACAGAAAAAATTCAACAGAAGTAGCAATTTGAAAGGAGAGAGAGAGCAGCAGAACCACCACCACAATGACAGAGGATAGAGAACAGACAAGATGATAAGGGCCAGGGAAATACATTCTTCAAACCTCTAGAAACTATAGTGAACAAACCTGTATGATTTTAAACAACAGCAACATCCTCAGAAATCCACACCAATCACTCCTGATAGGATAGGAATACATTATATTATTATATTTGGGGAGGGAAAAGTAGAAACGCGTTTTAGTTGGTTGAGTAAAATTAAAATGTCTACCTACTTCTTCCCCCCAAAAGACAGTTATGTGAGAACCTCACTGTAATTATAACAAATGTGCTATTTTCCTTTTAGTCATACTGCTCATTCAAGAATTATAAGTACATTCCTTACAACTCATTCCCACTCCCTTTTCCTTGATGTTCCTTTCCTTATGTTGGGTCACTTTGTACCTCACCTAGACTGCAAACAACTCAGGGAAGGTGTATGGACCAGACACTCCACTGCCTTGCACCTTGTGCAGCCACTTAAACCTGGAAAAAGTGAGTATCAGTGAGGAAGTCTGACTCTTTGGTAGCATTCCCCCCCCCCCCACACACACACACTTTGCACAGATGTAGACGGTAATGCAGATCCAGGTGCCTGATCCTCTACTTGTTAGTAAGCACTACGCACAACAATGGCCCTGTAGCAATAATAGTAACAATGATATACTAAGGGCCCAATTCTGCAGCTAGCCCAACTGAAGTCTGTGGGACTACCCACATGAACTAGTATAAGAGTTGCAAGAGTGGAACCCAGCTCATAAAAAGTCTCACTGTGGTGTCTGAACATGAGAAAGATGTTTATGTCAGACGGTTCAGTGTGTACATCAGAGGCACCTGCTGAGACAGCATATCATCTTTCTCCAGCAATTTCTCAGCTGAATTGGTTTCTTAAAACAAATAGCTGTAGATTCTGCTGATGTACTTTACCCAAAGCTTAGCTGGAAAGAGTACAGAGGCATCAAGATTCACTACGTAACATTAGAAGCTTTCTAGAATGTTAAGAGTTATTCCTGGGCCTGAATGTCCAGATGCAAACTGGGAGAAAGAAAATTTGATCAGTCCTTTTATTTTCCTTGCTTGCTTCTTCTCATCTCATATATCAGTATCAATATTAATAGTCCTTCTGCACTCAGATTTCTTTGAAGGGGCTCTTCTGGTATCTTGGATTCCTTTAACAACATATAAGGCTAGATTGTGTGATTTACACACAGTTGTGTGTAGGGCACAGAAGAGAGTCACAGTATCTGAGGGAGTACCAAGAGAGGATAGGTCTCAAGTAATATATTCTCTTCTGGAGCTCCCCAGCAGCACACACGCTACTTTATGGGCCTGTGCAGAGGCATGGCTCTGCGTCCTTGCTACCCCCTCTCAGGCAATTTGTTTGCCAGGGAGAGTAAGCAGCAAGCAGGAACTGCTACTGTGACTAGCCCTCGTGCAGGCCACACAGGTGTGGAGGCCTTCTCCTGGAGCACATCTCTGATCACAATCTGGCTCAGGCATGTGCACAGGGGTCATGTCTTACTGTTTTCAAATATGAAAGATCAGCAAACAAGCTTTTGAGGGAGACTATTCCACCTTAACTACATCCTGTTTGGAATGCTCTAATCTGTTATTCATCACTTTGTCATCTTTAAAGGGGCAACACCAAGTTAAAATAATATGACACACACAAAACTACCTCCTTACCTGTGCACTGACAACATTTAACATTCTAAAAACATTTCAAAACCCTACAGTCTGGTCACTTCCTTGAAATAAATGTGCATAGGGAATGCCCTCTCCAATATTTGGACCTGGGGCCGCTGAAGCAGAAAGCCGGAGGAAAACAGGATGGGACAGGGAGTTTGTGCATTACTTTCCTCCCCCAAAGACCTGCTTGGCACCTGAAAAGTGTTATCCAAAAAAAGATGTAGTTGGTTTGTGGCCCCCACTCCATCCTCTTCAGGGAGACTCCAAGAAGAGAAAGTGCTGGCAGTGCCAGAGGAGCCACAAAGATTGGGAGTTAGACGATGACAAGGGTTTCACAGCTGGTGCAGAAACATCCACATAGATATCCCTGGCCTCCTGAAGATTCTAGGACTCTGTGGGATCAGGGACAGAGGGCAAATCCTTATTTATCTATGTTTATTTGGGTGGAAGGGAGAAGATATAGTATTCCCAGGACAGTTTGGCAAAGACTCTTCCCATGGGTATTTCTACAGAAGAGGGTGATCAGACCTTCAAGCTATTTGTCAATTAAGCAGTTTGTTGTCTTTCTGCACTATTAGTATAGTTTCAGTCAATAAACAGTCGGTTTCATTATCAACACAATGCTACTATGCAGGTAGCTCAAAATGTTTTCCTGTAAACATTCCCTCAAACAAAGAACAGTTGAATTCAAAATTGTCCTTGTATTCATGTCTTCATATTCACTTTCCATTACTATTTTAGTGATGGAGTTTCCTGGCAGGAATGCTCATAGGAACAAAGAGTTTAAAGCAGAGATCAGAAAACATTCACAAATGAGGTCTGAAAATCATTGGAGTTTTCAAGAACAGGTTAGACAAAAGCCTATCAGGGATAGTCTAAGTTTACTTGCTCCTGCCTCTGCACAGGGGACTAGGCTTGATGACGTCTCAAGGTCTCTTCCTATGATTTCTATAATTCTATGTATAAACACAAGCAACCACTCTCAAAATGTGATCTAAGAGTTATGCTCAGCCAACCTGAATATGAAAAAATACCACATGACCTACATGCCCAATCATAACTAACTGACACATCACATTTTGGATTTCAAATACAACAAACTGCAAGTGAACAATCTTAAGATCCACAATAATTCATGTAAGCAAATAATTTTAAAGAAATACAGTCAAGAAAATTGCAAAAGGGTCACAAACGTTTGAGGCTCAATTCAGCACAAATTATGTATTAATTACTCAGATCTAGTTGCAGACACACAAGGGGATGTTTGTATCTGAACAGTCTGGTTTTAATTTTATTTGGTTTACATTTCAGAAAGCTATTTCTATTATTAGCTTCTGTAAAACCTTTAACAAAAAATAAAGCTTGGGCCAAAGCTACATGGCAATGATCCCTTCAGCTGCAGGAGCATATGTGTAGTACACTGATGACTAGACTTTTTCATGAAGCTTTATGCGTGTGTGCGCAGGTACGTGCAATCTGAAGCCTGATGCCATCAATGCCACTGTTCTAGATTGTTAAACATGCTGCAGTTTTGTTCAGTTTTCTGCCCAGAACAGCGATTACTAGCTCAAGATTATTTTATTCATTCATCCATAACTTCTTTCAATGATCAGTCCTGCCCCATTGGTTTGGTTGAGTAGATCATCACGTCCTAGGCCTGAGACAACCCACAGTAAAAGGAATTTCTCGGGTTCTGTTTCCTGAGCCATCAACTCTAGACCACTAGTCTGAATCTAGCTCCACTTGATAGTGACCAAACATTGCTACCGTTGGATGACTGTACAGTATCCTATCTGAAGTGAGCCGGTATTCCATTTCCTACTGGATATAGTAATTTTGTTACCTGGCTTTTGGCTGGAGAGCTTTGTGCAATGTCAAAAATTTATTTTCAATTCCACCATCCAAAAACTGTACATTTATATTAGTCAATTATTTTCCTCAATGAATGCCATTTAATGCCTAGCAAAATGGGATCCTGGTCCATGACTAGGGCTCCTAGGCATTACAGTAATATAAATAATAACTAATAATAGAACCACCTGATGGATGACATGGTTGTTCTTTGAGTGGCTCTGAAAAATACCAGCTTATGAGAAAACGTCAAACGCAACAATTTAGACAAACTGGTAACTAAGTTTCTGGTAAAAACAGATTTAATTTTCAGAACTGCACAAGCATCACTTGTGACATATAGACACTTGAGCTCAGATATTTATGGAATTCTCTGCACTACAAATCAGAGAAGCAGCTAATACAAGAAAACAGAGACCGCATGTAAAGGCAAATGGCTGGTAAGAAAATTTGCCTACAAGAGCCCTGTCCATCAGTGCCAAGAATTTTGTAGGAGTCACCTGTCAGCAGAAATGGCATCATATAATATTTGGAGTACACATAATAGAGGATCACCATTGCTGGCATAAAGCTTTCATGCGTAAGTTACATGCTGATACATTTTGCTTGGTTGAATAAGACCTAAAAGATATTTGGCTGACTATTCTCTTTAAGCATGATGACAGAGGACATCAGCTCTGGGGAAGGGAGGAATAAAAGAGAAAGAAAAATGATCCAAGGCCAAGTATTTTCAAATTTAGGTGCCTGAAGTTAAGCTCTTAAGTCCACATTTGGACAACTTAAAAAAAGGTGCCCTGATTTTTAGAGGTACTAAGCACCAATGAACGTCACTGAAGTGAGCAGCAACTGGTCAGTACCTCTGAAAAATCACCCCATTTTTTTCCCTCACCCGGTGTCACCCAGACCTTACATATATTTGGAGAATGGTCCCTTGTAACTTTTTTATTTATTTTTTTTTACATCACATCACAAGCAGCTGAGTTCCACTCCTGCCAGATGGCTCAAAGGTTTCCCCTCTCTCCCAACCAAAATAAGTCATTTTAAATGCCCACATAAGGTTTTTCACAAGTTTAACTAAACTGATGCAAATCTGTGAGTAGACACGCCCCAAGGCTGTAGGCTAACTGACCCTGAGGGTTGACTGAAGTAAACAGGACTCCACCAAGGCACAGCGGTTCTGCCCTTCTGCATGACCGTGGCCTAAGCCCCAAATGCTTGGCTCCCGTTCAAAACTGAAATGATTGGCCCATTTACAGCAATTCAGTTAAATTAGTGACCACACTTTCCTATTTAAAAAAGGATAGTTAAACATTTGAGTCTTCCATTACAACATGTGTGACTCAACCCACTGGTCATAGCTTCCATTGCCCTTAAAGGACTTATTCACAGCATTATTGCAACATCTGGCTGCACCAGCAGAGATAAGAGTCTATCAATTATAATTTCACCATTTGGGTGAAAGAGACTAGATTAACCCCAAACAAAAAACATGTGGATTGGTAATGACACTGGGTCTGCTTCTGCTCTGAATGGATGAAAAGGGAGTTTTGTCACTGATTTATAGAACAAGAATTGGAACTCATTGTTACAGGAAAGGAGTTCTCCCAAACCTGAAAGCTAAAAGAAGCAGGAAAGGATCCAAAAATGCAAAAACTCTGAAAATCTTTTGATATGAACAATTCTCTAAAAGTAGTGAAGTATGTCATGGTACAACATGAAAGCGAAGACTTGTCTCTTCTACAATACTACAAATCTATGCACGTTATCAAAATTCTGCAGTAGCCTACAGGGCCTTGAAATCCCCGAACTCCCTGCAAACACAACTCAAATTTCCACAGGGTCGATTCAGAATTTCACCCTTCTTAGGTAGGCAAATTGAATAAATGTGCACTCCACTGTGTGGGGCTTTAAACACCTCCGTTCTGTCTGTACCAAGTGAACATCAAAGGCACTAAGAGTGGGATGCTTTTCACAAGACATTTGTGCTGGTGTTGTTGGCCACATTTTTTGCACTCCCCCAGACTGTGCAACCAACACCCAATTTGGACTACTCAGAGACGATTGCATTTCAGTGATGCTGTCTGTAAATAGCAAGATTTGGCCTCCTTTGACATTAGGGATGTGAAAAAAATATTAAATGTTGCTACAGGAATAGCCCCAGATACTGCAGTCATGCTAGTGAAACTTGCAGTGTTTGAGACAACTGTAAAGCCTTCGGCGCGTGGGACTCCCACAACGAGCTGGTGCTGAGAACGTGCGGAGTTGGTCGATGCTACGCTAGGCTCATGAGACAGCTCATGGTGTTCGACACCATCAGATGAGGTGGTCCAGAGACATCTACACGGAACACATCACGGTGAGAACATCGGTCAGGGCAATAACTCACTTCCTTCCTTCCTTGAAGGACCAAGGGACACACCCCACCCATACTGACTTGGACTCTAAATACATTCTATGGGTGGCGTACCCCAGACCACTTATCCACTGATGTTTTAAAAACTCCTGCACCCCAATCTGGGTCTATGCTGGTTATGTACTATGTATGCATCCTGTGAACCCTGTAACCGATACCTATAATCCCTCATCACTTAAGCCTGACCTCAGATGTACCTTCCCTCTTAATTTGTGTAAATTTGATTTTAAACATTAACTTTAATAACATTTGTAAATGTTTCTCAGTGGCAGGGCCTTAGGGCTCCCTTTCAAGTGCTCTCTGGCTACTTACCTTTTATTTCATGTTTCTACATTTGACAGAACACGATCCCCCATATCACCACGTTTTATTCATTTCTTTTTATGCACATCCACCAAAACCACCCGAGCACTGCCCACCCCCTAAATCTCGCAGCACTGGCCTAGAGCAGGAACGGGGGGGCAAGGGAGGACCCACCACCAACCCCCTGCCCTCGCCCAGGCCGATGCTCTGATCCCAGCAGCCGGACAGGCAGCCAGACAGACGGACCGAAGCACCATCTCTGGGGGCAGCGTCGGCGGGGGGTTCCTAGGCGCCGTTCGCTTTAACCCCCGGGCCGGGCCCCTGCGAGGAGCGAGCCGCAGCCCGGCGCGCGTGCAGTACCTGGATGAGGCCCTGGCGGAGTAAGGCCGTGTGAACGCAGCCGGGCACATCCCCTCTCAGCACCACCGAGCCGTTCCCGCTGCCCAGCCACCAGCTCCCTCGCAGGCTGTGCACCGCCGGGCCTGGGGGGTTGCCAGACAGCACCCCCCGCCCCCAACAGGCAGCAAGCAGCAGAACCAGCAGCATCCCGGAAGCTACCGCGAGCCGCCCCCAGCCGGGCCCCCGGGCTCGCCGGAGGGGGCATAGGGCTCCAAAGCCCGCGGGGGGAAGGGCCTTAGTGCAGAGCCACAGCCGGTCTCCGCCTTCTCCCTGCAGTCTCCGCAGCTCCCGGCGCGGCGGCAGCGCTGTGCACTCCGCTTGCCGCAGGGCGCCTGCGCCGCCTCAGCAGGCCGCCCGCTGCCCCCGAGGAGCGATAGGCGAGGGTCTGGCTCCAGCCCGGGTGCAGAAGAGCCACCGCTGCTGGCCACGCGCAGCGCTAGCAGAGGGGAGCGAGGAGGAGACGCCTCCCTAGCATTTACTAGGATGAGTTGGGTTAATGCAGTGGGCAGGGCAGGCGGCCTGCATTCCTCGCCCTCCTAGCGCCCTGTGTGTTTTATTCGGAGACACGTTTAGGCGCAAGTGATGCCCCGCAGCTTGTGCCAGTTGGAAATATGCAAACAGGCTGGCAAGTCAGTTCCTTCCCTTCAGGTCCTGCTGCTCACAGGGTACTGGACGTGACGCTCCAGCGCTGATCTGTCTCTAACCTCCCCCTTTCAGGCTCTCAAGCTGAGGTAGTGGCAAGTGGGACTGTTGACTAAGGTAACAAATATGTAGAATATACGCAGCAGAGGGGGGTGGGGGATGTGTGTGTGTGAGAGAGAGAGTCAGTCATAATTTAAGTGGCTGAGCTCCGTACTATACAGTCTCATTAAAATACCATAAGACTTGGGGGTAGTAGTTTGGTGAACCTTTGTTGAAAAAGAAGCGAAAGATCATGCTAGGCATTACAGACCAGTCACCATTACTTTTATACTAGGGATAGTGGTTGAAACAATTATAAATGGAAATAAAGGACAAACCACCACAGCTTTTCCAACAGAAAGCCCTGTCTCTCTCTCTACTATAATTCTTTAACACAATAGTTGATATAATTTATATAGACTTTCAAAAGGCCTTTCACAAAGTCCATCACAATAAACAGTTACAGAAATTAAACCAGCATAGTGCAAAGTTAGACAGAAGTGTAGGAGTGGAAGGGTTATGGATCAGAAACTAATAGAAAATTAAAGTAGAAACAAGTGATCAGTTTTTCCTCTGTGGGAAAAAACTAACAGCAGTATCTCCCCTGTTTCCATAATCAGCTCAGTATTGTTCAATACATTTATCAGAAGTCTAGAAAAGTGAGTCAACAGTCAGGTAGAAAAATTTGCAGAAATCACAAAATTATTTAAGTTAGTTAAGACTATAGAAAATTACAAGGAATTTGTAAATTACCAAACAAAGCATTGGAGCTGGGAAACACTAAGGCAGGTGAAATTCACTGTTGATCAGTTTACATAGATGTTATAGGGCCTTGGTTCTCTTCTCTACTCTGTTTTTGTCAAATTTTGTTCAGATGGAATATTTCCCCCCCACCCCCATGAAGGAGCATATGCCTTTGCCTGATGTTCTCTATCCAGCCTTAATTTTGCTTTAAAAGAATTGAAAAAGCTGTGAAATTAAGATCAAGCTGAGGTTCATGGTGAGGCATAATTAACAGAATGAGTTGTTTTACAAAGTAATGCATTATTAGATTTATACATTTGTAAAAGGAAAGGAGGAGGGATCACTCAGTGGTTTGAGCATTGGCCTGCTAAACTCAGTGTTGTGAGTTCAATCCTTGAGGGGGCCATTTAGGGAACTAGGGTTAAAAAAAACAAAACTGTCTGGGGATTTGGCCTGCTTTGAGCAGTGGGTTGAACTAGATGATGATCTGAGATTCTATGATAATCTTGAACCAAGAGATCTGGGTCTTAGTCTCGGCCCTGTTACGTGAGCCTGATAACCTTGGTAACTTACGCAAGCCTCCTTTGTGATCTTATTGACCTCTGTCTGCATTTTCCCCATTTGAAACTAGGACAAATGGATCAGCGCAGGCAGCAATGGTAGGTAACTTGAGCCTCCCTTTTTTAGGAGCATCTAGACAGTTTGGCTCCTGAACCAGGTTACATTAGTTCTAAGGGCTGCCCTAACTTGTGCTCCTGCTTCAGTGACCCTGTGGACCACTGCAAGGACACAGAATTACCAAGGCATACAGCCTCCTTTTCTCACCTCTGGCCTGTCCCTGACCCCCTGTTTTCCTCTTCCATGGTCCCTTGCATGGGCTTATGGGCCCCTGCGTGGGCAACACCAAACTGACTTAGAAAGACCACCGGCAATTGTGAATACGAGCCAATAACATCAGTGGTGGAGGGGGATTTGCACTGGTCCTCTGCATCAGGAAGATTCACATCATGAGAAGTTTACTGTGCTCCCTGAGATCCTCATATGGGCAAAGCCACAATAAGTGAAAAATATTGTTTAAATTCCACATAACCCCTTTCAGAGTGTACAAATACACAAAAGGCACTTGGATCCTAAAAACTCTATGGTTGGTTGTAATCACTTCCAGCTCAGGCTGCTGTATTTCTATAGTAGCCGTGACTCAGACCAAAGCTGCTCCACAGAGATATTAGCAACTTAAAGGAAAACCTTTCCAGTGTATGCACTCAGCTGCAAACCGACTAGAAAGCTTTTTTTTCCCCAAACTGCCAATTTTTGAGCTGACAATGACTTCCTTCTAAAGCACAGCTTAAAGTGAAATTGAAGGTGCTAGTTTCAGTGCACACTGAACATTTTAGATTAGGGTTTCCAGTGCATTTAAAAATATACTTTTAGTTGATTAAAATTAGTGTAATTATTTTCCTGTATCAGAGTACATGTTGATCTGTGGGAGCCCTAGTCCACAAGTTCCATTTTTTTGTTCCATAATCACATAGGTTGGAGTCTTTATGAGGCAGGCACTTGGCTACTTCAGCCCTGCCTATTTAATAAAACATTATGAAGAGCAAGAAGGGAGGGTAGAAGTGTTTAAAAACTAAAAAACTTAGCAAGTGCTTTTAATGCAGCCATTTTTAAGTACATGCACAACCATTTTGAAAAAAGTATAATCAGAACAGACAAGATAAATTGTATTTTTAAAAGTTGATGTAGATGCATATAAAGATGGTTTCATTTGCACATATGTGCATGTCTTGTAGGTTCCAAAGACACCCCACCTCCCCACGAGCCTTACACAACCTACATATATAATGTGGAGGAATAAAAGGTGCCTGATCATAGGGGACTTCAGTTTGAGTGACAGATGCTGAAGGTCTCATACTGCCAGTGGTAAAGCATCCTTGAAATTTCTAGATATTATAGATGAAAATTTTCTAACTCAAAAATGTTGCATCCAACATGGGGGAAATTCTGTATTAGACTTTGTCTTGACCGATAAAGAGGAACTGATCGCAGAACTAAAAATTAATGGTAACAAGTACAAATGATCATGACTTGATCACATTTATAATGTGCAAACAGAAAAGTCCAGAGCAGTGACACACATATATCTATCTCTACCTAGTGCTTTAAAAAGGTCAATTTCACAAACCCGAAAACAATTATGAGTCATATTAGCTGTGAGGGAAAATGTAAACAGAAAAATGTGAATGATAATTGGGAATTGTTTAATAATACTTTACTAGATGCCCAAAAAGCCACAATTGATGAAGAAGGCCATATTGGTTAAAAAAAAAAAAAAAAAGAGAGAGAGAGAGAGAGACCTGGTTTAGATCAGTGGCTCCAATTTTTTTTTTTTACTGGTGACCCCTTTCACAGATTAAGCCTCTGAGTGCAACCCCGCCACTTTTATAAAAAAGTGTTAATTTATATTCAAACACCATTATAAATGCTGAAGGCAAAGTGGGGTTTGGGGTGGAGGTTGACAGCTCGTGACCCCCCCCATGTAATAACCTCATGACCCCCTGTACGGTCCTGACATCCAGTTTGAGAACACCTGGTTTAGAGGGATAGTGATGACAGCAATAATAAAATAAAATAAAAATAATAAATGGAAGAAAAGGAAAGCTGATGGTAATGAATATAAATCAGAAGCTAGGACTTGTAGAAAATTGATACGGGAAGCAAAGGCACAAATCTGTGGCCAAACAATAAGGACATTAAGTATATTATGGACAAAAAGAATCCTAATAATGGTATTGGGTCCATTGCTAGACTAAAATGGTAAAATCATCAATAACGCAGAAATGGCAGAAATGTTCAATAAATATCTCTGTTCCATACATGGGGGAAAAACAGATGATGCAATCATAGGATAATACTCTTTCCATTCCACTAATAGCTCATGAGGCTATTAAACAGCAGCTACTAAAGTGAGACATTTTAAAAATCAGCAGGTCCAGATAACCTGTATCTAAGAGTTTTAAATGAGCTGGCTGGAGAACTCTCTGTTAAAGATGATTTTCAGTAAGTCTTAGAATATTGGGGGAATTCCAGAAGGCTGAAAGCAAGCTAATAATACTGTGGCAATATTTTAAAAGAGGATGGTTTAGGTAATTATAGGTCTGTCAATCTGACATTGATCCTGGACAAGATAATGAAGCAGCTGATATGGGACTCAAATAATAAAGAATTGAAGGCAGGTAATATAATTAATGCCAATCAGTTTATGGAAACTAGATCCCGTGAAACTAAGCTGATTTTCTTTTCCAAGGTTACAAGTTTGGCTTCTAAAAGTAATAGTGTTGACATAATAGACGTAGACTTCTATAAGGCATTTGACTTAATACCACATGCCATTTTGATTAAAAACTAGAATGATACAAAATTTACACATCACACATTAAATGAATTAAAAGCTGTTTAACAGACTGTTTACAATTACATTTTGAGACTTGAGAATCATAATTGAGTGGGTGTTTCTCTAGTGGTGTCCCACCGGGATCTGTTCTTGGCCCTACACTATTTAACATTTTTCTCAAATGACCTGGAAGAAAAAATCATCCCAGATTAAGTTTGCAGATGACACAAAAATTTGAGTGGTAAATAATGAAGACAACAGGTCACTGATACAGAGCAATCTGAATCACTTGATAAGCTAGGTGCAAGCAAACTATATATATTTTAATATGGCTAACTATAAATTTATATATCTATCTAGGAGAAAAATGTAGTGCATACTTTCTGGAAGGTGACTGTATCCTGGGATGTGGTGACTGAAAAGGATTTGGGGGCGGAGATGGATAATCAGTGGATAACAAGCTCCAGTGCAAAACTGTGGCCAAAAGAGCTAATGCAATCCTTGGATGCATAAACTGGAATCTCATGTAGGAATAGAGGGATGATTTTACCTCTGTATGTGTCACTGGTGTGACTGCTACTGAAATACTGTTTCCAGTTCTGCAGTCCATAATTCAAGAAGGATATTGATAAATTGAAGAGGGTTCATAGAAAAAACATGATTTCGGCTCTTTGAGTCTTAACAAGGAGAAGGGGTGATTTCATTACAGTCTATGGAGTACCTACATAGGGAACAAATAATAAAGAGCTCTTCAATCTGGCAGAGAAAGGTAAAACACGATCCGATGGCTGGAAGTAGAAGCTAGACAAATTCAGACAGGAAACAAGGCTTAAAATTTGTTAGCAGTGAGAGTAACTGGAAAGTTGTTCCAATGGTTAAGGTTCATGATAGATTCTCCATCACTGAATTTTAAAATCAAGAGTGGATGTTTTTCTAAAAGATGTGCTTTAGGAATTATTTTTAGGGGAAGTTCATTGGCCAGTGTTATACAGACTATCTGATCATAATGGTCCCTTCTTGAATTGGAATTTATGAACAGCATGACATTATCTTTGTCTTCCGTTCCTCCACTACCACCCCAATTTGTGTCTTTCACACTTGTTTATTGTCTAAAATATAGACTATAAACTCTTCAGGGAAGAGAACGTGTTTTTATGTCCACAAATCTCCTAGCATATCCTTGGACACTGAATAGTTAATAAAAATACTAATAATGACTATACATTATAATACAGTTCTTTGCTTGTGAATTCAAGTCAAGTAAATGCTGAAATAAAGTAAGGCCCGTCTGACTGTCAAGTGGCAACATGTTGCAGCTGCTATACAAGATTATTGAGTTTGAAAGTGAAATGCAGGTGAGAAAGGACTAGGAACACTATAGAATTCCTTTAGCACTCTGCCTTTAACTCAACCAGCTTAGCATGTGTTAAAGTGTATGCTGCATTGTTTATGCTAGACTGAACATGTTAGAATGCATTAGCAAACAACATATCTTTACATCTTAGTCTACTGCAGAGTTTCTCAACCTTTTCAGGCTGGCTCCCCTTTATTGGAAGTCAACAAGTTTTGCAACCCCCTTTCATTTACTATAAAAATAGGAGAACAAATGTATCAGTGATAACCATATATAATGTATTTGTATGTGTATTTTGAGAGGTTAACAGAGAATACTTGATCTTGAAGGTTATGGGTGCGCAGGAGTAATGGAGCAAAATTTTCTTTGCTTTAGATAGTAATAAAATTCTCAATACCTCAGAAGACCCCTGATTGCTTGGGGGATGCCACCAGTTGAGAAATACCAATCTAGACAGAGCCCCATATGTCATTTTCAGAACAACCCCTTTCTGGCCAGCCAGTTGCTGAATAAGGGGCTACCCAACATGAGTGAGGGTATCTGAATCAGAGATCTCGCTAGACTATGAGGTACAAGCCATACTGAATCCTCTTTAGTTACCATTTCAAGTCACTACAGAGCTTGAAGGAAATGAACATGTGGATTCAGCCACATCTTAGCAAACATGTGCATTGTGTGTGTTCCCTTGTAAAAAGTGTATCAACTGTGACATGGTAAGGGACCATGCAGCTCATGGGTTTGCTAATGGGATGTAGCGCTTTTCACCTCTAACCTGCTGTTTCGTATCCAGCCCAGGTCAGTAATGACTAAAAGTTATCCTCTAATGGTTGTTCAGTGACCTATGTGCAATAATTTTGATGGTCACAATCCAGTTCCCAGTGGTCAGGAATCCACGTTTCTGAAAAGGTTATCGCAACAACCCTTTCAGCAATCTCAGCAAGAGGGCCAATTCATTGGCTCAAACACCTTGCAGGATCCGGTCTTAAATGAGTAATTATTTCTAGAGATTAAACCTACAAGGCCAGATACATTGATGGTATAGAAAGCATGTTCTGCCTCCGCCCAAGCTTACCTTGTTCTAAAGATGAATAGTGGAAGTAAGTCTTCACATGTGTGTGAAAAATTAGAGGGAACACTGCTACACAATGAATTTTGTTATGTGCACCAATATAGAGGTGACATGTCACACACCACCTCTATATTGGTGCACATAAAGTTCCTGTGGCAGGGGTGGGGCTGAGGGGTTTGGAGTGTAGGAGGGGGCTCAGGCAGAGGGTTGGGTGCCGGGCGGGGGGTGACTTCAGGACCTATGTTCTAAATTCACAAAGTTAAAATATTGAAACAAGGCAATGTTGCTTCAAAGAGATCCTATTGGATATTATTTCTACGTTGAAGCAGAGTTTACAGGAAATTGAGTTTTGACTACATTCCAGTACAACTGCAAGCTTTTTGTTTTGTTTTGAAGTTGTTCAGCAAGTCATGTGGTAGTTCCTGGTAAGAAGGAAATTGCATTTCAAGATGTTTACTGTACTTCCGTGTTTTGTCTTTTTTTCACTTCCTTCCTAAACACAGGCTAAAGCTGCACAAAGAAAATACACTGCTGTAATTAATTATGCTGAGAACATGCTATTTCCTTGTTCAAGGCTTATAACAAAGTTAAAACATGCCTCAGATTTTTTTCTTCAAATGGTTTTTACTGTGCCATAACAGTTTAAAGATAAAACTACAAACTTCTGTACCTATAGAAAAAGGATCTTTTGAACTAATGCAGTTCTCTTTTGTTTCCTGCTCCATCCTTTTCTATAATGCCACAAATTTTGGATTTTACAATGTCAGTTTTATGAGACTTTAGGTCAACAGATATTCCTCATCAATTCTGAGACAAAAAGCCCACAGGCAGAACTCTGCTCTCTGTTATGCTTAAATACATTCAGAATAATTCCACTGACAATGGATTAAATAGCAAAATTTGAGCCAAGATCTTTTTTTCCAGAGCAATCTCTATTGTTATCATTAACATGCCGTAGACTCCTTCCAGATCATGAATGTTAAAAAGGGGTAAAAATTAACCCTGGTACAAGGAGTCCATGCAATACATACATGCATCAGGTAAGGGCTTGTCTACCTTAGGGATTTTTGTATAGATGTGGCAGCACTCGTGAAAACTCCATGATAATGTGCTGCAATGCTGTAAAGTGCAACATGCACTGATTTGACTTTGACTTACCTCAGTTCCATCATACTGAAGGAAGCCCCAATTTACACCAATGCAGTACATCATCTCTACGCTGCCCTGGAGGATCGTGACCTGGACGTGGCTTGAGTGTTCCCATAATTCTGAGAGCAGTGCAATGCAGTCAGGAGTCTTGCATTCCTGGTAGGATCTCCCAATTCATCAAGGTGAAAGGTGAGGTTTCAGATGAACAGCGATCCGACCCTCCACCCCCACATCCTCAAAGGCAGCTCAAAAATTTCTCTCATCAGTTTTGAAGGCTGCAGCAGGATGGCAGTCTCCCATCATCTTGGTTTCCTTGCCACTGGATTAAGATCTTCATCCTGTCAAGGACCTTGTAGACCCTGGTATGTAACAATGTCTCCACATTCAACGAAATCATGCACACGTGTCTTCCATATTCATGATCAAGTCCTATGGTGATCGGTGAGTGGCAACGGGAGCAGGCAGTGATGATCAGAAACTCCTAGTCACGGACTGGCATGCAGGCAGCTGCTGTTAGATGATTGGTTTTGCATTTGGACAGAGGCTGGAGTGTAACTCGGCAGCTGCAACAGCAACTGAGCTGCCTTTTTTAGGATCGACTGCACATCCCGCATGGGGAAGTGGCAACAAAAGGTCCCCTAAACAGTCTTCCTCACCTATCCCGACTGGATAACCACGTTCAGAGGGATTATCTTACTGTGCTCAAAACTGAACAATGAAATTTAGAACCTGGAACATTCAAACCCTGATGGACAATCCAAATAGTAACCAGCCAGAGCACAGAACAGATTGTGGCCAGAGAACTCAGGGGATATAACATCAACATTGCTGCACTGAGGGAGACCTGACATATAGGAAAGGGACATCTAAAGGAGCAAGATGGTGGTTACACCTTTTTCTGCACAGGAGCAGGTGATGATGAATCCATGGTATTGGTTTCACTATCAAAAGTGAAATAATAAACCAACTCTCGGAACTACCAGTTAGCAACAATGAACAACTCATGACTCTCTGCCTTAAACTTGCCAAGAACCAGCATGCAACACTCAGAGCATCACTCCAACTCTTGATGCTGATGACAAAACCAAAGAAGGATTCTATGGCAACCTTGACTAAATTCTCTCCTCCATCTCCAAAGAGGACAAGTTGATACTCCTTGCTGATTTTAACACGAGAGTTGGACATGACTTAGAGCTTTGGAATGGCACAATCAGAAAGGAAAGAGTGGGCAAGACCAATTCCAATGGAATACTTCTCCTGACCAGATCCACAGAACACAATCTAAATAAGCATAAACGCTGTGTTCCAAAAGAACAAGTACAAGACATCATTGGAAAAAACCTTATCCAAGCATTGGCATCTGATTGACTATGTCATTGTCTGTGCTCATGACTGTGAAGATGTCTATATCACAAAAGCGATGACTTATGCTGGTGGTTGTTAGACAGACTATCACCTCATCCACTCAATTACTTCCATCAAACTTGCTTCAAAACAATGAATGCAGAAGAAATCAGCCAGATGAAAGATCAACATCGAGAGTCTCAAGGACCCAACCAAAACCTGGCCTTTTCTGGCAGGGCCTCACCGAGAAACTTAGTACATGGCCTTTATCAACCTCATGAAAGCAACTGACTCCATCAACCATGAGGCTCTGTGGCAAATTCTCCTAAAATTTGAATGCCTACCAACATTTGTTGCCATTCTCTGACTGCTCCATGACAACATATCCGTGATGGTCATCAACAATGGATCCATAATGAACCCATTCCTAGTTGAGACAGAAATAAAGCAAGGCTGTGTCATCGCTCCAACCTTCACTGTCTTCTTTGTTGTCATCCTCCTTCTCATCGCTGACAAGCTTCCCTCCAGACTTGACATCCAATACAGATGGCAAGCTCTTTAACATCAGTCATCTCCAGTCCAAGACAAAGACTATTACTAAATCAGTCACTAAACTCCAATATGTAGAAAAAACTGTGCTCCCACTCAGAAGATCTTCAGAAAACAGTTGAGACCTACAACCAACTAGGCCTCACACCTAATACCAAGAAAACTAAAATTCTCCATCAACAGGCTCCAAATCCCCAAGATCCTGCTCCCACAGTCAAGACCAAGAAAGAGACCCTGGAGAATGTCAAGCACTTCTCCTGCCTCAGCAGCTTTGCCAATAGTCAACACTGATAAGAAGATTCAACACCGATTCCAATGCAGCAGTGCAGCTTTCAGAGGCTTGAGAAAACATATCTTTGAGACTCGTGACATCAAGAACTGTTATATCCTCGGGGGGCAGCCAGTTTAGGAAGAAATCACTTGAGGCCAGACAGCAGACAGCTAACAAAACTACCATTTATTTACAGCCACAGAGCTCGCCTAACCGGCCGAAGCTGGCTGGGCTATCCCCTAATAATCTAACACAGTTGCCATAGGAACAAAAACCATGACAACCAAATACACAACATATTCCTCCCCCCTAATAAGAACATCCCCTAAATAAAACACACACTAGACTAGAGAAGGAGGGTAGACTGCCTCCATTCCCAGCTAAACCCTGGGGATTATTTTGCCCCATAACTGTGGGTTTGCCCTAGCTAAAGATCCAGCCGATGAGGAAGCCTTCTGTCTCTAGGTGGATTACGGCGAACTTCTGCTGTTGTTGCACCCGAAAGTACCATGAGCTCAGGGTCCGCAGCACGAACAGGTGAGGAGGTGGTATGAGCTTGTGCTGGGCAAAGGGGTATCTCAGCCGCCAGAAGTAATGGAGGAGAACAGTCAGGAACAGGTGATTCGATGTCTCACCAGAAGAGGTGAAGTCAGACCACTCAACTGCAGATGTGTCCTGAGGACTGGCATGACCTGGCAACAGCTGATCTACATGTTGCCGCCAGGTAAGGTTCTCTGCAGTCCGGACTGTGTAGGAAACAGGTCCTGTTTGAGTGAGGATCATGGCAGGGACCCATTTAGCTCCGGAAGTATAATTCCGAGCCAAAACTGGCTGTCCTGGGCTAAAGGTTCGGTCTTTTGCTCTAGGTGCCCATCTGATTTGATATTGCTGCTGATGTTGCACAATTTGTCAGGGTTCAGAAGGTTTCAGCAGATCAAAGCAAGTGCACAGCTGTCGTCCCATCATTAGAAAGGCCGGGGATGCCTGGGTCATAGCATGAGGTATGTTTCTGTAGGAAAGAAAGAAGGTATCCAGACGCTTTTGAATGGAGTGTTGTCCCCTCGCTGATTTCAAAGCATGTTTCATTGTCTGCACAAATCTTTCAGCTAATCCGTTGGGGGATGGAGGATATTGTGCTGACGTGATGTGGTGTATCCCATTTGCCTTCATAAAATTTTGAAACTCCTGAGAGACGAACTGCGGTCCGTTGTCGCTCACAAGTTGTTCTGGCAGACCGAAATGACTAAAGAGTCCCCGTAGTTTTTGGATAGTACTCTCTGCAGTAGTGGACTGCATTATAGAGACTTCTGGCCATTTAGAATGGGCATCTACTGCCATCAAGAACATGCTTCCTTCAAGGGGGCCAGCGAAGTCAATGTGAATACGTTGCCATGGGTTTTCAGGCCAGTCCCATGGGTGTAGGGGTGCCCACTGGGGTGCACTCCTCACACCCTGACATGACATACAAGCTTTTGCCTTCTCTTCAATAGCACTGTCCAATCCAGGCCATCAAAAATAGCTTCGTGCAATTTCCTTCATGCACACTATTCCACAGTGACCGGAATGTAGCTGTTCTAACATCTGTGATCTCAGTGGTGGTGGAATGACGACACGTCTCCCCCACAACAAACAACCAGATTGGACCGATAACTCCGTCCTCCTAGACATGTAGGTAACAAGGTCGGGTGAGACCAGAGAGGTTTGTCGAGATTTTCCACGCATCACCAGGTCCATAACTTGGGACAATACTGGGTCAACACGAGTTGCCTTCTTTATCTGAGTATTCTCTACCTGTTCAAAGTAGAAAATTGCCTTTTGGGCACTGTCTTGATGTTTGACCGGCAAAGGCAACCTTAAGAGGCCATCTGCATTGCCGTGCAGAGTAGATTTCCGATATTTGATTTCATGTGTGTGTGCTGAAATTAACAATGCCCAGCGTTGCATACGACTAGCAGCTAATGGGGGAATGCCTGTGTAGGGTCCAAAAATTGACATCAGAGGTCGATGGTCTGTGAGAAGAGTAAACTTCCACCCAAACAGGTACTGATGAAATTTCCGAATTCCAAAAACAATTCCTAATCCCTCACGTTCAATTTGGGTGTAGTTAGTTTCTGCTTTGCTTAGAGTACGTGAAGCAAAAGCAATAGGTCTCTCTTCTCCCAAAGGCATAATGTGCGACATGACTGCTCCCACTCCATAAGGGGAGGCATTGCAGGCCAATTGTAGGGGTAAGGATGGATCAAAGTGCGTTAGAACTTCAGAATTTAGCAATGCATCCTTAGCTTTGTTAAATGCAACATCGCAGGCTTCAGTCCACTTCCAGGCCTTGTTCTGCCCCAGGAGCCCATGAAGTGGTTTTAGCAGTGTGGCTAACTGTGAGATGAACTTTCCATAATAGTTCAGTAGTCCTAGAAACGAACACAACTGGCTTACATTTTGAGATGAGGGAGCCTCCACAATAGCTTTAACTTTTGCAGGGGCCTTATGAAGACCTGCAGAATCAATGATGTGTCCCAAATATTCAACAGAGGGCTTGAAGAATTCACACTTGTCTTTGCGAACTCGTAGGCCATACTCTTCCAGTCTTTGTAGGGTAGCCTCTAAATTCTTTAAGTGAACCTCTTCATTCCTTCCAGTGACCAGGATATCATCCAGATAGCACTGAACTCCTGACAAGCCACACAAAATCTGGTCCATAGCCCTCTGGAACAGGGCGGGAGCAGATGTTATTCTGAAGGGTAGGCGACATTATCGATAAAGCCCCTTATGAGTCACAATAGTCAACAGCTCTTGGGACTTTTCATCGACGTGCATCTGTAAATATGCTTGACTCAGATCAGTCTTACTGAACTTTTGTCGCCCAGCCAGGCCTGTGAAGAGGTCATCGATGCGGGGAAGCGGGTATTGCTCTGCATACAACACTGGGTTGACAGTGACTTTAAAATCACTGCAAATCCAGAGAGAGCCATCTTTCTTCACTATTGGAACGATAGGAGTGGCCCATGAGCTATGGGTAACTGGTATTAGGACTCCATTGGTGACCAGGCACTCCAGGTCTGCTTCAATTTTTGGCCTGATGGCATATGGCACAGTTTGGGCTTTCAGATATTTTGGTGGACTGAGCATTAAACCTGACAATGTCACAGCGATTCCCTTCATACTTCCCAAATCATCTCCAAAAACAACAGCATGTTTCCTTAGTATAGGAGTTAGACTGGTTTCTTCTTTAGTCATCCGGTGCACTTCTGCCCAGTTCAGCTGAATCTTCCCAAGCCAAGACCAACCCATTAAGGCTGAGTAGTTACCTCTCACCACAAACAGTGGCAATTTAGCAGCCTGTTCATTGAGCTCCACCTTAACATCAGTAGTGCCCAACATGGGCACAGCTTCTAAAGTATACGTCTTCAGAACAGTTTTTGTTGCCTTAAGCAGAAGATGCTGTAGCTTTTCTTTTTATACAGTCTCGGAGACCAGCGAGACAGCTGCACCGGTATCCAGTTCCATGCGTATAGGTTTGCCATCCAACCACGGAGTTACCCAATATTCATGTGAGCCCACTGCCAAAGACAAAACGTGCAGTGGCATTTCCTCTTGCGATGAGGTGTCACCTTGATCATCCTGGGTCTGCTCTAGGGTATACAAGGATCTTATCACAGTTGGAGCAAACATTTCCTGGTGGAAGGCGTGGATATGGACTGTTGAGTTAGGCTGCAGCACATTCATTCCTTTCCCGTTTCTCTGTTTCTTATTGTTGACTCCCTTGGGTCTTGAAATGGTGGAATCCTTGCCACAAAGTCCTTCTCAATTTTAATCAGTGAAAGGCTTGGGTTTCCCATAAATTTATATTGATGTTGCACTTCTTCTTGGTTGGCTAAGAGGGTGTCATTGAAGTGCTTTTTTGCCCTCCCCTCATCCATTGGCCTTGGCTCAACTACGAGAAAATGACCTGCTTCGGGAATCAATTTGTCTAGCATTTGAGAACGTGACCAGCCCAACGGAGTTGGTGGCAGATGATCATAGCTTCCATACTGGAAGTTTTGGCTTGGCACAAAACACTGATGTTGGTGCATCAGTCATCCGACTTGATTTGGAAGATCTTGTGGAGGCACAGTTGATGGTATCATTCAAGAGCCTTGAGCTGCCTTCTGCATGCAACTCAGGTTTTGGCACCATTCAGTAGAGCAGGGATAACAACAGACAGATACATGTGAAACCTGGTTTGGTTCTTGTTGTATATTTGGTTGTCATGGTTTTTGTTCCTATGGCAACTGAGTTAGATTATTAGGGGATAGCCCAGCCAGCTTCGGCCGGTTAGGCGAGCTCTGTGTCTATAAATAAATGGTAGCTTTGTTAGCTGTCTGCTGTCTGGCCTCAAGTGATTTCTTCCTAAACCGGCTGCCCCCAAGGATATAACAAGTGGCGACGAAGGTGGGATTCCGGTGCTGCTCCAGTAACAGAAGGAAGTAGAAGGCAAGGTAAAGAACAAACAAACAAAAAAAACTGCTTGTTTGCACTGACTGTGAAAGTGAAACTAAAATCATGGCTACTCTGACCAGGCCACTGGAACCTTTGATGATAATATAGTGCAATGGCATGTGTATATTGAGCGTTTTGAGCTTTTTGTTATTGCAAATCACATTACAGAAGAGAAGAAGGTGCCAATATTCTTGTGTGGTAGGGGCTAAAACCTACTCCCTGCTATGCAGCTTACTACACCCTGTTAAGCCTGAGACTAAATCTTACAGTGACATTGTGGAAATCCTAGTGTCCCATTTTTCCCCAAAACCACTGGTAATTGCTGAAAGATATCGGTTCCACAAAAGAGACCAAAAAGAAGAAGAAACAGTTGTACAATTTGTAGCAATTTTAAAAAAGCTAGCAGAACACTGTGAATTTAAAGAGATGTTAAATGATGCCCTGCGTGATAGGTTAGTGTGTGGCTTGTACAGTGAAGCTATACGGAAGCACCTACTGACAGAGGCTCAGCTTACATTACAGAAGGCTGTTGATATTGCTGTCTCCATGGAACTGGCTACAAGGGAGGCGCAATACATCGGTGCATCCCGTAGGGTGCAAAAAGTGTCACAAGAACCTACCCACAAAACTGTGCAGAGTCAGGAATGTTACTGCTGTGGTAAGCCAGGTCACCAGGCATCAGAATGCTGGTGTAAGGACCTGGTGTGTTGACACTGTGGCAAAAAGGGACACATTGAGTGTGCCTGTAAACAAAAGAAAAAGAGGCCTGTGGTCTGGCCGACAAAAAGAGGAACTGTGGATTCCAGATGGGTCTTATTAGCCACCTGCAGATCCACCAGCGATAACTGGCTATCATTTCTTAGAAGACAATCAATCATTCTCAAACTCAGAGGGATCGCTGGCTAATTACATCTACACTGTTGGGGTTGCACCAGTGTGGCTACATCTGTGCAGAGATCCCTAAGATAAACAAGTTTTCCAATTCATGGTTGATTGAACCAGAAGGGAGAAGAGCCACAGCTGAAGTGTCCATGTGAGGAGGCCAAACTATGGGCTGGCATAAAGGCTTTAGGACTGCACTGCAATACCACAACTTAGTTCTGGACTCAGGGAGAGATAGGCATAGAGAATGCATTTCAGGCTTTATGACAGTGAGTTTCCTCCTAAGAGGATGTTAGAAGCAAAATTAGGAAACAAATGAAGATTAATTTTAAGCAAGAGCATTGTTAATTGCCTCACTGGTATAGAGCTTCATATTGGGGCATCATAAACAAAATATCAAATCTCAGATTTCAGCCCTACAATTTTGACTTACTTAGACTTTGAAAATAACCAAGACTTTATAAACTCACTTCTAAAAAAAAAAAGAATAAAAAAATAGCACTAACGATCATGAGCAATTCAAAATTCATAAATGTGCGGGACAGAAATAAATTCAACTACCATCTCTATGCTGTATGTGAGCAATCAATAAAGGTTGCAAAACTTTGAGGAAAACAGACAAAAAAATTGATTCAGAAAAGGGTCAAGTGTCATGTCAAGTCTTCACTGAGAACATGCACATTCCTGTGTTATATCTCTTCGCAGTCTTGCTCCTTACGTACCAGACTATACAGCCACATGACAATACATGTGATGCCATGATGTCATTGACTGATATGACAGACAGCCATACTAGTAATTACACCTCAATTTGTGATGTAGATGTATATTTAGTTACCAATAAAGTTCCAGTTACAAATTAGACCAGACTAAAATCCTGCCTACATTTAAGAAATTTGCACTGGTGTAAATTAGTCTGCTGCAAGCCCCTGATGTGGACATAGGGCATCAATGTAGTGTGGTGTTTATAATAGTGAAAGTTAATCCAGTAAATTGCATATCACATCAATGTAATTACACTGGTGCAAATTTCTCATACATAGAAAGGGGCTAAGGGAACAGACTTTTTGGCTCTTAGCCATATGTCATTAAACAGTAAAACATTGGTCAAGCTCTTAAAGCCATGAGATAGCTAGAATTATGTGTAATGCACTTAGTACACTAATAGCACTACAAAAAAAAGACACCCTTTTACATAGTCACATGCCTAAGAAAAGACACAAGTGTATTGCTGTTCTAGCATATACAATAAAAAAATTTGGGAAGACACTTCCATTCTAAACCTCTTTCAGTTGCTCATAATGGTCTAAAAAGTATTTCCTTTTCAGTTTAAACTCCATGTTTGGGCTCAGGCTAAAAGTTACCATGTTTGTATATTTCCAATAGGAAAATGTAATTGTTGTGGTCAATTATAAATAATACAAGTAGAGGCATTTGGAAAGAACCTGGTTTCTTCAAACTTGTCACCAAAGCAATGAGCCTCAACTGAACCTATGAGAAAAAGTTGTGGGACTATTTTTTAAAATTAAAAATGTTTATTTAGAATGCATTGCCTCTTGGTCTGCCAGCTAAATTCTGCATCCTCAGTATAGTGGATAGAAACTTTCATTTGCTTAAAATATCATCTACAGCTTTGACAGTTACTACAAGTGATACTAATAATGTAGAAGACCACTTTGTTTTCCCACTGATAGGAGAGCAATTAGCTGCCTTAGAGAAAACAATAGAAAAACATTTGACGTTAGCCAACCCTACTGAAAGAGTTACACAGAATTCTCCCCTTTATTTTAGCATTAAAAACTTGCTCACATTTACATAGCCACTGAACCTGTTTATTTTAGCCAATTCAGTTCTAACACATTTTGGGCCAGATCTACAACTGGGCAAAATTGCCATAGCAACACTGGTTTTAATTAAGCTCTGCTGATTTACAGCAGCTGTATCTGGCCCTTCACATTCAAATTTATATTATGTGTTTTGATCTTTTTGTTAAAATCTCCACTAAACACCAGGATGAACCAGCTTCAGTCTAAGTTTAGATTTTGAAATGACAATATTCGGCCAATATTTCATTTAATTTTATTGCACCTTGAGTATGTTTACATAATACACTAATCAAATAGTGAAAAGATAATTAGAAGGATTTCCCTCAAAGACTTCCGTCAGTCCTACAGAATTAGCTCATAATCCAAACAGGATATAAACATACATAAAACATAAGGTTATAATTCAAAGAAGTAGACAACAGTAGCCCGGAAACATCCCTGTTTTTCAGTAAAGGTGAAAAGGACCCAATATTCTGGTTACAATGGACTTCTCATTGTTTTGAAAAAGATTTACCATAGGATGTTATGTTTGCAAATATGATGTTATGTAGGTGTCTGGACCTGCCCCTACACAGACCCAGATCAGTCAGTGGACAATTTGACCACAAAGTTTCTCAATTCCCATTTGATTTGATAGGCAGCATTCCCCCAAAGGATCTGGCCTATTGAATGCAGTGTTGGTCGTACTGAAGTCATTCATCATACCTAGTGACATCAGTTGTAAACATGGAGGTAGTTTCCCCAGTACTCTGATGTACAACTGTATATTCCCATGCTCCAGCAAGTTCAGTCTTGGCCATGAAGGATTGCGTAGATGACAGGAGCATCTGGATCTATCAGAGCTTTCTTTACAGTATACCATCAAAGCAAACTTTTGCTAGTAGATAGAAATTGTCAATTTGTATGCCTGGTTATTCAGAGTCTCTTAGGGCTCATTGTCATGTGCAGTTGCGCCACTGTATTGCTTTAGTGAAGATACGTTTATGCCAACACGAGAGCTTCTCCCATCGGCATAGTTAATCCATTGCCCCGAGAGGTGGTAGCTATGTTGCCGGGAGAAGCTCTCTCCTCGCTATAGCACTGTTGACATGGAGGGGTTAGGTCAGTTATAACTACATGGCTCAGGGTGAGGATTTTTCACACCCTTGAGCGACAGTTACACCAATAGAAGTCTGTAGTATAGACATGGCTTAAGTCACCTTAAAAATCTTGGTGCTACTTTAACCATGAGCTTTCATAAAGACACGAGACACAAATAGTTTTGTTTGATTGTGTAGTCTGAGCCCTTTTTTTAAAAATCACACATTGACCTCTCAGCACACAAGATATGATTATTGCAATTACCTCAGCAGAGCTTATCTGCTAGCTGCAGCTTTTTCAGAAGGCAGCAACATAGCTGAACACACCCTGACTTCTTTACCTTGAATATCTATAGAGGCAGAGTGAATGTAAATAGTCATTTCTTTTCAAGCCTTCAGTTGGATTACTGTTAGTATCCGAGACCTCCTCCTTATCCTGTCCTGACATGTCTGCACTCCTACTGCCAAACCCTAATGTATTTTACTTGCTCCTCATTTCATCTCATTCATCCCTAGTTTTTAAATAAAGCCTACAAAAATGTCAGACTCCAGCCCACCCCTTCCAACAGAACCTTAGCAGTCCTGTATGGTAGTTCCTCTCCTTCACAGAGCCACTCAGCCCAAGCCCCAGCAGCATTCCTTCTCAAAGCAGCTGTCCCTTCCTGAAGCAGCCAAGGATGTCCCTCATTTCCCATCTCCATCTAACCATTAGCAGCCCTAGCCATTTCAGTAGCTGCCACTCCAAAACACAATCTAGCCAAGTTTGCCAGCCAATCCCTGACCCCCAGGACCAGTCCAGGCAACAAGTAGTCTCTCTCATATCTGATGGCAGAGAAAAGACAAAGGTCAGGGCTGTGACACTAGAGGAGGGGGACAAAGAATAGGGAGTGTAGTGGAAGAAAAAACAAAGCCAGGAGTCTGATAGGCTGGGAGACCACACGACAAAGCCTGTGATCCAACCATGGCTGGCCCCACTAGAACTGCAATGGGAATTTCCCTTTCCATCTTGTTTTTCCTATATAGTTTAGCTTAGTCTTCATGTGTTTACACTAGGCTGCAATTACTAAACTGATATATCACTATTTCTAAGAAACTGCTCACACTGAAACTGAGAATGAAAGCGGTACAAGTCCATCTGCTGATTTTCATGTCAATATTCAGAATGCTTTTCTAGCTCAGTGAGATTAGAGCCTTGGGAAGAATGTGGAATACAGGAGGAAGCTTGCAGATGGACTGCATTTTCTTTCCTAAAAGAATTTACCTGTAATTTTTGTCTTCTAAGTATGTCCAAATTTTTGCTTCTTTCCCACTTTATCAGACAAGAGCAGAGTCTCTCTGCCCCAATAGTGATCCTCAGCAAGGCTTTGTGAAGATGTGGAGAGACTTTAGTATATTTATGGAGAGTTCCATTGGTAAGTTTAATGGACCTCCGACTCCAAACCCTGCAATAGAAAAGTCATAGAATTAGTGGATTTTAATAGGATCTCTTTTTCTAAAATACCTTTGAATTGTAATTAATCTTTCATGTCTAGATGTCAGAGCCCTGTTCTGATTGAGGCCTGGTCTACATTCAAAACTTAAGTCAACATAGCTACAGAACTTTAGGGTGTAAAAAATCCAAATCAGCGTGCCACTGCTATGCTGACCTCCTGTAGGCACAGTTAAGTCGACAGAATAATGCTCCCATTGACTTAGCTACTGTTGCTTGGGGATGTAGAATTACTGCAACACTGGAAATAAACCCTTCTGTCCCTGTAGTCTGTGTCTGCACTATGGCACTGGCATGGCTATGGTACTGTAGCTGTGCTACTAAAGTCTTAGGCTAGGTCTAGGCTAAAGAAATCTGTGTACTTAAGGCAGCAGAATCATATGGAGTTGATCTAGACCACCACACCAAGAGTTTTGTTTGCCCACAACATTAGCATGTCTTCCTTTTTTTTTTTTTTTTTTTAAAACAAGCCTGTTAATAGTAAGGAGTGGTAGGCTATACAGAAGATTCTGGACCCCTGGGATTGATATAGCATCCTGCAGCTGACTACCTAGAGGAATGGGAGACCTAGGACAAACCAATGCATTGGGTTCAGAAGTCATGCATATTAAAAAAAAACATGAATGTGGGCAGGAAGTAGAACTCTCAGCCACAGGAAGGTTTCTACAGGTTTTATTTTTTGTGAGGTGGGCAGCACTAAAGTGTCTCTGGCCAGAGGAAAAACAGATTTGAGTTAGAGGTAGGTAAGTCTGGGGTTCTTTTTCTACCTCAGGACAGAAGAGAGATGTAACCACATTCTCTGTGTCTGGACTGGTAATTATACATCTATCAGAATTCCCTAGGATGGAAATATGGCCTGTTAGCCCTTACTGCTACAAGAGGTATGTAGAATGAAACTGATATAAGGCTACTTTCCCTTGCCTATTTCCCCTAGTTGGACTCACATTTTGGTATTAAGTCCAGCAAACAGCCCTCCCTTTTTTCAGGGGAAGACTGTTTCACTCCACATAAAGCTATTAGGCTGTCCAAATTCTGCTCCCAAGTGGCTCTGGCATCCAGAAGGAATGAATGGAAGGAGAGCTAGAGAAGAGTTCGAGCTGTCTACCTCAAAATAACAAGAAGATTGAGCAGCTACATTTCCACTAAGAGTGAACTGTGCTGTACAATTTTCAGCTCCTAGATAGCTGAATGTATTTTGATCACCTCCACTGTAGGCAATCCCAGATTCTGTATAAAGTTTAATATCTAGCTGCATGAGATTGTGAGCAAGACTTACAAATCTTCTTCCGGACCCAGGATTAAGACTATATTTAAAACATGGGTATACTTCTGCTCATCCACTGTAGTCACTTACTTAGAAGGCAGCCTCGCACTCTACAGCCAGAGGTGAGCAGTACAACTGCCATGGCTTTAAATGCATCTTTAGAACCCATGGGGAGACTGTGACTTGGAGATGCAGTCTGACAAGGCACAGCTGCTGTTGAACAAGGAGCATGTGCCAGTCAGCATCCCTGAGTCTCTAAGAGTGCTTAAACAACTTCCAATTCAATGCTGGACTTCATTTCATGTTGGCAGAAAGCAATGAATATGTTTAATCTTTTCAAAACCATGATGGATCAGCACCCATTAGCTAAGAAATGGATGAGAGTCTTTGTTCATTTCTGGGGAGTAATATCACCTTCATTTTAGAGGACACTATAGTCTATTAACCAATGATAGCTAATGTCCAGGAAACTGAACAAGTGATATTTGGGAACAGATGGGGATGTTTGAGGTGTTTCTGAAGTTACCACATAGAACGGATCTTACACAATCTAAAGAAGTAAGATTCCACTGCTGTTGAAAAAGCAGGTTGCCTTAATGGACCAAGATTCTGCATAGCAGAGATTGGAGCCCTTGCTTCTGACAGCTAATCATTTTGGTCTGCAAGTCATTTTACAAACAAAAGGGTAATAAAACTTTGGCCAGACCCCTTTTGCTGTTCAGTTTACCTCTTATTTCTTGGTGTAGTTGTGCTCCAAAGTCTACTTTTCATGTTTGAAACAAGTTGGGTGTGTAGCTCTCATGACTGTGAAAATTATGCTTGATACTCGTTAAGTTAACTGAATCATAAAGCTAGACAGGATGAAAGAATAAAAGGTCTGAAGAGCCCTGTTCTTTAGTAAGTAACTTGTGAAACCCTAGATGTGTCAATTTAAATAGCCTTATTTCACAGATAAGCACACCATGTTATGTTTATCCCACAATCCTCAAGTGCCAGGGTTGCCACAGGAGCAGTATATTTTCATCTTGGACTTCCTCATGGAGTTGTAAAAACCAAGTTATGGTGAAGGTTCAACAAGGCCTCTGGAAAGAAGCAGAGTGTCTTATGTTCACTCTTTCTTCTCCCCAAGTACCAGTAAAAGCTTTGGTATTTAGATACAAATTATGATCTAGAAGACAGGGGGAAAAGGTAAACCTGAAGTTTTTCCCAAGACAGTTAGAGCAACTTTTCCATTTATACCTGATTTTAAGTATTTATAGGAGTTAAGGAAAAGAATTAGTACTGGCACTGCCATGAGTCACTCAAAACTATTACAATTCAATTGTTTATCACATGGAGCCCTTTGATGGTAGTTTATGATTCTTCCAGTGACTTTTACTGAGTTATTTAGGGACACAATACAAGGTAGAACAACCTCCAGCTTAACTAATTTTAATAGTCAAAAGCCCAGCAGCTGCAGTACTAGGTCATTAATATAAACTGTCATATTAGAGAAAGGAATACAACATTGCAAAAAAAGCAAATAATGAGTATATACTGCAGAAGCTTTTCAATCTGCCATTTTTGCTTTTTGGCAAGAATAGTTACTTCACTTTAAAAGGTGAGTAGCTTCCAAAGTGACATAGCTGAGTGGGATTTTCAGGACTGTGTTGGCAGTTAGGTAAACAGTAGAGCCTGAAAATTCCTGCCTTAAGGTTTGTTTTGTACAGAGGATCATTTTGGCTAAAGCTGATTTATATAAAATTTCGCACTCGCCTTTATCAGAAGACTTAATCAGCATTCACAACTCACTGAAGTCAAAGTAGTTCAAAAATTTTGAAAATAGTGCCCAAATTACTTGCCTAAAATGATAAAATTGGTGGGTACAAACAGAACACGTTCTGAGTCCAAAATCCACTCTATGCCATATAAAGACAATCTTCATGCAGGAGCATATGCAAGCTTTCAGTTTGGGATTATGACAAATTACCTCAAACACACTGTAAACATGCACCACCAAAACACTTTTGTGGCAATCATAATAAAAGAATGATAGATTATTCAGATTTATACTGAAAGTGAAAATATTCAGCAAAGCGCTGAGCCCTCCACTGTCAATATCTTTTTAGACTTATGAAAGAAATCTTGTTTTTTGGTATACTCTTTGCTTGTGTATAGCAGTAAAGAATTTGTACTTTAGGAGTTATCTAACTGGCTGTAGATTGTGACTCATTACATTCTCATGCTAATTTATATAATGCATGTACTATTATTTGAAACACTATTCTTAGTTCATTTTTCTTTACATAAAGATGCAATCAAAGTGAGGGAGGTGGGCTGAAGCTCCCTTAAGAAAAGTTTTCAGATAACCTTATGATCACAGCAAAAGATCTTAATTTGCGCTCCAATCTCCACCACGGTTTCCCTTAGCTGTCATTCACTGTATTAGACATACTTGCAGATAAAAGTTTGTTTTTTTTTTAACCACTTACCATATCCAATGGCTCAATGGAATCAAGTCTTTCAGCTATCTGTGGTCTTAAGAAATGGTGATTTCTTCAGTACCAGATTGGCAATTATTAATCACAGTGGATCCAATGTTGGCAATTGAGTGGGAATATCAGCGAACATGAGATTTCTAGCTTTGGATGTTCTAACATTAAAAGGGGTAGATAGTATCTGAATTAAGACTTTTCCCTGATTACATAAAGACTAGAACATTTTTAAACATGTTTCTAATCACCAGAAGGTAAAAAAACAAAGATCCTCTAACTTACCTTTCTAGGCCCTGCTCTACATTACAAGTTTAGGTCAAATTTAGCAGTGTTAGATCGATTTTTAACCCTACAACTGTCCACACGAAGCCATATTTGTCGACCTAAAATCAATTTCTATACTCCTCCCCGACTAGGTGATTAATACTGAAATCAACCTTGCTGGGCCGAATTTGGGGTAGTGTGGATGCAATTCAACGGTATTGGCCTCTGGGGGCTATCCCAGAGTGCTCCATTGTGACCGCTCTGGACAGCGTGCTCAGCTCAGATGCACTGGCAAGGTAGACAGGAAAAGTCCCACGAACTTTTGAATTTAATTTCCTGTTTGGCCAGTGTAGTGAGCTGATCAGCACAGTGACTATGGAGTCCCAGAATCGCAAAAGAGCTCCAGCATGGAGCTAACGAGAGGTACTGGATCTGATCACTGTATGGGGAGAGGAATCCGTGCTATCAGAACTCTGTTCCGAAAGACAAAATGCCCAAATGTTTAAAAAAAATTTCCATGGGCATGAAGGACAGAGACTATAAAAGGGACTCTCAGCAATGCCATGTGAAACTTAAGGAGCTCAGGCAAGCCTACCAAAGAACCAGAGAGGCAAACGGCAGCTCCGGGTCAAAGCCCCAGGTATGTCTATTTTATGATGAACTGCATGCCATTCTAGGGGGTGCCCCTAACAACTACCCAACCCCTGTGCATGAACTCCGTCAAGGATTCTCACGCAATAGGGATGCGGATTTTGGGGACGAGGAAGATGATGAAGTTGTAGACAGTGCACAGCAAACAAGCAGAGAAACCCTCCCCCCCCCCAATCCCCGACAGCCAGGAACTGTTTATCACTCTGGAGCCAGTACCGTCCCAACCCACCCAAGGCAGGCTCCCAGATCTTGAAGGTGGAGAAGGGACCTCTGGTGAGTGTATCTTTGTAAATATAATACATGGTTTAAAAGCAAGCATGTTTAATGATTAATTTGCCCTGAAGACTTGGGATGCATTCGCAGCCCGTACAGTTACTGGAAAAATCTGTTAACGTGTATGGGGATTGAGCAGAAATCCTCTTTATCTCTCTGTTATCCTCAGGGGAGTGATATCATTCGTGGTCACCTGGTTGAAGTAGGGGAATTTTATTAAGGGGACATTCAGAGGCTGAATGGCTGAACAGAAATCATCCCTGCTGTTAGCCATGTGGTAGGAGGAGGGGTGAAGTGATCATCCCAGAGAATTGGGTATGTGAGGGGTTCAGTAGGGTTTGTGCTGCACATTAACCCAAAAACCGCAGCCCCTCCTTTTAAATGGCCAACCCAATGAGTGCTTGGTATGGGAAATGAGGGCATTGCTGTTTGAAACCATTCCCACATTATGTCTACCTGCAAGCCAAATTCTGTTGCCTGCCGGCCCAGCATGTCTGATCTCTCACACCAAAGCTGGCAGGCCCTCAATATAAGAGGCAAATGCAACCTTGTAAAGAAAGCACACGTGCTATGTAATGTTATCAGCTTGGTTCACTGTGAAAGTCTATCCATTGTTCTCTAACATGTTTTTAAATACTACTCTCCCTTTGTCTCCTGCAGCTGCAAACGTTTCAACGCTCGCCCTATCCTCTCCATCCCAGAAGCTAGCAAAGATTAGAAGGCAAAAAAAAACCCAAAAAAAACAAAAAAAAAAAAACAACCCCAACCACTCACGCTGAAATGTTCTGAGCTCATGTGGTGCTCCCACACTGAACGAGCCCAGCAGAATGCACAGAGGCAGACAATGTCAGAGTGCAGGAAAAAACAAAATGAACGCAAAGACAGGAGGGACATGTAGGACAGGTGGCAGGAACAAGATGATAGGTGGCGTCAGCATCATGAGAGGAGGCAGGAAGCAATGCTGAGGCTACGGGAGGATCAAACTGATATGCTTCAACGTATGGATGAGGTGCAGGGAAAGCAGCAGGAGCACAGACTGGCGCTGCAGCCCCTGTGTAAACAACTGCCCTCCTTCCCAAGTTTCATAGCCTCTCATACAGATGCTCAAGAAAGTGGTGGGGGGGCCTCCAGGCACCCAACCACTCTACCCCAGAGGACTGCCCAAGCAACAGCAAGCTGACATTCAATAAGTTTTGAAGTTCAGTGTAGTCTTGTCCTTCCCTCCTCTCCCACCCCACCCGGTGCTTCCCTCCTCCCCCCCCCACCTCTCCTGCACTACCTTGGCAGTTATCCATCCATTTGTGTGATGAATTAATAAGAATGCATGAATTTGAAACAACTTTATTGACTCTGCAAGCGGTGATCGAAGGAGGGAGGGGAGAGTGGTTAGCTTACCAGGGAAGTAGAGTGAACCAAGGGGGGAGGCTCATCAAGGAGAAAAATAGAACTTTCACACTGTACCTGGCCAGTCATGAAATTGATTTTCAAAGCTTCTCTGATGTACAGCACGCCCTGCTGTGCTCTAACCACGCTGGTGTCCAGCTGCATGTAATCAGCGGCCAGGCGATTTACCTCAACCTCCCACCCATCCATAAACTTCTCCCCTTACTCTCACATACTGTGGAGCACACAGCAAACAGTAATAACGATGGGCATATTGGTTTCGCTGAGGTCTAACTAAGTCAGTAAACTGTGCCAGTGCACTTTTAAACATCCAAATGCACATTCTACCACCATTCTGCCTTGATCAGCCTATAGTTGAACAGCTCCTGCCTGCCTGTGTACGGTTTCATGAGCCATGGCATTAAGGGATAGGCTGAGTCCCCAAGGGTAACTATAGGCATTTCAACATCCCCAACTGTTATTTTCTGGTTCTGAAAGTAAGTTCCTTGCTGCAGCCATGCACATAGACCAGAATTCCTAAAGATGCGAGCATCATGTACCTTTCTCAGCCATCCCACACTGATGCTGGTGAAACATCCCTTGTGATCCACTAGTGCTTGTAGCACCATTGAAAAGTACCCCTTGCGGTTTATGTACTGGCTGCCTTGGTACTCCGATCCCAAGATAGGGATATGCGCTCATTTATCGACCCACCAGTTTGGGAAATGTGCAGGTCAAAGTAGATGGCTTTGCTGCAATGAGATTCCCTTAGTCACTACCCTTGATAGCAGCAGCTCAGTGATCATGTTAGCTACTTGGATCACAGCAGCCCTCACAGTAGATTTGCCCACTCCAAATTGATTCCCGACTGACCAGTAGCTGTCTGGCATTGCAAGCTTCCAGAGAGCTATCTCCACTCGCTTGTGAACTGTGAGGGCTGCTCTCGTCTGGCATTCTTGCGCTTCAGGGCAGGGGAAAGCAAGTCAAAGATCCATGAAAGTGCCCTTGTGCATGCAAAAGTTTCGCAGCCACTGGAAATCATCCCAGAACTGCAACACTACACGGTCCCACCAGTCTGTGCTTGTTTCCCGGACCTAGAATCGGTGTTCCATAGCATGAACCTGCCCCATTACCACCATTATGTCCAAATTGCCCAGGGCCCGTGCTTTGAGAGAATTCTGTGTCCATGTCCTCAACACACGTCACTGGCGCTGCCGTCGCCTCCTTTTGAAGTTCTGGTGCTGCATATAGTGCACGATAATGCACCTGGTGTTTACAGTGCTCATAACTGCCACAGTGTTCTGAGCGGGCTCCATGCTCGTCATGGTATGGTGTCTGCAGGAGAGCAGAGTGACAACGGAAGCAGTCATTCCATGACAGTTTGTAGTCCTACTGCACCGTCTGCTGCCAGCAGCACCCAGGACACAACAGCGGCAGCTGAGTGGGCTGCATGCTTGCCATAGTATGGCATCTGAACGGAAAAAAGGTGCAAAACGATTGTCTGCTGTTGCTCTCACAGAGGGAGGGGCGACTGACAACATGGCTTAAAGGGTTGGCTTACATGGAATTAAAATCAACAAAGGGGACAGGTTTGCATCAAGGACAAACACAACTGTCACATCGAAGTCTGGCCTGTCATGAAACTGATTTTCAAAGCCTCTGATGCACAGCACGCCTTGCTGTGCTGTTCTAAATCGCGAACAGCCTAGTCAGCAAACAGCATCAGGAAGCGTTTAGATGTCCAAAAGCACATTCTAACACCATTCTGCACTTGCTCAGTTTATAGCTGAACTGCTCTTTACTATTGTCCAGGTTTCATGAGCCATGGGAACAAGGGTAGGTGCAAACTGTGCGGTGCTGCCAGCTGGGAGAGAAGCCTGAGGCAGAAGCCTTCAGCTCACAATATTCCAGGCAAGACAATCTCCATGAGAGAAAAGTTAAAGACGAGAATGACCTGGAGTCACTCCCACTTATGTCCAGGCGCCACTCACTGAGGTCAGCCAGGAGCATGCATGTCTGCCCAGGCACCCCGACCGAGCTCACTGAGGTCAGCCAGGAGCACCTAGGAGACGACGACAAGCAGTTGTATTGCATTGTCTGCTACCGCAAAGGCAAGGAGCTGCTGCTGTGTGGCAATGTAGTACCACATCTGTTAGCAGCACCCAGGAGACAAAACGGTGATGGTGACCTGAGTGGGCTCCATGCTTGCTGTGATATGTCATCCGCACAGGTAACCCAGGAAAAAAGGCGAGAAACGATTGTTTGCCACTGCTTTTGTGCGGGGGGATGGGGGGGGGGGCTGATGACAGGTACCCAAACCACCTGCGACAATGTTTTTGCCCCATCAGGCATTGGAGCTCAACCCAAAATTCCAATGGGCAGCAGAGACTGCGGGATAGCTACCCACAGTGCAACGCTCTGAAAGTCGATGCTAGCCTCAGTATTGTGGACGCAATCCGCTGACTTAATGTGCTTACTGGGGACACAATTAACTGTATAAAATCGACTTCTATAAAATTGACCTAATTTCGCAGTGTAGACATACCCTAGATTTTTCAACTTCCCTTGCTTCCTGACAAGCTTTTAAAGACTAAAAGCCTAAGTTATGCTCCACTTGTTTTTTGCTTCTCATATTCAAAGTAACTGACATCAAAAACACCTTTGATAATGACACAGGTTTAGAAGATTTGGGACATTTGAGTAATATTTGTTTAGGGCCTAATCTAAAACCCACTGACAGGTGCATGGCCTTTAAAGATTATTTATGCTTATCAAGCAAGTTACTGTATGAGTTTAACACTAAAATTGAGTTGTCAATTTCTTCCTTCAAGCTGTCATAACACTGACAAAATTCTGACCTGTACTGATTTGATATTTTCTGTTATCTCATGACAACAATGGATTAATCGGTAGCTGTATTAGAGAAAAGTAATTTAGAATATTTAAGTCTTAAAATCCTAATTTTTCCTATTCAATTTAAGCCTCTGAATTGTAAAGTAGCTTCAGAACATGGGAACTACTTCCATTATTATACATACTATCCTTGACTTAAATCTTAGAGCTGGCTGGGAAAATTTAATTTCTGCAAAAAACTGAGGTTCTGGAAAAAAGCTTCATCTCAATAGACAAAAGCATAACTTTCTCCATAAAAAAGTTTTGAGAATTGAAATTCCACAATATTTAGTCTTAGAAACACCACAAAATGTTCCTGCTATGAGAATGTTTCAGTATTTCCAGTAAAAAAAAAAAAAAAAAAAAAAAAAGCAGCTCCCTGGCTCTCATGGAGAAGTTGCCAAGGAGCTAGACAGGCAAACTGGCAGCGAACGAGGCAGGGTTCCATCCTAAGTTTAGTTGAAGTTGACATATTCCCATAGAAAAGCACTGTAAATTCACAGTGTGAACACAATTCAGGCAGCACTGTCTGGCACATCCCATGAGTGAGAATACACTGAACACCTGAAATTTTCAATTTCAGTGAACTGACATTGACTATCAGAAAACTTCTGATTGGCTAAATATAGATTCTATCTTGATTTTGCACAATGCTTCCTCACTCTAACATACCTAATCCAGCTTCAATTTGTAGGTGCCTTTGCAGGTGAATTACTCGGGTAGATTGAGGACCAAGGCATCTTTTTTTTCCCTGTGGCAGGTAAGAGTGACCTCACTATCTCAACTGGATTCTACTTTTCTCTTCCTAATCAGGTCACTTCATAGTCTTCTGGCTTGATTTTCTGCTCAAGTTAGATGGTACTGCTCTTATAGCAAGCAAGAGTTTGCTGAACCTCAAAATTAATAGAAAGATGCATCTTTCTAAATTTAACAAACTAATCTGACCTGCATAACACAAGCTACAAACTTCACCCATTAATTCCTGCAACAAGCCTATAATTTGTTTGAAGAGGAGTACATTGTACCTGGGAGAGGGGGTAGTAAATATATCAAATGGACACTCAAGCAATAAAGACATCTGTCTGAGCAACATCTGTTTCACAACATTATGTGAGAGGTAAGACAATGTGCTCAATCTTAAATTGTAATGCTCAGCTAACATTTTTAATTGCATCTTTAAAAATTCACCTGATCCCAAAAGAACTGACATAGATACACCCTGTATAAACAGAGAAGAACGCCACAAGAATCTGGTTACTGAACTAGTGATAGGAATGACACCTTTGCCTAATATTCCAGAAAGCATAGTTAAGAAAGCTAGATGGTATTTGAAATCACAATTGCACCTCTATTTTAAAACCAGAACAAAACCATGTACCAAACTACATATTCAAATATTTTATAAAAAAGTTAAGGTTTAACATTTATTTTACATCTAACTTTCCATATCCATGTGGAGACAAGGAATTAGAATGCACATGAACTATAAGCAGTGCAAAAAGTGGTGCCAGAGAGAAGTCACAGATGCACAAACTGATAGCATAGGACTGGGGGGAAGCTATGAACAGTAAGAATGGAGACAAAAAATAAAGGAAATTCATGAGGAAGACGACAGGAAAGAAAAGAGCAGGATTAATAATGCCCTTGTTGCAGAGGAAAGAAACTAATGGCACAAGACAATGTTTCTTGTCAAATTAAAAATCCAATAGCAATGACTCTTTATTCATTCAAGTTTCGTCACCTGAAATAGATGTCTGTTGTATTAAAATATTCATTAATGTAAATGGCAGCATGGCAGAACAAGTCCTTTTCAATGAATAACAAACATCCCACATAGTAAAGTCACTTCAACACAGCCTCATGACAACTCCCACATCAAAACAGTACTTTATTTTGCAGTTTTTGCCCCATTATTACTCTCACATTAAGATCTTTCAGCTATCATGTATACAAGATGAAGAAAAGCTTCTCAGTCAGCAAACAGGGTGCATCTGGAAATGCCTCCACAATACACCATTTCAGATCTGCTGGGTCCCAAGTCCATCCTTGAACTCTGGGCTCCCAGTACCAAGTATAGCTCACTAAGGCTACACTACTAGGTTAGCTTATTAATTCTGCATACATCAGGCTGATCAATGTGTCAACCTGCAACAGACCAAGTATTATAACTGAAAATGGCAAAAGATTCACTCTATTGAACTTTACATCATTATTTGATGTCAAACAATGAGGCAAATCCCAACAGTATATACAAAAACCAGCTTTGCTTTTACAAAAGATTGTTTCCCATATTGATTAATCCAGGCAGCTAACTCATTGGTTTATGCAACTTTATTGAAGAAAATAAATCAGTTATTAGCAGAGCTATTAGTTGATCACTCATCCATTGACAACTTGCTTCATTTATTCAGTGCTATATTAAACAGTGTTCTGGAAGACAGATTAACTAATAGCTCCAAGCCTCCTAACAAAATTTAAATGAATTACAAAAATGTTCTGAGACCCTATTTTGGAATACAAGGGATGTTTGACTTCCAAATTTTCATTCTCTGTAGAACAAGAACTGGTCATTCTTTTATTGACATGCATAAGATACATCACATTTTCTGCTCTGATGCTATAGATTCTGTACCAATTCTTCAGCCACGTCAGTTATGAGCATAAGCATATAATAAAACCTCAAATCTCTAACACTGGAAGGTTTAAAACAGGATGGATGTTGCTACTGCAATGTTACTTCCTTTGATGTGAGAAAATTGAACATCCATCTCCCCTCCCCTCAGGTGATATCTTCAGTATCTGTTAGAGCAGTGAGGAATGGTTTTAGTCTCATAACCAAGTTAGAATGAAGACATTGGCCACATAATACACATGCTCCTTTTAAAAAAAATTTCTGAATGTTGGGCAATTGTTCTTGTGTAACTACTTTATAGATTCTAAAAGCAGTTATTGTCCAAAGCTGGAAAAACTAAAGTCTTCTCAGATGAGCATGTGCATGAATGGAAGGAGGTAAACAAAAAAAATAAAAAGATGAGGTCTGATAGGGGAGCAGCCGGATAAGAAAATCAAAAAAGGAACAGTAATTTAAAGTTTATTCCAGCTATAATGCAGGTTATTTTGACTTTTAAGGTATCATCACATGGCATACTTCTGAGTCCATTCCCGAGATATTCTGTTGTATCTGTGAATAAAGGCGGAAACACATTAAACAGGTCCAGTTAAAGCACAAAGTGATATTTAATATACTACTTTTAGAAGAAAGTTTTCAGTAATTCCTTACTGAAGAAATTCACTGCTGCTGCTTCTTTCAACTGGCTGTTCCAGTTCTTTCTATACTTTCATATGTGATCTTTTACTGAAGAAAAATAAGTCTTACTAGAACGTCTTCAAGAAACTTAGAACAAATGCCTACATTTTGAGACTATTTGAAACACACTTAGATTGCATAAAAGATAGGTAAGTTGCTAGAAGCATGTTATGAAAGATTATTGCATGGGGTGGGGGAGTGAAAAGGGGTGAAAATTAAAAGTTCACTTTTTTGATAGATATATTAGGTTGTTTGGAGCCTGATTTTAGAACCAAGTCTAAAGAATACTGCGTGCTATGATTAGAGAGGATATATTGAACCCTACAGTCAATTATGTTATTGGTGGATTTTCAGTTATGTCCTGACAAAATTTCCTTTTCAGTTGGAGAATGATGCAAGACCCATTTTTCATACCAGTATTCTGCCCAGGCACAGAGGTTTTAACTGAAAAATAATGACAATGAATTCCAGCCAGTGTTTGCTTTTAGAAAAGGTTATTAAAATAGGCCATGAACTTTTTGTACAACATACTAATCTACAGGAATTGGGCGGATACAATTAGTTTCTTAACAGCATGCTTGTCAGTATTAAAGTTAATTTCTAACTATACAAACAAAAGTAAAAAAACCCAAATAACCAAAAACAGTACTTTTCCCTTTTTTAGCACATTCAATTTTGCCTGTACACACAGTCTGAATTTGGACCACCTAGATTTTTATTTATACATGGTGGTTTGACTACACAGACCAGTTCCCTCCACCCCCAGTCTCTACAAAATTTGGTTAAATACTTACCAGGAGAGAGGTACAAGATCTTTCAGAACCTCAACAATTCAAAAAAATCTGTTTCTTACTACCACCGCTATGTTTGTTTTGCCATGCAAGAATATTATCTATTTGTGAGATATAGTAATTGGCAAATACATTTCACACTAATCACAGATCAAGCTGTTAAATATTCAGGTTCAATAACTGATAAATCCATTATCTTTGTTAGTTAATCCAGTGTCTTAAAGCATGCAGCACTCAAGTGCTGACCGTCTCCATTTTGTTAAATGCACCGTCAAGTGCAAATATTCTTACCCTACAGCATAGCGTATTTCTCTGTCCACTCTCTTGCTAACCTATTGTACCTAATTGGACAAGTATATTTAATATTAATATACAAACTTCAACAGCTATTTCACTGAGTTCTATCTGAGTACAACTGTAAAAACCATGCTTGAGACAAAACAGTTTCTACGCAGATAGAACACCACACCTTTAGCCAATGGGAAGCGTCAAAATGGAAAAAGTATGCAGTTATCAAAAGAAGGCGCACTAGAGTATTTACAAGGGTAATTTCTCTCCTCAGACTTTAGAGGCTTTATATGAACTGATACTATTTCAGAGAGTCTCACATGAGACTGCTTAGAGCAAACCAATAATTTTAGATAAACTTTCAAATACAAATCACTACAACATTAGTGAAACACCTCCCTGCAGCTTCAAAGATAGCACACATTTCTTCATAGTTATCTCATAGACTCATAGGTCAGAAGGGACCAATATGATCATCTAGTCTGACCTCCTGCACAAGGCAGGCCACAGAACCCTACCCATCCACTTTTATACAACCCCTAATCCAGGACTGAGTTATTGAAATCCTCAAAACTGGTTTGAAGACCTCAAACTGCAGAGAATCCACCAGCAAGCGACCCATGCCCCACGCAGCAGAGGAAGGCGAAAAACCTCCAGGGCCCCTGCCAATCCGCCCTGGAGGAAAATTCCTTCCCAACCCCAAATATGGCGATCAGCTAAACCCTGAGCATGTGGGCAAGACTCACCAGCCAGCACCCAAGAAGGAATTCTCTGCAGTAACTCAGTTCCCATCCCATCCAACATCTCCCCGCAGACAATTGAGCAGACTTATCTGGTGATAATCCAAGATCAATTGCCCAAATTAAACTATCCTATCATAACATCCCCTCCATATATTTATCAAGCTTAGTCTTGAAGCCAGATAAGTCTTTTGCCCCCACTACTTCCTTGGAAGGCTGTTCCAAAACTTCACTCCCCTAATGGTTAGAAACCTTCGTCTAATTTCAAGTCTAAACTTCCTAATATCCAGTTTGTACCCATTCGTCCTCGTGCCTACATTAGAACTAAACTTAAATAATTCCTCTCCCTCCCTAACGTTAACGCCCCTGATATATTTATATAGAACAAGCATATCCCCCCGCAGCCTTCTTTTGGCCAGGCTAAACAAGCCAAGCTCTTTGAGTCTCCTTTCATAAGGCAGGTTTTCCATTCCTCGGATCATCCTAGTAGCCCGTCTCTGGACCTGTTCCAATTTGAATTCATCCTTCTTAAACATGGGACACCAGAACTGCACACAATATTCCAGATGGGGTCTCACTAGCGCCTTATATAACGGTACTAACACCTCCTTATCCCTGCTGGAAATACCTCGCCTGATGCATCCTAAAATCGCATTTGCTTTTTTAACAGCCGTATCACATTGGCGGCTCATAGTCATCCTGCTATCGACCAATACCCCAAGGTCCTTCTCCTCCTCCGTCGCTTCCAACTGATGCGTCCCCAACGTATATCTAAAATTCTTATTATTAATCTTTAAGTGCATGACTTTGCACTTTTCACTATTGTATTTCATCCTATTACTCTTACTCCAGTTTACAAGGTGGTCCAGATCTTCCTGAATAGTATCCCTGTCCTTCTCCGTGTTAGCAATACCCCCCAACTTTGTGTCATCCGCAAACTTTATTAGCACATTCCCGCTCTTTGTGCCAAGGTCAGTAATAAAAAGGTTAAATAAGATCGGTCCCAAAACCGACCCTTGAGGGACTCCACTAGTAACCTCCTTCCAGCCTGACAGTTCACCCTTCAATACGACCCACTGGAGTCTCCCCTTTAACCAGTTCCTTATCCACCTTACAACTTTCATATTCATCCCCATCTTTTCCAATTTAACTAACAGTTCCCCATGCGGAACCGTGTCAAATGCCTTACTGAAATCGAGGTAAATTAGATCTACCGCATTTCCTTTATCTAAGTAATCCGTCACCTTCTCACCATAACCAATTACTTCTTCCTATGCCACAAATTCAGTCTAAGAGGGAGAGATCACAAGTATCTCATTCATTCCCTACCACTGTTTTCTTACACAAGAAGAGTATGTTTCACAGTATATTAGTAAATTATCCTTATATAATTCTGTACTTACTTGTCTCTGTCTGTTTTATAGATACGTGCAATCTCTGGCACTAGGGGGTCATCTGGATTTGGATCACATAACAGTGAACAAATGGATAAGAGAACTGCAAAATAACCAAAAAGATTGCTCAACAGTCAAATCTGAACAAAGATCCCAGCTAAATACAATGGAAATACAGTTAATTTGCTTTGTTAGGACAACCTCAGTATGCTATAAAGAAAAGATTCATTAGTCTTCTGTTTATGATGCATGCTGTGTAAGTTTAGAGGCAAATTACATAGCCCAACTCTAAATGTGTGGCTTACAATCATTAAAATATATTTATAAAGGTGTTTAACTACTCCCCACCCCTTTTGTTTGTCCCTGAGCTCCTCTGACTCTAGCAGTTCCCACCATCCCACAAATATACACAGAGAAAGGTAACGCTGCCCAAACTATAAAACAACAACAACAACAAAAAACACTATAACGTTACAGAGTGGCAATCTACTGAGCCATGTTATATAGTTGATCAGCTCTTTCACAGCTAGAAGTCTCTGATAAACAGATTAGAATCAGATGGTATTTCTTCTCTGCAATAGTAATAATACAGTAATATTCTAGGCTGATCAAACTAGATACATACTGATAAGATAAAAGGAAACACTAAAGTAAGACTACTATGGAGAAATACTGTTTGAAGCAACTTATTTTTTACATTCTTCATTTCCCATCAGTGTTTTTTAAAACTGTAAAATTCAGAAGCAAGCAAGCTGGGGGTATAGTGTCAACACAACATGCAGATCCAAATTCAGACACAAGCTTGGTTCTTGCTCCCTGAATAGGCAAGAATCAGTAGTTCTATAGATAAAAGAACCCTTTGCTTATTCTGACTAGTGCAACTATCTCAGGGGGATCTACCAAACCAAAAAAGGGAAGTGAGCTCTGGTGAGCTTTTCTTGAAGTCAATTAGTTTCAAGAGTTGAATTCACTAGATTTAATGAGAATATTCACATTTACAGGAAATGGAAGGGAAAAAGCCATAAAGCAATACTGATCACAGTCTAAAATATGATTACTAAATTCATATATGGAAATTAGTACTCCATATTAACAGCTAGCAATTAACTGCCAAGCATTAGACTGATCACAATCTAAAATTGGGAGTTTTCTATGAGCACACATGCACCAATTTAAGTTACAATTTTAGACTGACCTACTTAAATCAATGCAAAAGGTTGTGTAGACACTTATTTTGGTTTAAAACCAGGTTAATTTCAGATTATCTTCATTTAGGAATAGTTTAAAACTGAAATAAGCCACTCTAATAGAAGAATCCATACAGGGATTCAGCTGCACTGGTTCATGTTGGTGAGTAGAAAGAGGTTTAGCAATAGCTAAAGTAAAACTGCACACTGTTTTGTTTTTTAAATAAAAGATGAAATAAATAAGCATACAACAATGTAATCATTACCACATATGCAAGATGCCCTTCTCAGGCTAGAGTATAATTGGAGAGTAATGGAATGCCAAGAAAACTAAGCAAAAAAATCACAGTATCAAAAGGAAGAGGGAAATTGTAATGTTTTCTTCACCTTTAGAAATAGTTAAAGCAGGAGACCATTGTGATCTTAGAATATCGAGACAAATGCTGCCATTACTGTTAATATTTGGATGATAGATTCTTGTTGTAAATGCAACCTATAACAAAAAATAGATAAAGTATTTGTTTCACATATGCTAAATAGCGTAATTAAGAGTTACACACAAGTACAGATAAGTGCACCAGATTTACTGAAGTGTGTGTTGTGGTTCCTGAACACCCAACATTTGAATCAGATACTCAGCACTTACATGCTACTTTTCCTCACCACTGTACAAACATGAGTTATCAACACTTCTTATGGTTAAGTATCATCTCCACTTGTCTGGCAGTGAAGAAGTTAAAATGATTTGTTCAAGACAAAAAAAGCCCAAGTGAAGCAGGGCTGCTATTAGAATTCAGATGTTCCCAATTTCCATTCCTATGCTTGGTTCATTAAAAAGCATTAGTCTCACAAAGAAAAGACTACTTGCCTTAGGTGGTTTGAAAGGGTAGTCTGTAGGAAAGTGAATTGTCAAGAAGAATACGCCACCTTGATATGGACTGTCATTCTGTCGAAGAAACATGTCCACTGTAATTATACGCCTGAATTAACTTTTGCAAGGAGATACACTACTCAATTAGCAAGGCAAATCATTCACTTAAAACACAAATAAGATGTTTAATCCACAATGTAAGCACTGAATTTTGATGATACCTGGGCTTAATATTGGGGGAAAGATAACTGACTGCACCAATTGGTCACTGGCAACGAATTTCCTCCTAAAACAACTGTATTCTGTAAAGGCTTAGTTTAAAGCAAGTGTCACATGCAGGCCAGATCTGGTTCTGACAGCTTCTTCCACCCTGCAGTCCCCTTTGCAATTTCAGATGTATCCAAACTGCAGCAGCACAGAGAGTCAGGAGAAAGCTGGAATGAGAGGAGCTTAGGAGGGACTAAGGGCTTGTCTACATCAGAAAGTTGCAGCGCTGGTGAGGGAGTTACAGCGCTGCAACTTTGAAGGTGTACACATCTGCAGGGCATCACCAGCGCTGCAACTCCCTGTTTGCAGCGCTGGCCGTACTCCCGTTTTGTCTCAGGTGTAGAGGATCCAGCGCTGGTGATCCAGCGCTGGTAATCCAATGTAGACACTTACCAGCGCTTTTCTTGACCTCCGTGGAAGGAGGAAGCCTCTGGTAATCAAGCTGGTCTCCTTTCCCGGTTTGCTCTCTCGTTCCCGGAACCCCGAGCAAGCAGGTCTCCTTCCCTGCGGTTTGCAGGGTGGCTCCGGGAACGCGAGAGCAAACCGCGGCGAAGCGGGTCTCCTTTCCCGGTTTGCTCTCGCGTTCCCGGAACCCCCCTTGAAGCCGCCCAACAGCGCTGCAGTGTGGCCACATCTAACACCACATGCAGCGCTGGTTGCTGTAAGTGTGGCCACTCTGCAGCGCTGGCCCTATACAGCTGTACTAATACAGCTGTAACAACCAGCGCTGCAAAATTTTAGATGTAGACATGGCCTAAGTGCCTGGCTAGCCACAAGCAACTGATCCCTACTCCCCTTGTAGCAGTTTTTTGTAGGCCAGTTGCAGTCCTTTCCAGCCTTCTGCACATTCTGTCCCCACCATCACCACTGCTTAGCTTTCCAGTCCTTTCTCTCACCACATGCCTGGATCCCTGCCTCTGGGTTACACATAACCAGGTTCCTGGAAATTTATTTTCTTCCCCTGCTCAGGGAAAAGGCAATCATAATGATAACCTCAAGGGGGGGAAATTCTCAGGTTTAAGTGGTGGTGGAATTACCACCCAAAGTACAGCAACAGAGAACACTCTCAAAAGGTGGAGACTGAGCCAGTGACCTATCATTTGTGTGTGTGGGGGGCGGGGGGGGGGGAGAAAGAGGGAGGAAGAAGAGAAGCACATACAAAAGAGGAAGTTTTAGAAAAAGTATAAGCTTCATTAAAAAGTCTTTAAGTGCAATATTTAACTTTGCTGGCTAAAGAAGCACATTCTGCGATTTTGTAGTTCTCTCTTATTGCTTAAGCCCCCCCTACTCTTGGCCTCAGGACTGAGCAAAAAAGGGTAGTTTGATCCTTGTCACAATGGGTTTCACATACTTGGTCTATAGGAATACTGGAAGATGGCTTTATTCTGTTGATCTATTTTTTAAAATGTTATATCCTTTAAGGCCAATCTCTTGTTTATATACAGACTAGCCACATCCTATTCCTTTAGTTTATATATTCTTTAATATTTGCAAATGAAGCAATGTAGTTAAAAGCCAACAGATAAGTCAAGGGGCAAAATCGTCATGCTAGAGTTGACACTTCAATGAGACAGCCTTGGCAGAGATTAAGTGCATCATGCAGCAGTCACTGAAAAACTGCTATATTGGCAAATGAGAAGTTCAAGAACTACTTCAACTCTTTTACTGTATACATGCTGGAAGCAAGTCTTAGTAGTTAAAGTGAAGTCACAGAACTGGTTAGAACAAGTGTAGAAAAGAACTATGAAAGCTTCCTAATATGTCTCTGACAATGAGAACTCAATCCTTACTATTAGACTTCTGTGTCAGTAGCGGATCTCAGATGTGGAATATGTTAAGTCATCTATCTGCACTATCGATGACTACCCTGTCATTAAGGTATGTGGCCTACACCAGTGGACCACTAAGCTATTATCCTAAAGCTAGGATAAAATTCTAGCTAAAATTCTGCTCTAAAGTATGTGCTCATGCTATTCCAAAGGGCATAACTAATAAAAGTCTCTTGCCTGATAGCATAAAGATTAAGTGAGAAAAGAGGATAAACACTGAATGAGCAGGAAAAGGTAGAAAAGAAAATTTCTGAATTTGAAGTCCGACTATACTTTGAGAGTTCTGTGACCATGCAGTCAATCATGTAAGTATAACTCAATGACATACAATGGAACTCATTCCATACTTGAAGTAAACTTCCAAAAGTATTAGTATAGCTATTAAGCAAACATTCTGGTCTCTCTGGAGTGCATACTTTGTTGCATGCAAAGGGATAACAAGCTATAAGAACAAATCCAGCATTTTAACTTTGAATTGAAGATACAAGGATTCTTCAGTTTGACACCCAAAAGAAGCTCTGCACTAACTGGTATCGATAGAATATCTAAACCACATTTGGACATGTGTAAGATCAAAGTACTACATTAACACTGATCTGATAATTAAGTTCTACTCTAACATGACTAAGGCCTAATCTACACTTAATTCAGGTCAATATAGCTATGTCACTCAGGGATGTGACAAATCCACACCCTGGAGCCCCACAGCTATGTCAACCTAACCCTTGCTGTAGACCCAGATGCTGTCACTCAGGTAAGTGAAGTTCCTACAGTGACAGAAAAATTCCTTCTGTCACTGTAGTCTGCATCTATAACCCAGGGTTACAACAGCATAACTATGACACTTTAGTTATGCTACCACAGAAGCTGGAATTTAGACATGGCCTAAAAGTGTCACTGAAGGGGTTCCATGTTTATTGGCACTTGATTCAGTTTGCTCAGATTTTTAAATTTTGAATGAACTGCCAGTCCTGACAGAGCCTGGAATCTGAAAATGACTTAGTGCCTTCTCATACCTCATTAACAGTGAGACTGCAGATGAAACAAGCCTTCAGTTACATACGTGCAACCCCATCAGCCTTCAGCGAGGTTGTACAGGTGTAACCAAGACCTGATTTTGGCCTGCAGAATCTTATTGCTCATTATGCGTAACAGAGAGAATCTAATCCAATGTTCAGATACCAGGCTGAGTACGCACACTTGGCAATTATATCACTCCATCTGTAAACTAAGCAAGTCTGGAGTAGTTCTAGATATGGAACCTTAATATCTTTAAAAAATCTCTTTAGGAGGAGAAATAAACATTAATATAATTCTCTTCATTATACAAAAAGCTGTTTTCAGATCCCAAATACAAAACATGCACCTCAGTGTACTATTTTTACAGAAGGGAAAACTTTGTTATAAGGTAACTAGCCACAGCTTCCTGGAAGACTACTTAGGGTATTTTTTTAAATAGCTTTAATCCAAATATGCATGTCTTAAAAAAACTTGATAAAGTTTGTTTGAAATACTAAAGCATATCAAATGGCCAGTGTGGTTTCCTAGAAGCTTCAGCTACTTGGTTAACTGAAGTACTAAGAAGTCTAACTTGTAATGCTCTTAATCCTCAATAATGGCAAGGGGCTTTAGACCTTCTTCCTAGTCACGTTATACAAATCACATTCAAATTTAAAAATGCATAATAAAGCACTCAGAACACTTTGCACTTCAGAAAACTTTTCATGACAACACCTTGCATTGCTATGCAGGACATGTGAATTCAGATACATGTCATGTTATGGAAGTGACACGCCAACAATGAGGAATCTGCATAACTCAAAACTCACTTTCCCCCACTCTGTTCTCAAACTGGCATTTTTGAGAATGTCTACATTAAAAAAAGACTGGAGAAATCCGAAGACAATTCTTATTCAACAAGAACTATGATTTCAAGTTAGTATTAACATTCATGGGAGTCAGAATACTTACAGGTCCCATAATTGTGGCTTGCCAATGGAACACTAAAAAGGAAAAAAAGTCAGTGTTAGTGTTATTACTTAGACACTATATACTTTTTGAATTAAAATGAAAACATAACATTAAAATTTAATACTACTTACTATCATCTCCAACTGGACCTGCAGAACACTGTGCTGGAGGGTCACGGGCTAAGTCACTAAGTTCCTAAATAGAAAACATTGTGTTCAGAGAGAGTGAGTGAAGTGCCTTAGCCACTGTCCAACTGGAGGTACAGAAAATCCTTACATTGTTTTTCCTGGATAAAGAGAATGATTTGGCACATCTATCAACAGGAGCAGCTGTGGTTGGTATTACCAATGTTTTCACTAAAGAGTAACAAGACCTGCTAGCACTGGCAATTTAAGTTAGTAAGTAAATTGAGTGCTGATACTTGGAAAGTCAACAGTAAGAACAGAATTACTACTTGTAGCTTTTAGATACCTCAATGCAGAAAGGGGGGGGGGGGGAAATAGCATGAAGAATTAAATGAAGCCCAACAAATGTTTACGATTTCCTTCCTTTAAAATACTTAATATCACAAGAGGCAAAGGAACAGGTAAAATGTCTTCACACTTGCAAAAAATCTGAAATTTATCATTTGTGTTCTGGACAAACAGAAGCACAGTTGTTTCATTTCCTCTTTCACTTCGATGTAAGACAGATCCTGCATATGGTGTTAGCGATTTTATATTATTTTTATATATAATATGTAAAATATATAAAGAGGCCCACCAATAGATCAGTCTTTTTTCAGTTCACCTTTTAGAGAACAAAGATTACAAAAGGAATACAACATGCTTTTAATAAACGCAATTAACATTATGTAACAATTTCACTCGAGTATGTTTTTAAAATCCTGAGAAATCTGAACAGACATGGTTTCTTGAGTGGCTTCACAAAAGGGAATGAAAATAGAGATTTAGAATGAAAGATTTGTCCAGTCATAGCAGTTATGAAATCAATACAGTAAAACCAGAAGTCTCAATCTCAGATTTCTCAGTTAAAATAGCAATTGTCTTGAATTTCATTGAAAAGGGAGTGTTAACTGCCATTTATGTAGTCAAAAGTAAGTCAGTTTACTTATTCTTCTTAGTATACTAAAAGATTGCAGAGGGATTTTAAAAAGAATTCTTCACAGCTAACCTCTTAAGACATCAAGAAGTCATGAGTGCAAGGAAAGCAAACTAGCCCCTCTTTCTATAATGGATTAGTGTTAGAAATCACATGCATTTCACTTACAAGTTACTAAAACCAAACACTCTGCTATATGTCGAAGGTTTAAGAAACTTAAGACTTGAGTATTGTGATGCACAGACATATGGAAATGTTGATGATGCAGCTTAACACCTTTATTGCTGAAGTAGCTTTCACATTCATCTTGGTCTGTGGTGAGTTTACAAACACTTGAAATAAAAACACTTTTGACCAGTTATGGTTTTAGCAAACTCACCACTTGCTAATACTTTAACAGCAAAAGAGAAAAATGCAGGTCAATATGGCATTAAAGAAGATTTCAATTTTCCTGTCCCTTCAGTCAAACAAGAGTATCACTATGTAGGACAGCAGTTATTGGAAGGCACACAAAAAAGTTAACCTATTTTTCTGTATTGCCTCACCTCTCAAAAGTTTCTTCAAAAAATACTCTTATAAGTAGTAATTTTTTTTCTGCTCCAGTAGAAAGTCCTGACAACATAAACCAGTTCACTTTGTAATTTTTCCTTCAACATTGCAGAAAACTGTTCAGCAAAACAGATACAGCATTGATGAGGTATTATATTTTATTGGACCAACTTCTGTTGTTGGGGGAAAGAGAAGCTTTTGAGCCTCCACAAAGCTCTTCTTCAGGTCTGGGAAAAGAACCTAGAAGAGCTCTGTGGAAGTTCAAAAGTTTCTCTCACCAACAGAAGTTGGTCCATGAAAATATACTGCATCACACACCTTGTCCTTAATATCCTGGGAGGGACACAGCTACATCAACACTGCATATAGCAAAACAGAGGTAACCAATGTTGACCGTCTTCCCTCCTAAACATTTAATTTAATCTGAGGTGTTAATGTCAAAGCTTAGTTCAGACCATCTATAGAGCTAATGTAAAGCATAGCAATCAATTGCAGTCTAGGCACTTCAACAAAAACAGCAGCAGACAACTTCACTCTATAACACCCCTTCCCATTCTTATACAATAGATTCTATGACTTCACTCTAAATCAGGACATGTTATACTGGCTGTTATCTTTTATTTGTGGTACTTTGCCATTTTAACTAGAAAGGTAAGTGTGGCATCTCTAAGTCAATCTAAATGGGCCTGTATTTGTTTGCTTTTGCAACAAATCACACAACTTATGGATCAACAAGGCCTGAATTTACAGTTGGAGACCTCAAACGTTTTGTATTGCAATGTTTCTCCTGCAGTTCTGCCAAGCAATGGCAGAATGAAATTAATAGTATTATGGTCAATTTTTCTACTGCTATTCAGACATAGGGGTAGCTGTTCTTTCCAAAGAAATCAAGATAAATCCCATGTGAAATGTCTTTAATTACTCAATTTGTGCATGTTTTTCTATTAAATGGCAGAGATTCTTCAATTTTATGAGATTTTAGGTCATTTTCTGGTACATCATAATATTGATAAGATCCCTATGTTGTTACAGGGTGATTCTCTAAGAACATTCCCAACAGGATGAGAAGCGGTTTCATTTTAATTCTTGAAATGATACTAGGGAAAGGAGAAAGAATGCCCTAGGTTGGGGTGGGCAAACTTTTTGGCCCTAGGGCCACATCTGGGCATGGAAATTGTATGGTGGGCCATGAATGCTCACAAAATTGGGGGCTGGGGGTGCAGGTTCCAGGCAGGCTCCCAGAAGCAGCGGCATATGTCCCGCCTCTGGCTCCTATGAGAAGGCGTGGCCAGATGGCTCTGCACACTCCCCTGTCCGCAGGCACCGCCCCCTGCAGCTCTCATTGGCCATGGTTTCTGACCAATGGGAGCTGTGGTGGTGGCGCTTGCGGTGGGAGTAGCATGCAGAGCCTCTTGGCTGCCCCTACACTTAGGAGCTGTAGGGGGGTCATGCCACAGCTTCTCAGAGCCATGCAGAGCAGGGCAAGCCCCTGACCCTGCTCCCCAGCTGGAGCCTGAGAGCATATTAAAATGTCTGCAAGGCCAGATGTGGCCCCTGGGCCATAGTTCACACCCTTGCCCTAGGTTCAATGTGTAGTCTCAATTCCTCTAAAAAGACGTGTGGATGAAAAATGAGATTACATCCATGTACATGAGAATGGTCACTTTTCTCAATGTCTAGCTAAAATCTGTTAAGATCCACTGGAGAACTCCTCTAAATACTAGAAGTGTCATAACAGATGACTCATCTTCAGTTGAGTAGAAGCAGTCATATGGCATTTAACAACTGAGATATATTAATATTTACACTGTCACTGGACTATCCAATTTGATCTGGGAGAAGCAACAGATCTGTTGATATGTTATGTTCTTTTACCAAAAACTGCCAACAGCACTTAGAGCCCTAGGCGGGCTCTTTAGTTTGTAAAAACACACACAAAGATAAGTGAGATTGTACTGTAGATAGAAAAAATTGAGGTTTGCACTGCAGCTTCACAAAGGTTGTAAGAAGCAAATTCCATAGACCAGGGAGAGTTACAAAAGATACTGGAGGTCTTCAGAGCAATAAGTTCAGACTAAAAAAACGGAGACATGAGATCTCTCTTTTAGTGTAAGAGGGATTTTCTAATAAATCTAGTAAAAAATGCAAATACTTAAGCTAGAGGTAGAAACACCTGACTGCCAGTGAAAGAAATCCCATCTAACAAAAATGAAGCGGAGGACAAAGCAAAGTTCAAAGCAAAGCAAAGTGTATATGTAGAAAGATTGTGTGTATCTATAGCTTAGCTAATACTAAGAGTTTGAAAGTTATAACATTTGAGTTTCAGGACTCTTTACTCCTCAAGTCACACCCACCATGGGTATTTACTCCAATATGGAGGTACCCATTTTACCCATTAAGAAAATGGTTTTAGATACTGGTTAAAAATGACTTTCCTTGTCAGCATATAAGTAGCCTCAACAGCCTGAAGGACCATGGTTTTGGCTGGCCTACTGTGATTAGATAAAACATGTCTTGATTTTAAACAAATTTAATGGGTAAAAATTCCTGTGCAGAAAGCATCGTATAGCACATCACATTTCAACTGCTACACAAACATTAAACTTCAAAAGCCTGATTAGGTTAACACTCCTTGTGCGCCTTCATTCCCTCATTTGGGAAGATGCATTTTTCATCCCTCTTAGCCCTACTACTTGTGTGGCAAGCTAGAACTAAATTGTGCAGCAAGGCCAACTGATTTCAGAAGTGCTCCAGCAAGAACCTGAGAATTCTGCACAAGAGTCAATGTCAAAATTTTAAGTTCATTTTCACATTTAATATAAATCAGCCTAGTTGTTAGAATACAGAACTTAGGTTTATTTGTTTCTCACTTAGCTAGTTACAGGGGTATACAAACAAAGAATAAAAAAAAAAAATCAGTCCGCCTGTGTATGGGCCTTCTCTCACTAGGATAGTCTGAGGCCTTGTTCTTAGGCTAAGGCCTTTGGCTAAGCATCAGGGGCAGCCATAAGCTGTGAAATGTAGGGTCATATCCAAACCAGTCACTCTGAAGTAAGGTGGTACTGGGCTGCTAGGAAGATGATCCTGTCCTGATAGTTCCCATCACCACCAGATAAAGAAACAGATTAAGATGTTTAAAGAAAACTTAGTTTGATAGCATCCTGTCTGGCAAGAAATCACTTAACCACCATTGTTATGAACCCTCATTTCTGTATTGTTTTAGTCTTCTATTGTTCATCTGTCTGGTTCTCTAATTGTTTCTGTCTGCTGTATAATTAATTTTGCTAGGTCTAAGTTAATTAGGATAGTGGGATATAATTGCTCAAGAGAATTATGTTACAATAAGACGTTAGGATTGATTGGTTAAGGTATAGAAGAGATTATTATAAAAACTAGGGTCAAACAGGAAGCGGAAGGGAAACTGGAATCACCTTCGTTAATGGGGGGGAACGGGAACAGGGACAAGGGGTAAACGCTCTGCAGTGTCAGAGTTGGGAAAGGAACACTAGGGAACAGATTATCGACATATAGAAATAAGCCTGACTGGTGTAAAGGACTTCAGAACATGCTTGCTTGGAAACTAACCCCAATAAACATTGCATTGTCTGCACTTCGGACTTCTGGTCTTTTTGTTTGCTGTGCGTGACAAGAACCAGGGAAGTGGAAGGGTGAAGGGAAAGCCCTCTAACACTAGTTTTCACAATGTTTATAGTAATACTGAATTCTACTTTATGGTATTCTCAAATGTCATGCGTTGTTCGTTTATGTTACAGCTACATTAAAGAAGCTATCAATGAAAAGACAGAGGTATTTTGCATTTGGGTAGTTGAAAAATTCCATGCTGGCTTTTAGATAATAGCGATAGGCATCTCTAAGCACCTCCTCCTACAGACAACCAAAAAAATCATGATGGCACTTGGAATCTGGAAAAGCGTGAGGCCATTTGGGTTATGGCAGTCAAGAAAAAATTGACATTTTTCACATTAGGAAAGGCAAACATCTGATCTTTCCTCTCATCCTTTGAGGCAAGGGGGGTGGAAGAGACCAAGGAAGACTGATTTGGGAGTAGGGGGGAGAAGAGGACAAGGGACCATATTTCCTCCTCAGGTCAGTGATCAGCTGCCCCAATACCTGCCACTGCTTACAGCAGCAGTGAGCAAATATTCTGGCAGAACCTTTCAGCCTGTCAGTGAAATAAATAGTTTCAATATTAGGCTTTGAAAGTTAATATTTCATTGAGCTGAATAGGAGCACCTCATCTCTGACTAAGGAAGATAATGTTTACATTTGATACACTTTAAGGTTCTCTTTACAATCACAAGGCCTGGCAGTTTTTTAAAAATTAAAATGAAGCACCATTCTGTAGTAATTTCTCTGTCTACAGAAAACGAGGGGCCCTGTTTACTCTTTCGATCCCTTATTTGTGTCACTCTGCTTGTTCCCTCTAGTTCCCTTAGTCTTAGTCTCCTCTTCTTTTTTTGGAAGGCATATTTAAGGATACTCCATTAGGATTCCTCAAAAAATTCCTAGCGTAGATTCCATTTGATAAGGAATAGACCTACCTCCATCTTGAGACAGCTAATGATACCTTTTTTCAGTTTACAGGGACAGTTCTGAGAAACATGAACAGTATTTCCAAGCAGCTGACTCATCTACAGAGATCTCAGACCCAGCTGGGAAGGAATAAATGAATGACCAGACTTGGTTCAGAACTTGGATGTACTACTACTAGAGGGAAGTATTAGTCTTGTAATAAAAGCATAAGACTAAAAATCTGGTTCTCTGTCTGGATCTGCCATGGACTTCCTGTGTAGCTTTGGGCAAACCACCTCTGTATCTCAGTTTTCAGATCTAGAAACTTGTGATAGCCATATTAAGGATTAAATGTACAGCATTTTAAAGCACTAATTAAGGATTAATTACACTCTACTGTTCCTGTTAAATACACTGCACCTCACAGTGCTCTAAGTAGCAGTACAAGTAATTTGACCCAGTAGGGAAACTTATGAACATGGCAAGATAGTTGGGACAGTGAAAAAAAGACACCCTCAGTTATGATCATGACAGATTTTAAAACACAAATTCAGCATTTACTAAGAGTTTCTGCTAAATTTTTGGCTTAGAAGTTTACAGTAACTTTGTATTAAGTAGTAATAAGAAGGGAAAGAAATGACAATACAGAGGCAGCCATTTCCCCCAATATTCCATGTGCATATGAAAGCAACTCAGTGGTTTCAAGACAAGAAATATTTTCCATCACTGTACTGTAAAAGTTAATTGCTAATTATATTTGTGCAAAATGGCCAAGTCATTGTTGATACTGGGAACCATAAGTGAATTTCTTGGGTTTTGGATGGAAAGTAAACCAAAATTTTAACACTAGTTTTTGCTTAAATATTTTTGTATTACTGTATTTAAGCACACACATTTATAAGTGTGGATCACATGTAATTTCAAACACTGAATTGTGCTCCAAGTACACACCACCCTATAGAACATGAAAAGCTTGAATTTTGCAACAAAAAAAGACTAACTCAACTGAGACCCCTTTTTCAGATATTTAAAAAGGTTTGAGAGAAAAGACATCTGAAGGGAGAATGAAGACCGCTGAGAGGATCAATGGCACAGCACTTGTGTGCTAACACAGTTCCATACACTGGGTACAGTTAAGAACATTTCAGAAATATAGCAGCTAATGTAAAAATTGTTAGAGACCTGATAATTTTAGAAGTTAGAATTTAATGTATTACAGCTGCCTTCTTGCAAGACACCTTACATAACAGGCTCTGTGTCCACTCTTCTCTCCGTCACTTGTTAGAGTTTGCATTCCATGTCATAGCTGCTGCCCCTTCCTGGTCCAAGTTGAAATAAATTCTACTAGTTCAAGATGAATGCCAGTTGACTTCACCCCCCGGATTCTAGCGGGTGCTTTTTTCTCTCCTACTTTCATAAAGTGTAATAATCTAATGGGGAGTTTAAGACTTGATTCTGAAGATTAAATAATTAAAATAGATTATTCATTAGAAAAATACATTGCAGTCTTCTGGTAACCAGTGAAAGAGGCACAATAGAAGAGGCTGAATTGATCTGCTAACATTTCAAATAGTTTGTTTAAACTAAGAATGAGAAATTACAGACCAAAATGTAATTCCAGCAATATTTAAGCCCTAGCAAAAAGACATTTAGACATCAGAGAGCCTTCTCAAAGTACATTAACTTTACACTTAAAACATCAACACCCAAGAATGCATTATTAAATAAATCTTCCCTCATGGGAGGAGACTTGAGGACTACTCTGTGACAGGAAGGATTGAAAGGGTCTAAAAAGAGGGATAAGGAAAAGAGAAAATGTAAGCCTGTGTTAAGATTAAAAGTGGAAGTTAAATGCCTTTCCTAAAACAGCCACTCATAGCAGACATTAGAGTACTAGAATTAGTTATTATTGGAGCAGAATACCAGATAAAGTCATAATAGTTCCAGTGCTACTCATATTTAGGTGGTGTCTCAAACGCAAGTATGACCATCAAAAATACATACAAAGAGACATCTGGACAGTAACAAAATATAACTAAACAAAATTCATTATACCTATTACAAATATAAAATTAAAAACAAGTCACAGCTTATAAGTAACAAGTAAGTCAAATGTTAATATTTATATTAAAAAGGCATTAAATTATTAAGAAAGTAAACACGGGCTAAAGTGACCAGAGCGAACAGGCAAGGAATAAAGCCATCATACAAAAACAGGTACAGAAAACACTGAAGACAAGCCTGAATATCACGGATATATTTAAAAACACCACATTTTCATTCTCATTAATTTGCCAGTACATTCCATACCTTTCAGGTACATTCCTGTTTTGTCTTTAGGACCTAAGCTCTTGAGGGTAAAACTTAAGATTATGCAGTGTCTAGCAATGTGGTTCTGGTCAGGACTGGTGGATGCTACCACAGTATAATTGTTACATATAAAAAGAAAACCCCCACTTTAAAAGAACATGCACGTTGTAAGTTAAGTACTCAAAAGTCTGGAAGTTTCAGACCTCAGGTGCAACTTTAATTCAGCTACCTTGTACATGTGCATGAATTATGTTAGTCTAATTATGATCAAAGTATTTAATTGACAGGACCCCTGCCTGAATCAGTGCACAGGATTGTGTAGTTGAGGACCTGTCTCATTTGTTATAGAAGTTAGAATGGGTACAGAGAATAAGGCAGGGATTACAGAAAGAGAGAGAGAAAGGACTCATGGTTAAGGCAGTTGAATGTCACTCCAGAGAGCTGCATTCTATTCTCACTTTTCACACAGTTCCTGATGCTGGGGAAATTACTTAAACCAAACTTCATAGGTGACCACTACCTGTTTTCTTCATTTTCTGAATGCCTAACTCAAGACACCTTAAGCTCACTGCAACTGAAGTCAGCTGTAGTTGTGCTCTCAACATATCAAGTACTACAAAAAGGCTAAGTAATTTTGTTTTAAATGGCCATATGCATCTCAAATTAGGCATGCAATATGAATGTATGCTTTCAGCCTTAATCTCTTTGCTTCAACTCATTCTCCATAAAATTGGGTTATCCCTGTCTCAAGAGTGTTGGGAAGACAACTTCATTAATGTTTGAAGCACTCAGATGCTACGGTAGACACCTCAGAAAGACTAGGCAGAAATTAATTAATCTTTATTCAGTGCAGTTTGGACAATGTGAAGTAAATAAGAACTAGGACCACATTTCTTTTTATCCTTATCTTTCAGTATATCGAACAGCTACCCATTTAGTGAGTAGCGTTCATCCTGTACATCTAAATTCTGGCATTTCTCCAATTTGAGAAGCTTTGCAATCTTCACGTACAAGAAAATCCTTATGTTAAAAATATTTCCAAGTTTTTTTTTTTAAAAAAGAGTAAAAAAAACCCAAACTATCATGTGGAACATACTGACAACCCTCCCTTCTCCTCCAACATGGGTCATCAGCAGAGCTGGAACCTTTAGAACCACAGCACAGAACACCACCTGAGATAACAGTAAGAAACACATTGGCAATTTGCTAGTAGGTGGAGGACTGTTCAAACTCAGGAATTCATGGTTCAATTCTAGTTTCTGGAGTTCTCTACTCAGACTCTTCTGTCCCCATCCCTCAAGCCTTCTTGTTTTCCTCTGCTCCTATCTAATCCCACCCCTACCCCAGACATTGTCCCCAACCCTCTGCATCTGAACCAAGTTTTATCCCCCCTTCTCCATGCTGCTTGGGAGCCAGTAGAAGGAGTATTGACAATAGAGGATTGACAGGATAGCGTCCCCATGTTCTCACACTGATGCCCCTGCAACTAGCAAGTACAACTGAAACAGAGAATCCTGCTCAGGCCCTTGTGTCCTGGGCTGGAGCATACTCAGTGCCAATCAGAGAAATGTTCTGCCAAATAAACAAGCCTCTACTAAACAGACAAATTATGATTTTTCATACTAGTAGTTCAGCCAAGCTTGGGTAAATTTTCCACAGAGACAGCAAATTTCAATTCCCTGTAACAAAGCATGGAGACACTACAGCTTCTGAGAATATTCTGAAGATGTTCTATAATGGGCAAAGTTAGGCATCATAACTTTCACTTTTAGTGAACACACAATCGCTATTTAGATTCACATTGAACCTCATGTCAGCATGTCACTTGATTTACTAATCCAGGATTCTTTTACTTTAAATGTTAAAGTATTCAAGGTCAATTTTTGAAATTCTTAGTGCAGCTTTTCACTCATGTGAGGCCTAGCTACCACTTAACAAGTGACTATTTCTTATGGACCCTCACTTTTTATGAATAAAACAATGTGAATGAGAGCTTATGTACATGGGGAAATGTACTAACAACTATATGACATGCATCCGACGAAGTGAGTATTCACTCACGAAAGCTCATGTTCCAATACGTGTTAGTCTACAAGGTGCCACAGGACTCTTTGCTGCTTTTACAGATCCAACCTAACACGGCTACCCTTCTGATACTTAACATAACTATACTACTGCTGCAGATATATTGCTGTAACTTCCAGCATGTAAATCTTCTGAAAGAATGTCCACACAGGAAGTTACATCAGTACACTTGTAGCAATATATATTTTACTAGTACAATTACACTGGTATATTTCCTTGTGAAGAAAAGCCCTAAATCTTGGAGAGGATAAATAAAGATTTTTGAAGTTTAAGAGGCCCCTGATTGGCCCTCTCTTTTTTCATCCCTTCAAGGAGCAAATGCCCTGCTGTGATCCCAGATAGGGTTGTACATCACTGGCTGTGATATAAGATGTAACACCACCACCGGAAGCAGAAGCTGCCTCCACAGAAGAGACTGTTTTATGCATAAACAGCCACTGGAGCGCACCCTCAAAACTATTGGGATAATTCTGGAAATGGTTAATCACCTCTCAAATGCGAAAGAGGCTGACTAGGGAAAGATGAAAAGTACTTGGACTCTCCACCCACACAAAGGATGGTATAGCACTGAAGGGAGTGATGGGAAAAGGGATGTTCCAAGGAAATGCTCCAAGGAAGCTCAGTGAGCCGATAAGTTGACTTATCCTAAACTCTCCACCCTCAGGCAGGACCATTCCTACTCTCTCAAAGACCCTCTGATCTGCGATTGTGAAGGGATCAGAAAAGACATACTGTAAGCTTTACGCAGGACCGCATCTTCACATCTCCAAACTGACTTCACTAGACAGCTGAAATTCTGGTTTCTTCTCAAACCTTCCACTTCGACTCTACTCCTCTTGGGGAGATTGCAGGGGTGGGGGCAGGGGAAGAGAGAGAAGAGGAGGAAATTTGACAGCTACTTAAACCCTTCTCAAACACACACTAGGTTGTTTGGATCCCTCTGCCTTTTTCATCTCAGCTGCAGATTGCATCATGCTCCTATTGACATATATAATGCTTCAAGTAGCAGAAGAGTGAAACTAACCAGGTGTAAGGAGCAAAACCTGTTCCTCTTCTCTGCTCACCCACAGTAGTCAGAAACAGAATTTATGCCCCTGGTGCTTTTAAGGCAAGTGAAGCACATGTTGGAGCACAGACTGCAACACCAAAACAAAGGTGGCTGAGGTAGTATCTTTTATTACCCAACAGAAGTTGGTCCAGAGACTCTTCTGAGCTTACAGAGCACTTTAGAGCTGTGTAAACTCAAAAGCATCTCTCTTATCCATGGAAGTTTGTCCCATAAAAGATACTACCTCTCTCAACTTGTCTCCCTAATATCCTGGGACTGACACAGCTACAACATTACATATAACAATGCAAGGTACCAAATTTTGTCATTTGAAATAGAAACTCCACAACATGAAGAAAAATGAAGCACAGCTTAACAGCAACATCTACTTCCTGAGCAAATGCAAGGAATGAAACATAACTCTTGACCTCTACGTACAAAACTAAATATCCTGAACAGCTCTGCAGACAGACTTCATAAAAACTGAGGAATCACTTACTGCACCTCACATACTCCAGAAAGGACCAACTCAGACAAGAAATCACCACGTTCCCACATACTGGAAGAAAAAAAGATCAGGGAAGTCACCTGAAAATCATGCAAGAAATCTAACTATCAAGAAAAGCTAACGACAGCCATCCAACACAAATATAAGAAGTGGAACCAACTACTCCACAACCTACAAAAGACTCTACCTCCAGGAGAAACCATGGCACCAATACCTACTAAATGAACACTACATGATGCCCGAACATCAAGACTACTGCTAATGAACCAAACTATCTGCACTCTCTAAGGGTAGGTCAACACTGCAACTGACAACTCACAACTGGCCTGTGCCAACAGACTCAGGCTCATACAGTTTGGACTAAGGGTCCCTTTAACTGCGGCGCAGACATTTGGGTTTATCTGGGCTTCAGCTGCAGCTCTGGGACCCTCCCACCTCCTAGGGTCCTAGAGCCCAGGCTCCAGCCCGAGCATTTACACCACCATTAAATAACCTCTTCACCCAAGCACCAGCCAAGGATCTTTAATTACAGTGTAGACATGCCCTGAGGGACTGAACTTCTGCTCTGCCGCAGAACCGGATACCAGACTAAGAGCAAGTCTACAATACAATTGATGACCTATGTAACTACTGCAGTGGCTCATGTCCACATTACCCACTTTTCTGTCAGTGATGTGTGTCTTCACCACGAGCACTTCCACTGACTGAAGAGGGGTCGTGTGCGCACGGGAGGGAAAGGGAAAGAGGAGAGAGTACTGAGAGCCAGGCTTCTCACCTCTCCACTCCTAGGCGGGAGCAGGGAGGAAGCTGCCTGTGGTTTCTCACCTCCAATGGTGACATCTGCACCCAGAGTCCAGTTGGCTGCTGACCCCAGGGCTTCCAGAAGGGAGCCCAAGTGGCAGCCCAAGCCGAAAGCCTGGGTGGCAGCCTGGCTTATAGTAGAGACCCAGTAGCAGCATGTCTGGGAGCCAGCTTTGTTGTCCATTTCATGCCACCAGCAGAATATTAGCCAACACCAGATATAAGTAACACAGCATCTACACAGACAAGAGCGAACTTAACCAGGTGTAAGGAGCAAAATCTGTTTCTCTTCTCTCCTCAACCATAGTAATCAGAGACAGAATTTATGCCCCTGGTGCTTTTAAGGCAAGCGAAGCACATGTTGGAGCACAGACTGCAACATCAAAACACGGACACTGCGTCACCCTAACTACACTGACATAAGCCCTACGCCTCTCGTGGAGGTGGAGTTATATCATCAGTGTAGTAGGGCAATTACATCAGCGGGAGCAAGGCTGTAATGTAGACCAAGCCTCACGTGACTTTCTCTGTCCTCACCTTCCTTTCCTCCCTATGACTTGAGGGGTGTTAACACATTTCAAGGTACCATCTAGCTCGAAGTTTCATTGTGTATTTAGCTGTGACGCTCTGAGGGGTAGTCTACACCGGAAGCGCTAGAGAGACTATGGCGAAAGGTGGTAGCTATATCAGTGGGAGAAAGTCTCCTGCCGACATAATGCTGTCTACATCAGCACTTAGGTCAGTGTAACTTGCCTTGCTCAGGTGCGTGGAGTATTCATGCTCCAAGCAACGTAAATTATACCGAAGTGGTAGCTGAGTAAGTTTCCCAGTCCTGAAAAAGGGCTCTGTGTGAGCTCGAAAGCTTGTCTTTTGATAGCAGAAGTCTGTTCAATAAAAAAAAATATTACCTCACCCATCTTGTCTCCAATATCCTGGGACTGATACGGCTACAACATTGCATACATCAACACAATTCATTCTTGGCCTTCACAGTTGCCTATTTTAAAGCACAGTGGGCCTCTGAAGGTTAGTGACATTTTTTGTTAATTGTGGCTTTGCAAACAGTTATGCTTAATCTCAAGAAGTATGGACAGATACTTTGTCACCACCATACTATACAGCTAGACTTCATTTGCTGAGACTCTAAAAGCCAGCTCCAGAGTCTAACGGACTCCAAGTATTATGAAAGAATGACACATACTGAAGGATCAAAGTGACTGGAAGGCTATTAGTGCGATTTCTAGCAAGTCGAAAAGTTTTAAAATTAGTTGTGTGCTGAACACCACTACTTCTTTGTGCAATCTGGACCTTAATTCACTTTTTAGAAAAATACTTCCGGTTCACTCACTCAATCAGGAACACACTGGAGTCTAAGAATTTTAGAGGTAATTTGCATTAGTATTTTAAAACATTTTCCTTTTCACTTTGTGTGTGTGTGTTTCAAGAGTGCCTGAAAAATTTATTAGTCTTGGTCTATATTACAGGGTTAGAGTGACAGAAACTGCCTTGTGTCAACCTCACTATAGAATGTCTTCCCTTAAATTTTACTTCCACCAACGTAAGTGCGCTTCTCTGTGCCAAGTTAGTACTATACCACCATGTCTCCAAGCAGCGCTGAGTCATAACTGACACAATTAGGTTAACGCAATGTCAGTATAGACACCATGCTGCCTGAGTCAACTATTACTGGTTTTCAAGAACTGTCCTACAATGCCCTACACTGACAATACAATCGATACAAGTGCTCCTGGTAAGGAAGCACACCATTGACCTAGGCAGCCAATGTGTACACACACAAGCTATTTAATATCTGAGGTGGCTATAATCTGACATAAATTAGCTTGACATTTTGTAGTGTAGACACGGCCTTAATCTTTAAGATCAAATATCAGAAGTGTATGGTCTTACTGGAGAACCTGTGGGAGTTCTCAAGAACATTTATTGTAAGATGGAACACATCAAGTGAAGGGGCCAGAGTAACAAAGCCTTCATTTATCCAAAATATTAGCCACCGTAGTTAATGACCCGTTAACAAAAACAATGGCAGAAAATCGCTTTCCCTCTTCTTTATCAACTTTCATTCTTTGCTCTTGCGATGCACCCTCTCACATCTCTCCAGGAATAAGCCTTTTCTGAACTCAAGTATTTTACAAGAGAGGCATTACCACCAATTCAGCTGAAAATATGGTAACATTAGAGGTTTTTGGGGTTTTTTTTGGTAAAATCCCTGGTGTACACAATGGCCATAGTCAGCCTAGACAGGGCTGGAATTCCAAAAGTAATAACGAAAAGAGAAAAAAAGTCTAAAAACCTTTCAGGCTTCTGCCATAAAGCTGCAAGAAACAAGCAAGCTCAAAGTTTGTGCTTCAAAGATGACCTACAAAGAGATATCTTATTGTTATCAATTGCTTTTTCCAGGATCTGTCTGACTGCTTAATACCCATTTTCTTATAACACCGCTTATTTGCCCAACCTTTTAACAAGCACACATTCTCCCAATTCCTGTAACAAGCTCAAACCCTTGCCTCCAAATCACATGATAAAGGCAAACAGAGCAAATCATTGATCAAGATATAAACATCACAACAAGGACTGCTGTATAGTGGCAATTCCCACCTTACTTGGAAGGAAGCCATTTTAAGAAACCTCAGCAACTACTTTTAATACCTCAAATAGCTATATTGGTACTAAATAAATACAGTGACTAAGAACTATAGACCTCTTTTTCAGCTTGACATATTGAACAACCTTGGCAATCTCAGTATATTTCTTCTTAGAACCTCTACTGAAAACCAATTCAATAGATGCACAGGAAAGGTAGTTTATTATAAGAACGCACTAGAGGTGGGAAAATCTGTTTAAAGTCTGTTGAAACATTTGATTCATTTAAGGGGACACTTAGTTGCTTCTGTGTTTGTATTGTTACAAAATCTAAAGTTACTAAGACTAAAAAAGATTAGACAAAAACTCTGTCCCGTCCCCCCCCATTTGTGTACTCCACATATACGTACAGGATCAGAGTCAATTTCACTATTTGCCTTGCAATAACCAGTTTCCTTTATTTGTGAGGTTCTCAAACAGCAAAAGAATAAAACTTAAATTAGAAAATGATATAGGCAGAATATTTGTAGAGGGGCTCTGGAGCAAGACTAATTTTTAAAGTATGATTTCAAGTTACTAACCCTTTATCAGGTGTGAACGGACAACTTGCCTCAACAAATCTGTCCTCCATTTGAATTGGCTTTTTAATCCTGCCCCTGCACTCTCTTCCAGAACTATTAGACTAAAGAAAAAAAACTTTTCCTGAACAATATGTGCCCTCCTTGTCCCATAGTGCACAGACAGATTATTAGTATTTTAATTTCCTTATTTTAGAATAGCTGCAATAAAAATTGTCTGATCTAGTCCGATTCCCATTAGACTCAAAACCATCTCACTTCTCTGGGCAGAAACTGACGTAGTTTGCACTGGAAAATAATCTCGAACTGCCACTAAACTGAAAGCTACCTAGTACTAGTACATTGGTAGTAATGTAGTGTGTGTAAAAAGTTAATGCTGTCAGTTATAACATTTTCATTCCAAATACCGAAAGTCAGTATTCCGTTTTAATGTTAATTTAATCCTTAAACAAGAAAACAATAGCTTCAAGGTTAAAAACTGAAGACTCGATGAATTGAGATTCTTTCCTAAAAAGTTACCCCAAAATACATAGCCTAATGCAGTGGTCCCCATGCGGTGCCCAAGTGGTGCCACGGTGCCCACTGGGGCATCTATGTGCACCTGCATGCTGGCCGGTGGACAAGCATCCGCCGAAAAAGCAGCATCACCAAGAGGCATCGCCGCCAAAATACCGCTGATTTTCAACGGCATTTCAGCAGCAATGCCTCTTGACATTGCTGCTTCTCGGCGGCATTTTGGTGGATGCTTGTCCACCAGCCAGTGTCCTTGTTGGCTTGTCTGCCACCCAGAAAAGGTTGGAGACCACTGACCTAATGTTTTCACGCATTCTAAAATGCAACTTCAAAATGGTTGATGAAGTGCCAAGTCAATATTAGATAGCCTTTGTAAATAAATGAAAAGTAGGCTTATCCTAAATCCCAACTTTTCAGAACAAATTTCTATATGTTAGCAAGACCTGAAAGTCTATTTTTACTTACCTGCCAAACCCCAAATTTAATATTTTGGTTCACTTCAAAGAGCATGGTCCTTAACAAAGGAATCAAACTAGATCAGGAATTGAAAGAAAAATGCCTCTCCTTTGTGTGTTTGTGACGTCATCTGCTGAAGAAATGAACTCTGACCTTGGCAGGTAAAATTTCTACAGACTTGCAAATTAGACTGAATCAGGTATGTACACTTACAGTGCTCTGAGGTCTTAGACATGCATTTTGCAGCCCTGATTAGTGCCAAGCACATACCTATAAGGAAGCATGGAGTTTCAAAGTCTGATCTATTGCACCACAAAAGCTAGAAAACTGATGTCTGGATGAGTTTGCCAGGCCTAGAAAGCATCTCAGAAATCCCAAATTACAGATAAAGGATTCATCTAACTATAATGGTCTCAGATGGCAACTGTGGTAAATCAAGGTCATAACTGTAAACAGAACAAATATGGACACACATCTTGCAGCCTGGTTTGGCTACATTAGTTGAAAATGGTTATCATTTCCAACCACTAACGTTGGACAGGAAAGATCTGAACCCCTGGACATACTTTTATTATTAGTCATGTTTATTAAGACAGTGCTTAAAAACTATCCAAGAATGCGGCCCCATTTTGTAAGGGACTGTAGACAGTCCCTACACTCCAAAAATCTTACAATCTAAATGTACCAAGAAGTCTAAAATTACTTTTTAAAAATGTGCTAATGCTCCAAGTAAGACAGCAGGTTAAGTATACATTATGCATTTGAGAGTTTGTCTTGATTTATACTTGACAAATTCCTCGGACCTAAAGAAGTCTGAGTTCAGGATGCATTTCACTTGCATACACTGGTGATAAAGCATACCAGGGAGTCTCCCAGCTGCATTTTAATTAAGTTATATCATCCACAGTTACAGTGGAAACAAGTTTTGGTGGCAAGTTTTCCAGAAACTAAAGTGTTTTAAGAGTGTCATTTTAATTCAAATCTACACATTGTCCTACTTAAAACAACAGTTTTGAATTTAAGAATTTTGTTATCAGAGTGTAAGCAATAAATTAAGACACAGTAACCACATTATGCTCCTGTTAGATAACCAAACCAGAAAGTCAAGACACCAGACCTCCACAGTAAGAGGTGTCAAGTTACTGTAATATTTAAGAAAAATATGACAAACCCTAATCACTGCATCCAAAATTGACATTTTCAGTGCACGATTTAATGGCACTATGAGTTTCTGGTTTGTTGGCAAGCTGTAAAGCGACAAAGACAAAAATCATCCATCCAGTCTCAAAATATTTAAAATGCCGTAACGCTTGTAAGAACAGATCAACACCAATTTAGAGCTTAAGCTATTTATTTTTAAATCATGCTTATCATTAAGACCCCAACAGTTTGGGAGTTTGGATGCTGCACTATAACACTAAACCTTTGTTCCACAGCAATGTCAAAACTGAAATTGAGATGATTTACAAATTACTTAAACCCCACCCTCTGCCACTAACCTGCCTCTCTAGAAAGGTTAAACTTCCATCACCTCAACTTTTTTTTTCTGAGTTAGCTGTAAAGTTACTCCACCCTGCTGGATTGTGGAAGGATGAAGTACTCAATACATCATCACACAGTCTTCCGCCCCCAATGAAGGGATGGGGTAAAAAGCCATTCCTCTACGACATTATGAAAGCGGTGGGTTTCCAGGGGGAAGTGGAAATCTAGAGGATTAGGAGCAGCTGCTGCTGTGCAGTGTGAGTTGACGGGAGCGTGGACGTGTGTGTGTGTGTGATGTTATTGCAGAAAGCAAGAGACCCGGAAAGAGCCTGAACTAGGCAAACCCGCCGCCATCTTACAATGCGGGAAAGAAGTTACACGCCAGGGAAGAGAAACCAGTCTGGCCAGGAGGCGGATTCCCCCCTCGGGAAGGAGCGACCCAGCACTGACTGTCCCTGCGATGTAAATACAGCCACAGCACAGCCAGGGAAATCAACAACATCACCAGCGCAAGAGATGGAGGCGAGAAGCCGACACCGTCTCTGCGCCGGGTGACACTGACATTTAAAGCCCTTGCCCGGGTCCTCCAGACAACCCGGTGACTGCGACAAAAAGGGCTCCCGGGCGACATAACCCGCTCTCCCCACCTCGTCCCGCACAGCCAGCCCGGGCCCCGGAAAGAGATCGGGCCCCCTGCTCTTCACCGCGGGGGGGAGGGGAGTCACCCGCCCCGGCCGGAGGCCTCCCTCACTCCTCACCCAGAGCCGGGGGCACCGCGCACACACCAGGCAACACCCCCACACCCCACCGTGCGGGACCCAATAACCCCGAGCGACAGCAACACCGCCCCAGGGACTCGCCCCCCCCGGGGCCTGACGCGCAGCCTCGGCCGGGGCAGGGGGGGCAGCGCCGTCTCCGCGGCCCGGCCCTCGCTCACCTTGTTGATGCGTTTGAGCGCCATTGTGTGTGTGCGCGCCGCCGGCCGCCGGGCCTGTCTCTGCGCCGCGGTGACTCCGGGCTCCGCTCGCGCTGAGGGGGGAGGGGGATAGTTGCGTCTCTCCTTCCTCCGGAAACAGCCAGGGGCGCCCGCCCGCACGGAGCGCAGCCGCCCACAGCCTCCTCCCGACGGGCGGGTCCGGCCCCTTCTTCGGAGAGCGCTGGCTGCTGCCGCCTCGGGGAGGACAGACGATGAGCTGCGCCGCCGCCAGCGAAGAAACCGAGCTCAGCCCCCTGCACACCCGCCGCCGGTGGCGAGGCCGAGGAAGAAAGGAGGGGACAGCAGGCACCGCCCCCCGCTGCCGGGGGCGGGTCACTGAGGAACCTCGCCTGCACCCCCCTCTGACTGGAGCAGGGAGGGACGCGCTAACCGCCGCCGCTGCCGCCTGGGAATCTGCGCACGCGCTACCAAGACTGCTGGAACTGGGGTGGTCGAGGGGAGACTCTGGCTCGTGCAAGTTGCGCGCATGCGCCTTGTAGAGCTGCGGGGGTGGGGGGAATTAAGAGGTGGGGAAGGCTCGTAGGGTCTCTCTCGCGAGAGTAAGACCGCACTCGTGCCTGTTCTGGGGAGGGGAAAGAGGCGCCGCTTCGCCAATCAGAATCCCGTGCTTCCCTTTTCGCAGACAATGTGAAACCGGCGCACTAGGCGGAGCCCAATTTCTCCCTGCGCTTGAGTAGGCGGTCTGCCCTCCGCTGTGCGGGCAACGGGTAGCCCACAGAGCTAAGGCTCCTGTCGGGCTTGCGAGTCTCCTGCCTGCCCTGCTCGTGGTCATTCCTTAGTCCCCGCCCTGGCGTTCGTCTGTGGCCGGTTCACAAAATGGCCGTCGAGATCCCATCTGCGTTCGTGTGTTGCTAACCTCATACTGGTATCCCTCCGCTCAGCCGCTGCGAGGGGGAAACACACCCCGGCGGCGCTAGAGGAGGAGCGGCACGAATGCTTCTCCCCTTCCTGTTTGTCTCCCTCGACCCAGGCTGTGTTTCCAGTCCCCTGTACCGCCAGGGTAGACGTAGTAGGTTTGCACCTCCTGTCCCCAGTTGGGGTCTTCTGTGCGGGTTACACTGGGGTACGGGTATGCTGCCTTGCTTGCTAGGATTGCTGGATATACAGACACATCTTGATTAGGGATGCTAACTTTGTAATTGCATAAAATCCAATACTTTTCTTCTGCCCTGTGGTCCTGCCCCTGCTCACTCCATCCCCACTCCCTGTAGCTCCATAATTTAAGGTTTTTAAGAGCAGGTTAGACAAACAGCTGTCAGTGACAGGTTTCAGAGTGGTAGTTCTGTTAGGCTCTATCAGCAAAAAGAAGGAGGAGTCTTTGTGGCACCTTAGAGACTAACAAATGTATTTGGGCATAAGTTTTCTGGGAGCAAAACCCACTTCATCAGATGTTTGCAGTGGAAAATACAGAAGGAAGCTCTATATGTTACAGAGAACATGAAAAAATGGGGGTTGTCATACCAACTAATTTAATTTAATTTGCAGTTTCTCATTGGAGTCTGTTTTTGAAGTTTTTTTTGTTGAAGAATTGCCACTTTTAGGTCTGTAATTGAGTGTCCAGGGAAGTTGAAGTGTTCTCTGACTGGTTTTTGCGTAGAGACTGTCCGGTTTGGCCAGTGTACATGGCGGAGGGGCATTGCTGGCATATGATGGCATATATCACATTGGTAGATGTGCAGGTGAATGAGCAACTGATGGTGTGGCTGATGTGATTAGGTCCTATTCAAGGGACATACCTATTAAGGGACACCATCATAGGACATCACATCAGCTGCCGCTGCCATTATGCAGCACAGAGACCAGGTCAGGCCAGCTCTGCAGCTGCGCTACCCCAGGAGCTCACAGCCCCATCTGGCGCATTGTGAGTTGGGGCTGCAGCGGAGAGGGGACAGTGGGGGAGGGACTGAGGGTGAGCCTCCCAGGCCAAGAGTTCAGGGGGTGGGCAGGATGGTCCCACGGGCCGTAGTTTGCTCATCCCGGTCTACATAATACTTAGTGTTGCATTGAGTGCAGGGGACTGGACTAGACCTCTCGCTGGAGGTCCTTCCAGTCCTACAATTCTATGATGGGAGTTCACACATCAGGACTATTATTTCAGGCTGCCTGCAGACCAAAGCAGACAACACTTTTGGCAGGCTACCTTTGTTAACCATGAGGACTAGAAACCTTATTAAAAAAATAGTTTAGATTTGAAAGAATCTGACTCTGCCCCTTCATTCACAAATGTGTCAGATGGGCAATGTGTTTGACACTTCTGCTCTGCTTAAGTATACTTAAGTAAATATTAAGTCCTGATATCTCCAAGTAACAAAATAGAGCTTGTTTTATGTGATCACAATTTATCTTGTGCTCCTGTATGATTGTCAGAGAATGTGGTCAGCAGAAAGTCAAGTCTCTGGAGAAGGCTAGGTGCATGTTGCAGACAGAGGCTCCTCTGAGAATGGAACATGAGGTCCCTATAGGTTGACCAGACTCCCAATATTAGGGCCTTCATCTTATATAGGCAACTATGCCTCCCTCCAAAAAAGTGTCCCGATTTTTTTGTACTTGCTATCTGGTCATCCTAGGGCCCTTGCAGCAGCAAGAGCTGGGAGGATGCTGGGAATGGAATAAGAAGCCCTCTGTAGGATGGCAGGTATGATGCAGAGACTTGGCTTATTTATTTTACAAGCACATCATAGTAGTAAAGCCAAAAATACAACTGTATGCCTGCCTCTTTAGGGGGGCAGAGCTGTGGCTCAAGCAAGTATTTTAAAAAGGGTCTTCACTCTTCCAAGATTTTGAAAATGACACCTACTTCAAGCATTATGTCCATTTCTTTTCTAGGAATGGGTGGTGATACCTGGATCCTCAAGCACTTAGAGCCATTCTCTCTGGAATTAACTTGATTATCACACCAAGATCTATGGACTACTTTAAGTCTCCCAGAGCACTTTCAATGACCCATGGAGCTGCTGCTTCTATCCTGGTGGAGTATCTGGTCAGTCTTAACCAGTGATGCTTCCTGTCTAAAAGTTTATAGAGCCTTTTTTTAAATAGGTAACTCAGAACAAGGCTGCTTTTTAACTTTGTATTAGATGCTTCTACTTGTGTAAATTCAATCATACTTAGATTTTTGAGGCAAGAACCTTACCCCATTTTGGTGAAGTAGCAAACATGTAAGAGGACAAAATCAAACTGCAAACTGACCTGGAGAGATTAGAGAAACGGAGTTTTCAGGAAATTATGGGAGGTTCACTGTTAACAACTGTGATATCCAGGGAAAATAAATAACCAGCATACATATATAACTGAGGAGCGTAAGCAAACAACCATATCCAGTTCAGTGATTTGAGTTTGTTTTCATTATGTTGTCTTTAGTATTGCTTCTGATATTACTTTTCTGTGTACCCAAGGAGTCTAGTTGCTGCAGAAGAGATGTGGGACCAGAAGGGGAAGTCTCCACAAGAAAATCTCAATCTTTTAAAATAGTTTCCCAATTATAAAAAAGTTTGAGAAGAACTGGGTGTCATAAACAGATAGTTAAGGGTTAATGTCTCTTTTATCTGGGGTTAACAAGCTCAGTGAATCTGGCTGACACCTGACCAAAGGACAAATCGGGGGACATGATACTTTCAAATCTTGGTGGAGGGAAGCCTTTGTTTTGTGCTTTTTGGGGTGTTCTTTGTTCTCTCTTGGGGCTAAGAGAGGCCAGACATGCCACCGGTTCCTCCAATCTTTCGAAACAGTCTTCCATGTTCAACAATAGTAAGTATTAGCTAGAAAAGGCAGATTAGATTTATGTTTTTCTTTATTTGCAATGTGTATTTTGCTGGAAGGATTTTACTCTATTTTCCTGTAACTGTGTATCTCATGCTAGGGGGGAGGGAAGTCCCTCTGGTCTATCGTAAAGCTGAGACCTGTAAAACATTTTCCATCTTGATTTTACAGAGATAATTTTTTACTTTTTCCTTTCTTTAATAAACAGCTTTCTTTTTAAGAACCCTTGATTGATTTTGTCCTTGTGTAAGACCCAGGGGATTGGTCTGAACACACCAGGATTGGTGGAGGAAAAGAGAAAGGGGGAAGGTGGAATTTCTCTCTGTTTAAGATTCAAGGGAGTTGCATCAAAGTAATCTCTCAGGGTAACCCAGGTAGGGGAAAATCTGGGAGGGGAAAGGTAGGGGAATGGTTTATTTCCCCTTGTTTAAGACCCAAGGGGTTTGGGTCTGGGTCTCCCCAGGGAAGGTTTTGGGGGACAAGGAGTGCAACCAGACACTGAAATCTCCTGGTTGGTGGCAAGCGCTATCAGGATCTAAGTTAGGAATTAAGTTTAGAGGAGTACATGCAGGTCCCCACTTTCTGGACCCTAAAGTTCAAAGTGGGAAAGAGACCTGACACTGAGTTATACGATGAAACACATGGAAAACATATTCTGCCTTATAAAATTAATGTTTTTTTAATATGGGACTGATATGTAGCTGTTAAGGGATTTTTAGCAAGTGTGGCCCTAGGGGGAAAAAAAAGTTGGTTTTCTGTGTAATAAATTTATCCATTCCTAGCATCTTCTTGCTCCTATTCCTTTTGTTACCCAGCTTCTTGCATCAGCACTATACAATATAATCATTATTACTGTATTCTACAGATGTGGTCTAAACCACATCTTCATTAGTGTCTCTAGAATGTTTTGGGACATTACTATATAGCATGCATCTGTGTGATTTTTCTTGCTAATTTAAGTGTGCAAGAATGGTTATCCTGGTATACATCTTGTTTTTGTGTGCTTATTTCAAGTACATACATCAAAATAAACACATATTTGAAAGTGTGATCTCATGTACATGTGATTAAAATAAAAATAAGTACTGAGAATGGTTTCATTTGTGGTCATTGGTTTGTAATAGATTTTCATTTCTGTAAATGTTAGGTTCATGTTAGGTGAATAATAAGTTCATGTTAGATGAATATACATGATTAAATAAAAATAAGTAGTTTGCATGCTCAGTTAAAAGCAATTAAATACATAGTAATATGTTATGTAACACGATACTTGAGATTTTTAATTCACAAAAGGCGAAGCACATTTAAAGTTATGTATTAATTTGTTTAGAACAGGGGTCCGAGCAACCTTTCAGAGGTGGTGTGCCAAGTCTTCATTTATTCACTCTAATTTAAGGTTTCACATGCCAGTAATACATTTTAATGTTTTAGAAGGTCTCTTTTTATAAGTCTATATATATAACTAAACTATTGTTTATATGTAAGTAATAAGGTTTTTAAAATGTTTAAGAAGTTTTCCATTTTAAAATTAAATTAAAATGCAGAGTTTCCCGGACCGGTGGCTAGGACCCGGGCAGTGTGAGTGCCACTGAAAATCAGGCTCGTGTGCTGCCTTTTGGCACCCGTGCCATAGGTTCCCTACTCCTGATTTAGAGTTATAAACAAATAAAAACAGGGCACTGTCCAAGGTTTTAGCTCCCCTGCCATAAATTACAAAAACATATAATATTAAACCACTGGCAGAACAAACTCTCTCCTCCTACCAGTCTGGTGTCTCTCAATCTTTATCAATGCTATATATATTTATCAGCTTTCAAAAATTATCATGATAGTCAGTAACTCATTGATCTCACAAGAATAATTAAGTTAGTAAAGACTAGTTGTGCAAGTAAGGGTTTGCAGGTTCAGGCCCTATCATGAAAGCCTTTGCAGAGCTTTGCAATGCGACATAAAGTAATGAAGACCATATGAAGTAATGGAAAATACTAGTGAGACAAGTTATGATTGCTGTAGGAACAAAGAATATGGATTTCCTGATTTATAACATTTAGTATTTTAACCTTAATGTATTTGCCTGTAAATATTATATTTTGAATTGGTTCATTTTATTTGACTTTTAAGATCAATCCTAAAAAAATAATGGTGGGATTGTCACATATGTAATTTAGCCAATCCCTACACAGCTATGATTTGTTCATTTATATACCACCATGATATTTATTTAAAAGTTTCAAAAGTAGTAGTAGTTTTTTTCTTCAGACATTGAAACACTGAGTTCCTGGCCACAATGTCATATTTGCGACTGAGAGGCCTCTGACATCATAGCTATGAGATATGACTTGCTTGTTAAATAGTTGAGTACTAAACTATATATTGCAGCTGTTTTAAAAACAATTTATAAACAACAATAAAAAACCACACATCTCTCATCAGGTATCTTCATAACATCTCAAACATGCTGTAATACTTTACCGCTGTCAAACCTGTATTAAATATTGTGTAAGTTGAATTACATGTATAGGAAATATTTATGTTGTGATACAGTCGCCATTGTCTACATTGTGCTACTTTATCATCTTCTACAGAGCCACACTAAGAGCCAAATTCTGAAATTCTTACTCCAGCAAAAGTCTAATTACATGACAAGTTTGAAGTTTTAAATCCAAACAGTTTTTGAGTCATGAAAGGGCATTTGAACAATTTTCTTCAAGTGGGAAAACCCATCAAGTTTTCATACACTACTAACTTAAAAATTATGGAAGAGATTTTCTTCAGAATTTCTGTAGACACAAAAAAAGAACAATTCAATTTCAAGAATACCTTCTCAACCATGACTACAGCCATATCTGGAGCATTGCTACAATAAAACTAGAAGCAATGGCCTAAAGCTAAGAAAGGAAAAGTTTAGACTACACATGGCAAGGGATGGGGGGGTTGTCTTAAAAGTACAAGCCTAGAACAATAGCATAGATTTACAGTGGAGTTGGTTTGGGGTACTCTCAGTTCAAATATTCAAAAACTTATGTAAGACTGTTCAGTATGTGTAACGTGGCAATAAAAAATGCACTGAGGTGTGAGTCAGATGGGGCAGTCAGTATTATTGGAGTAGCTGCGACTCCACATTCAGATAGATTACACTACCCAAGTGCTCATTGGACCTCAGTTCTTCCTATAATGTCTGGTCTTTGTTTTGTTTTCAAATAGGCAAAAACTGATATTACTGTTAGATCCCACAGTAGAATCTATAATCTGAGGACAATGCATTTGCACTTGATCAAAAGACCATTTAAATCAGTAAGAGACATCTTGGGAAAAATATATATATACTCGTGAAGTAAGTGGATAATTTAGGTTCTTTGTAGACAGAAATACTATTCTTCCATTATATGTGGCACTAGAGAGAGAAATTAGATTTGTGAAGGTTTTTGTGATTCAGGAGGTTTAAAATCTTGGTAGTATAATGTTACTTGACACTTAAACCCAGATTCAGCAAAGCACATGCTTAACTTCAAGCACACAAATAGTCTCATGAAAATGGTTAAATGCTTTTCTGAATAGATGCCTTATACAGCATCTTCCATTTGATGATCTCAAAGTACTTTGCTGACTTTAATAAGGTAGGTACTCCAAGTATTGTTATCCCCATTTTAGAGACAGAGACTAGAATTACAGAGAGGTTATGTAACTTGCCCAAGGTCAAACAGGAAGTCTGTAACAAAACCAGGAATAGAACACAGAATGGAGGAGAGGGAGAATGCTCTACTTTGGGAATATACTTCAGGTTGCTTTGGCACTACCAAAATGGATATCACGGTCCAATTCACGAGGATGTGCTGGACTAAAACTGCAGTAACAAATTAATTCAGTGAAGTTACATTGGTAGAAACAAACACTACTGTGGTGAATTCAGGCCCTCTAAAGATATTTAAAATATGTCTTTAACAATATTATAACATCTCACACTATAAACCTGACATTTAAAAACTAATTTTCACCATTTGTTATTGTTTAAATATTTCCATTTCATTTGGAAACATTTGGTATGGTTCTCATTTACACGAAGGCTACTTTTTACCTCTCTGGCAGCAGAAAGGGGCCTTTACCCTCTTAGCCCTGGTCTACACTACTAGTTTAGGTCAAATTTAGCAGCATTAGATCAATTTAACTCTGTAGCCATCCACACGCCGAAGCCATTTTTGTCAACTTAAAGGACTCTTAAAATTGATTTCTGTACTCCTCCCTGATGAGGGGGGTTAATGCTGAAATTGACCCTGCTGGGTCGAATTTGGGGTAGTGTGAACGCAATTTGACAGTATTGGCCTCCGGGAGCTATCCCAGAGTGCTCTGTTGTGACCGCTGTGGACAGCACTCTCAAGTCAAATGCACTGGCCAGGTAGACAGGAAAAGCCCTGCGAATTTTTGAATTTCATTGCCTATTTGGCGAGCATGGCAAGCTGATCAGCACAGGTGACCATGCAGAGCTCATCAGCAAAGGTGACCATTGAGTACCAGAATCGCAAAAGAGCTCCAGCGTGGACCAAATGGGAGGTACTGGATCTGATTGCTGTATAGGGAGATGAATCCGTGCTATCAGAACTCTGTTCCAAAAGATGAAATGGCAAAATATTTGAAAAAAAATCTCCAAGGGTATGAAGGACAGCGGTTATAACAGGGACGCACAGCACTGCTGTGTGAAGCCTACCAAAGAACCAGAGAGGCAAACGGCCACTCTGAGTCAGAGCCCCAGACATGCTGCTTCTATGATGAGCTGCATGCCATTCTAGGGGATGCCCCCACAACTACCCCAGCCCTGTGCTTCCCTCCTCCCCAACTCTTCCTGTGCTACCTTGGCAGTTATCCCATTTGTGTGACGAATTAATAAAGAATGCATAATTTTGAAACAACGATTTTATTGCCTCTGCAAGCGGAGATCAAAGGGAGGAAGGGAGGGCCGTTGGCTTACAGGAAAGTAGAATGAACCAAGGGGGTGGGTTTTCATCAATGAGAAACAAACAGAACTGTCACACCGTAGCCTGGTCAGTCATGAAACTGATTTTCAAAGTTTCTCTGATGCACAGCGTGCCCTGCTGTGCTCTTCTAACCACCTTGGTGTCTGGCTGCACGTGATCAGCAGCCAGGCAATTTGCCTCAACCTCCCACCCCGCCATAAATGTCTCCCTCTTACTCTTACAGATATTGTGGAGCACACAGCAAGCAGTAATAACGATGAGCATATTGGTTTCACTGAGGTCTAACCAAGCCAGTGAGCTTTTAAACATCCAAAGGCACATTCTACCACCATTATGCACTTTCTCAGCCTATAGTTGAATTGCTCCTTACTACTGTCCAGGCTTCATGAACCATGGGAGCAAGGGGTAGGCGCGACTGCACAGTGCTGCCGACTGGGAGAGCAGCCTGAGGCAGAAGCCTCCACCTGGCATCATATTTCAAGCAGGACTGAATCTCCATTAGACAAAACTTAAAGAAGAGAATGACTTAGGAGTCATTCCCATTTTTGTCCAGGCGCCCCTGACTGACCTCACCGAGGCCGGCCAGGAGCACCCAGGTCTTCCCAGGTGCACCTGACCAACCTAAACAAGGTCGGCCAGGAGCACCCACATCTTCCCAGGCACCCCCGACCAACCTAACCGAGGTTGGCCAGGAGAACCCACATCTTCCCAGGCACCCCCGACCAACCTAACCAAGGTCGGCCAGGAGCACCCACGGGACGACGACAATGGCTAGCAATCCTATCATCTGCAGTCCACAAGGCAAGACAAGGGGATGCTGCTATGTAGCACTGCAGTACTGCGTCTGCCAACAGCACCCAGAAGACATATGGTGACAGTGAGCTGAGCGGGCTTCATGCTTGCCATAGTATGGCGTCTGCACAGGTAACCCAGGAAAAAAAGTGAGAAATGATTTTTTGCCATTGTTTTCATGGAGGGAGGAAGGCCTGACAACATGTACCCAGAACCACTCACGACAATGCTTTGGCGCCATCAAGCACTGGGAGCTCAATCCAGAATTCCCATGGGCAGCCAAGACTGCGGGAACTGTGGGATAGCTACCACAGTGTAATGCTCTGAAAGTCGATGCTAGCCTCGGTACTGTGGACACACACTGCCGACTTAATGTGCTTAGTGGGGACATACACAATCAATTGTATCAATTCGACTTCTAAAAAAATCACTTCTATTAAATCTACCTAATTTTGTAGCGTAGACATACCCTTAGTGCACATGAGAATTAGTCCTTAAACTTGGATTGGTGAATGTCACTTTTTTTCTAGTTAGTTTCATTCTCTGATCCTCTTGCACTTAGAACAGTGCTTTCAGTTTGTTTCCAATACTTCAGGAGAATATTTAAATTAAAAAAATGAAACATTTGTATTCATAACAGGTTTTATAAACCCTGATCCTGAGGTAGTACTCAAGTGCATTGCAAAATTGGCTCCTTGAGTGGTTTCTGGTCAGAGAATTTCAGGATTTTATTCTAATTCCATCTACACTGATTTTATTCCAATATTAAGCCACTGACTTCAGTTGAGTTATTCCTGATTTAAGAACCAGGCCCAACATGTCCAAAGAGTTCCACAGAGTTTTCAGGCCAGATTATGCTCTCAGCTACACTATCATAAATCTGGAATAAATCCAATTATTTCAGTGGAGTTACTGAAGGTTTACATTAGTGCAACAGAAATCAGAATTTGACCTTGAATTTACACTTGTGTAAATCCAGAATAAACCCATTGACGTGAAGGGGGTTATACAAATGTAAAACCAATGAGAGATCAGAATCAGGCCCTTTGCCTTTATATCCACTGGTTCCAAATCAGCATTCAGCAGCTTGGTATTTGATTGTTTTAATGAAGCATTTGTGATCTTTAGTATCTTGTTCTGCCATAATCTAGGTTTGTTGCAATTTGCTTTAGAGTGTGAGGACAATTTCACTGGTAGTTTATTCAAATGCTTCTTACCAGGTGTCATGCATCCCACAGGCTAGGTGCTCTCAAACAGCCCCCAGGAGGACCCCCTTCAGGTCAATCCTCGAGGGTTGCACTCTTTCTCTGTGGTAAGCCCTGTGGCCTCACTGGCTCTGGGGACTGAACCTCAGAGCCTTCAGCACCCTTCCTTCACACCATGAGATCCCCTCAGCAAGTCCACCTGAATTGGACACATGGGGGAGAGTTATATACAAAGGAAGCAATGCACCCCCACTCTGGAGTGACTCTCAGCCAGCATTGTAAAAACAGAAGGTTTTGTTTGTTTTCTTAAGATATATGGAACACAGCATAGAAAGCCCTTAGATTAGCATAGACAACAGGAAGCTACAGCAAAGTCCATACTGGGTCTGTCCAGAGCCCACAGCTCTCTCTCAGCCCATAGTCCAGAAGTGTCCCTGCTTCCAGCAGCCCACACTATACAATCCCCCACCTGGCCCCTCCTCAATCTGCTGTTCTTCCTGGGCAAACCTCTTGTCACCTGGCTATCCACATTAGTTCTTTGTTCTCCAGCTGGTCCGAACTGGCCGACTTCCTGAAGAGGCATTCCATGGTCATTAGTTGATATGTACCAAATATCCAGGCCTTTGTCTTCAGTGAGATCACAGATGAGTTAACAAGGGGGTTAATCCCTTCTTCAGGGGCAGTGCTGCTAGACCCAGCACTGGGAGTGAAAGCCTGAATCAGGAATCTCTAGAGCACTATTATTAAACCAACGGCATAACATAAAATTACTTATCCTGATATCACAATGCTACTGATCATACTTACCCAGCAATAACTTTGAACTGTGTTTAGGTGTGTTGTGGAGATCATATACTCAGGCTTCAATAGGGAAAGCTTGAGCTATTATTAGTCCCTGCCATTCAAAGCACACGGCACTGCAGGAACTGGCATTCTCACCTTTGATGTCCCATATAATTTTACAATAATTGGCCTTTTATTTCACAGGAAACTTTAAAATTAAACAATGGTACATATTATTGGTATGGTAGAGTAGTTACTAAGGCATTCTATAAACACAGCATCTATTTTCAAAACATAACAGTTGCACTGTAATAATCCTGGACAATAGCCAGACTAAATAGTAATATCATCTTGCTCAGCTTTTTCAGACAGGAATTATTCCATTATATTCTAAAATAATGTAACAATAACTTTATAATATGCTACTTAGAATATATCATTTATATTACAAATAATAATGTACAATAGTTGTTTGCTATATCCTCTTAGTTAAGGTGTTCAGTAAGGAATATTGGATATTTGCAATACACATTAATGAAAGTCACTGATACAAATCCAATGGGACTCATTTTTTTCATTTTATAAGAATGTCAGATTCTTTTAGGTCATATCTTAAAAAATAGTTCTGAAGAACAATTTTTTGTTCTGTCATTGGAATGGACCAGTTTGTACTAAATGAACCAGGGGGTTATCTTTTATTTTCACAAAATATCCTATGGAGGAACTTTCCTAAATGTCCCTGTGGAAACCATTATCTCCTATTTCAACCTGAACACTGTGCTATTCTAGAACACTGAATTACACTCTCAGTATTCTTTCACAAGGTAGATCTTCAACTGGTGTAATCAGCATAGTTCCAGGATCTGTCCCACTTGTAGCCTTTTATTTTAATTTAAAGTAAATGTAATTATATTGTATTACAAAATTTGTGGGTTCAGCTCTGGCACCTAGTCTCAAGTTCAACAGTTACCTCTGGTTTAGATTTAGAACACATGAAGGCCAAGGAAAGTAACACATACAATCACAAGAACAAGGCCTAATATCTTTTATCAATGTTATTAAAGTTACCTGCAACATTATGAATATCACAGCATACACAATCCTAGCTATATCCATGCACAGACATCCTCACATCCTCCTAGATTGTATTAGGGTCTGATGGGTCTCTCATGGATTGATCATCAGTAGAGGGATGGTTAACGTTGGTGTTTTCCTGTAGGAAGCTCAAATTTTCCCATTCTGGGCACCCTGTTTTCATATGATTCTGCACATATACATGAAAATATCAGCCCTCTTTTTCCTTATTGGTTTGGTTTCCCCCAGAAACTTGAGGTGCCCCATTTTCTATAGGTTGTATATAGTTCATTTTAGTCTCATTAGCACAGACACACAACCTGTAGCCTGTGGTTAAGGCACATGTTAGAAACAAATGTGCCTCTAAAGCATTTTTGTGATTTTAAATTAATCTTCCAACTAATTCTTCGGTCACTTACTTAAGTCAACATTTCTTATCTCTAAGGCCTAAAATACTTAAACTAAAATTTTACAGGCCTCAACCTATAAGTCATCCATTTCAGCCCTCCTTACTTAGATACCTAATTATTAGGGCTGCTGATTAATTGCAGTTAACTCACGTGATTAACTAAAATAAATTAATCGCACTGTTAAACAACAGAATACCAATTGAAATTTATTAAATATTTTCAATGTTCTTCTACATTTTAAAATATATTGATTTAAATTACATAGAATACAAAGTGTACAGTGCTCGTATTATTTTTGCTTCCAAATATTTGCACGTAAAAATTATAAACAAAAGTGGTATTTTTCAATTCACCTCATACAAATACTGTAGTGCAATCTCTTTATCATGAAAGTGCAACTTCAAATGTAGTTTTTTTCTTACATAACTGTAATCAAAACAAAATGTAAAACTTTAGCACCTACAGGTTCACTGAGGCCTACTTCTTGTTCAGCCAATTGCAAAGCGAAACAAGTTAGTTTACCTGAGATAATGCTGCCCACTTAATTACAATATCACTTGAAAGTGACAAGTATCAGAGGGTAGCCGTGTTAGTCTGGATCTGTAAAAGCAGCAAAGAATCCTGTGGCACCTTATAGACTAACAGACGTTTTGGAGCATGAGCTTTCGTGGGTGAATACCCACTTCCTCATGACATGCATCTGAGGAAGTGGGTATTCACCCACGAAAGCTCATGCTCCAAAACGTCTGTTAGCCTATAAGGTGCCACAGGATTCTTTGCTGCTTTTACTTGAAAGTGAGAACAGGCAGTTGCATGGCACTATTGTAAGTGGTGTTGCAAGATATTTATGTGCCAGATGCGCTAAAGATTTGTATGCCTCTTTATGCTTCAGCCATCATTCCAGAGGACATGCTTCCATCCTCATGACACTTGTTAAAAAAAATTAATTAAATTTGTGACTGAACTCCTTGGGGGAGCGTATGGCTGCATTTGCATTCACCTGTTTTGCATTTTTACAAAATAATGTTATTACCTCGCCTTACATTTTCCTTTTCTACTTTTGCCTCTTTTTGCATTTTAACCCCACTTTACTAACGGAATGGGCTGCATTCACCTTCTAGACCTTGGCTTATGTTTAACCCCCTGCAACATTCTGCACAATTGGGTCGATCCAGTTCCGTGATCTGGGGAATTAGCACGGCATTTCTGCCCTCCTTGAACGCCTCCTGCCCCGTCACGCGGCGAAAGCCCTCAGTCCTCTGCGAGGCCTTCCCCGGCGAGGCGCCCGGAGCTCGCACTCCACGAGCTCACACCCAGCCCCACGTCGGACCGCAAACCGGCTGCAAACGCGTCCCGCGAGGCCCCGCTGTACGCAGGCGGGTAGCTCGCGAGCACAGCCTCGCTCGGGCACTTAACGCTCGGCGGGTCCCAGCCCACTACGTCACCGTAGAACCCTGCAGCTTGCGGGGCTCAGAGCCAAGTCCCAGTCCCAACGCCAACCCGAGTCCCCGCCACGTTGGAGCAAGATAAGCACGCGCAGCCCTGACGCTAAGGGCAGGCGCTTCACTTGCCCAGTGCGCACGCGCAATGGTCCGCGCCGTCCGCACATGCTCAGTAGCAGAAAGCCCCCTTCCCCCCTACTTGGAGGAAGGGCACCGTTGTGGTATGACAAGGGAGCGGGCGGGCGGGGAGGCCGCCGAGTAGCGCCCCTCCCCCCACGTCGCCATGCCGCTGGAAAGCTTGGCCCGCATCATCAAAGTGCAGCTGCCTGCCTACCTCAAGCGCCTGCCCTTGCCCGAGAGCATCAGCGGCTTCATCAGGCTGACAGGTACCGCGGGCTGGGCCCCCTCTGCTCTCCCTGCCAGATCCAGCCTTGCCCTAGTCCCTCCCCTCCCCCTCACTTCTCGGCCTTCCACCCAGCCTATCCCCCCCACTTCCCGGCGTCCCCCACCTCATCCCTTCCCAGCGCCCCATTCCAGTTCCTGTGCCCCCACCTCTCGGCCTTCCCCCAGCCCATTTCCCCCCTCCACCTCCCCCACCTCATCCCCTCTCAGAGCCCCCATCCAATTCCTGTGCCCCCATCTCTCAGCCTTCCCCCAGCCCATTTCCCCCCCCTCATCCCCTCTCAGCGCCCCCATCCAATTCCTGTGCCCCCATCTCTCAGCCTTCCCCCAGCCCATTTCCCCCCCTCCACCTCCCCCACCTCATCCCCTCTCAGAGCCCCCATCCAATTCCTGTGCCCCCATCTCTCAGCCTTCCCCCAGCCCATTTCCCCCCCCTCATCCCCTCTCAGCGCCCCCATCCAATTCCTGTGCCCCCATCTCTCAGCCTTCCCCCAGCCCATTTCCCCCCCCTCATCCCCTCTCAGCGCCCCCATCCAATTCCTGTGCCCCCATCTCTCAGCCTTCCCCCAGCCCATTTCCCCCCTCCACCTCCCCCACCTCATCCCCTCTCAGAGCCCCCATCCAATTCCTGTGCCCCCATCTCTCAGCCTTCCCCCAGCCCATTTCCCCCCCCTCATCCCCTCTCAGCGCCCCCATCCAATTCCTGTGCCCCCATCTCTCAGCCTTCCCCCAGCCCATTTCCCTCCCCCACCTCATCCCCTCTCAGCGCCCCCATCCAATTCCTGTGCCCCCATCTCTCAGCCTTCCCCCAGCCCATTTCCCCCCTCTACCTCCCCCACCTCATCCCATCCCAGCGCCTCCATCCAATTCCTGTGCCCCCATCTTTCAGCCTTCCCCCAGCCCATTTCCCTCCTCCACCTTCCCCACCTCATCCCCTCTCAGAGCCCCCATCCAATTCCTGTGCCCCCATCTCTCAGCCTTCCCCCAGCCCATTTCCCCCACCTCATCCCCTCTCAGCGCCCCCATCCAATTCCTGTGCCCCCATCTCTCAGCCTTCCCCCAGCCCATTTCCCCCCTCTACCTCCCCCACCTCATCCCATCCCAGCGCCTCCATCCAATTCCTGTGCCCCCATCTTTCAGCCTTCCCCCAGCCCATTTCCCTCCTCCACCTTCCCCACCTCATCCCCTCTCAGAGCCCCCATCCAATTCCTGTGCCCCCATCTCTCAGCCTTCCCCCAGCCCATTTCCCCCACCTCATCCCCTCTCAGCGCCCCCATCCAATTCCTGTGCCCCCATCTCTCAGCCTTCCCCCAGCCCATTTCCCCCCTCTACCTCCCCCACCTCATCCCATCCCAGCGCCTCCATCCAATTCCTGTGCCCCCATCTTTCAGCCTTCCCCCAGCCCATTTCCCTCCTCCACCTTCCCCACCTCATCCCCTCTCAGAGCCCCCATCCAATTCCTGTGCCCCCATCTCTCAGCCTTCCCCCAGCCCATTTCCCCCCCTCATCCCCTCTCAGCGCCCCCATCCAATTCCTGTGCCCCCATCTCTCAGCCTTCCCCCAGCCCATTTCCCCCCTCTACCTCCCCCACCTCATCCCATCCCAGCGCCTCCATCCAATTCCTGTGCCCCCATCTTTCAGCCTTCCCCCAGCCCATTTCCCTCCTCCACCTTCCCCACCTCATCCCCTCTCAGAGCCCCCATCCAATTCCTGTGCCCCCATCTCTCAGCCTTCCCCCAGCCCATTTCCCCCCTCTACCTCATCCCCTCTCAGCGCCCCCATCCAATTCCTGTGCCCCCATCTCTCAGCCTTCCCCCAGCCCATTTCCCTCCTCCACCTCCCCCACCTCATCCCCTCCCAGTGCCTCCATCCAATTCCTGTGCCCCCATCTTTCAGCCTTCCCCCAGCCCATTTCCCTCCCCCACCTCATCCCCTCCCAGCGCCTCCATCCAATTCCTGTGCCCCCATCTCTCAGCCTTCCCCCAGCCCATTTCCCCCCTCCACCTCCCCCACCTCATCCCCTCCCAGCGCCTCCATCCAATTCCTGTGCCCCCATCTCTCAGCTTTCCCCCAGCCCATTTCCCCCCTCCACCTCCCCCACCTCATCCCCTCCCAGTGCCTCCATCCAATTCCTGTGCCCCCATCTCTCAGCCTTCCCCCCGCCCATTTCCCCCACTTCCCCAGTGTCCCCCACTTCATCCCTTCCCAGTGCCCCATCCAATTCTTGTGCCCCCACCTCTCGGCCTTCCCTCAGCCCATTCCCCCCCTGCTTCCCTGGCGTCCCCCACCTCATTCCTTCCCCCCTCAACCCCCCATCCAGTTCATGTGCCCCCATCTCTCCGCCTTCCCTCAGCCCATTCTCCCCCCTCCACTTCCATGGCATCCCCCACCTCATCCCTTCCCCTCAACTCCCCCCATCCAATTTCTGTGCCACCATCTCTGGGCCTTCCCCCAGCCCATTCTCCCCTCCCCCGCTTCCCGGGCATCCCCCCCTCATCCCTTCCCCTCCCGGCCCCCCCATCCAATTCCTGTGCCCCCATCTCTCCGCCTTCCCCCAGCCAATTCCACCCCCTCACTTCTCCGGTGTCCCCCATCTCAACCCTTCCCCTCCCAGCACCCCCATCCAATTCTTGTGCCCCCGTCTCTGCCTTTGCCCAGCCCATTCCTCCCCCACCACTTCCCCAGTGTCCCCCACCCCAACCCATTCACTTCCTCCCATCTCCCTGATTCTTCCCCCTTCTTATTGCTTCCTCACCATCCCATTGCTTTCCCCTCCCACGTCTCCCCTGCCTTTCCCCTAGAGCTCCCCTTTCTTGCCCTGATGGGTGTTGTGAATGAGGAAGTGAGGCAGCTAACATAACTGGCAAGAGAGTTGCTGATCTCAGTGCCCTCTCTGCTTGTGGGTGAAAAATTTGCCTCTGTGTGCCTCAGTTTCCCTTGACCTAAGGTGGTGACTGCACTTCTGCCTTGTTTGCTTCACAGTGGCAGACAGAGAAGCAAGTCTGGCTAATATAAAATAACTGCCAGCAGTAAAATATTTACTCTTGCAAAATATTACTTCCCCCAGATCTAGTGTGAGTTGTTTCTCCAAGTCTTAAGAGTGACTCTGTTGACTGCCAGCCCAGTGCTGCAGCCTCTTCCCTGGATCAAGTTGTGTTCTTTCTGTCTCTAATATCACCTCCAGCAACAAGATTTTGCAGTCTGAAAGTGGCTAATAAATCTGATAATGCCTGTGCCAGAATAGACTCCAGCTTGCATCTCTACAGCTACATGGGCTGTGCCTGGCTCCTAGGACAGAAAGCAAGTTTTATAATGAGCCATGACTTGAAGACCTGCAGGGAGCCGTTCTTTTGAGCAAGAAGGGGGTGGATGTTGTTTTACAGATCTTTTCCAGCTGTAATCAATCTTACACATCACTTTAGCAGCTGTCCCGCAATTCAAATTATAATCAGAGCTCAGCCTGGACTAATTAACCACTTTATAATTGTTAAATGTAAGACTTGCACTTTTAACCTAAAAAAAAACAACAACACATTAGGTTTGAAAAATGTCAAAAACAGACTTAACAAGTTTTTATCTGTTCCATAATTACCAGGCAAAGTTTCTTAAACCTGTGTTAAACTGAACCTACTTCAGCAATATCAACTAACAGACTTTGTGCCTGATTTTAAGGCTGTTTTAAGGTTCCATCTGTAGTTCATTTACAGCCAACTTAGGGGACCTGGCTAGCTTGGTTCTGTAACTAACCTAATGCAGTTGCCGAACATGGAAAAATTTGAGTTTAAAAGAAAAATAAAAAACATAAATTAAAAACTGTTTGACAGAGCACCCTTTAAAAAAAAAAAGTAACATACTATTTAAAGTATTTCTTTAAAATGTTATGGAAAGGATTTTCTGCTCCCCGATGACTTTTTTTTTTTTTTAATAAGTGTCTCCTTAGCAAGGGAAATAGGGAAAATAACCATACAAAGTGCTGCCAATTGCACAAAGTGAACTAACTGAAAAAAGAGAGATTTTCTCCCTCCTAACTTTGTACCTACTACAATTATGTTTTCCAACAGAATTGTGATTTTTCAGTTTTGTGTCCCATTAAAATCCCAACTATGTTACAAATTAGAACTATTTGAACCAGTTTCTAGATGCAGTTGTAGTGTGGATAGGACCTCAAATATCATATTGTTTTAGCTAGCATGGTTGGTTTGGGGACATAAAACAAAAAATTAAATACAAGAATCGTTGCTCTGGCAGGGTAAAAGGGCCTTTAAAAGGTCCACTCGTTGAAGGTGGTTTAATTATGTCGATGGGAGAGCCCTTGCCCGTCAGGATAGAGCGGCTACATGAGTGATCTTACCGTGGCACAGCTTCATCGATACAGCTGTGCTGCTGTAAGCTCACTAGTGTAAACATGGCTCTAGTCTCTTGTTTCAGCCATCTGAGCTCATAGATTTACGTAACTGAGGAGGTATGAAGTCTACCTGTATACTCGTACACACCACATCCATCTTTAAGTGCACAACTGACAGCATAAGGGAATACACTGCTTTTAATACTCAGTCCTGCAGTTTCAAACATAACTATTAAACACAAGCTTTTAAAAACTTAGCAGAGTGCTTACTGGTCACTAAGGCCAGTTAGCGTACCAACCAAGCTTCAGTCATGTGAGTTATTCTGAAAAAGGTAATCAAAACTTTTTTTTAAGAGTGAGGTGGGGAGGGCAGCTCTTTACTCTAAACAAAGTCCTTTCAGTTAATTGATTTGAAACTTAGAATAAAATTAATTATCACCTCTGGGAGGGGCCGGTCACAGGGGCAGCTCCAGGCATCAGCACACCAAGCGCGTGCCTGGGGCGGCAAGCCTCGGGGGGCAGGCTCTGCCGGTCGCTGTGAGGGCGGCGGGCAAGTTTCCTTCGGTGGCATGCCTGCAGAGGGTCCGCTGGTCCCGTGGCTTCAGCGGACCTCCCGCAGGCTGCCGCCGAATCCGCGGGACCAGGGACCTCCCGCAGGCAAGCCGCCAAAGGCAGCCTGCCTGCCATGCTTGGGGTGGCAAGATACCTAGAGCCGCCCCTGGCCAGTCGCGTGACTTTTCAGTCCCAAAGGTGAATGTTTCAGAAACTAATGAACATAAGTAGAAGAGGGGATTAGAATGGAAACTGCTTTGTCATTGCTATAGGAATTCGATAACAATTTCTTAGCTGAGAAATTCCAGAAGTCCTGTACATTCACTGGCTCTGGTACTTAACAATCAAGCATAGTGAAAGTATGGATGCAGATACAAAATGCAGTCAGAAATACATGGCTAGCATTCCAAATCTGGACACAGGATTCATTTCTGCAGTATTTAATAGGCTAGTGTCTATTGTCACACTTAAATGTCTTTTCTCTAAGATGTAATGTATGTATCATGTTGATAGCACTAAATTGAGAAAAATAGCCAAGAATTCTGTGGGTGCAAGATTGAAGTATTTCAGTGTTATGGCACACAGCAAACTTAATGAAGAGCTTTTCAAGAGCATCCTCCTTGAAATAATATTCTCTTGGCTCACAGCCCTTTTTTTCTTAGCAACAGCAGCAGCTTGACATAACAGCACATGATTGATAGCATGACATTGCTTGTGACCTCAAAGTTGGATGCCATCTAAGATGAAAAGACATTAAAGTATTCTAGGTTAAAGGTGCTGAGTCTCTTACCACTACCTGTTTGCTTGGGAGAGTGCACACTACAGATTGCTCAAACGTCCTTTATCACAATTCAGTCAGAGCTTTTTGGGTAGTGTCTTAAGGTTGAACTAAGCCTCTTACATTTGCAAACCCAAGATGTGCACTAGCTTTGTATTTTGCAGTTATATTCATAGGAGTTTCGTAGATTTGTGGTAGTGACATTGGTGCTGAAACTGCAGAGTTCTGCTGATTCACCCCTTCATGGTATGTGTAGGCTTCTGGGGTTTTGGTAATTTAAACTGAAACAATGTTCTTTTCCACCTCTTTAAGGACAGCATCAGCAGTAAATGCCAGAGCTGTGATACCTTCTGGAAAAGATTAGGGAATTCAGTTCCCACTTATGTCAAACTTCATATAAACCTTTACAAATATTTAGCAATGATTTTAGTAACTCAGCAGTTTTTATTTGCTATCAGGTTTTTTAAACTTTGTATGGTAAGGCTGTACCTGCTTACTAGAGAAGGGGAGAGAAAAAAAGCTGCCTCTATGCTTCTCCCTAGGAGGTGGGAGTTTGGAAGGGGCTCCGTGGAAAGGGCTCTAATGAGAGTGGACAGTGGAGGGTTTTGCCTGTCATCTCTGCATTCTAATGGGGTGCCCCACCTCCTGTGAGAACAGGGCAGCTTGGTGACTTACAGAAACAGTATTTTAATGCTCCTCTCAAACTTACTATGAGAGGGTCTAAAGGCACTCCACTGAAATGTTGAGGACTTTGAGCCAGGCCCCCCGAAAGCACTGATTGAAACTTACAGAAAGAGAGAGGGTTTCTTTTTTAAAAAAAAAATTACGGTTGGAAAATATTTAAATTTTCCCTTTACATCTTTTTAAAAAACTCAAAAGGGTCTTTTTAATTTATCTTTCAAAATTCTTAAGTCAAAAATCTTAAGTCCTGTTTGCTTAAAAAAAATGAGAGAGAGAGACAAGCAAACAGCAGGGCCTAAGAAGAGAGCATCTAAATAGGATATCTAGGAGGGAAGAGAGCACTGGGCTCCTCACCAGAGCATTGCATTTAGACCCTGCTCTCTCGTGGAGAGAAGACACCTTTAGTATGTTACAAAATGCTTTTGTAAATTAGATGCTTTAAAGAAAATTAAAGCTATCTGAATGATTGATAGAACATACAGGTACAGTAGATCCTCAGTTATGAACATCTCGGGAATGGAGGTTGTTTAACTCTGAAATGTTCATAACTCTGAACAAAACGTTATGGATGTTCTTTCACAAGTTTACAACTGAACATTGACTTAATACAGCTTTGAAACTTTATTGTGCAGAAGAAAAATGCTGCTTTCCCTTTTTTTTGTAGTTACATTTAACATAGTACTGTACTTGCTATTTTTTTAAATCTCTCCTTCTGTCTGATTGTATACTTCCAGTTCCAAATGAGGAGTGTGGTTGACTGGTCAGTTTATAACTCTGGTGTTTGTAACTCTGAGGTTCTACTGTTCAGCACTCCAGGGAGTTGTGGGCATACATATGTGGAATTAAGCACAAAACAAATTCAGCCTGGTAAATGGAGATGGTTTCATATTGAATATGAAACTGAGCACATAAAAATTAGATCTTAGAAAGCTACATTAATACATCATATTTACTTGAGCCTGGTCTATACTGGGAAGGGGGTGGGGGGAAATCGATCTAAGTTATGCAACTTCAGCTACGTCAATAATGTAGCTGAAGCCAACGTACCTAGATCTACTTACTGCGGTGTCTTTACTACAATGAGTTAACTGCTGCCGCTCCCCCATTGACTTTGCCTGCACCGCTTGCAGGAGAGCATTTGGGGATCGATTTATTGCGCCTGTACGTGATAAATCGCTCCCCGCTGGATCGATCGCTGCCTGCCGATCTGTCTGGTAGTGAAAACATACCCTTGGTTTCCTGACATACTTTTAAAGTCTTTGGCTCTGATCTGTGCTGTCAAATCCTTTTACCTTTGTAAAGTTACATTCAGGGCCGGTTCTAGGCACCAGCAAAAAGGAAGTGCTCGGGGCAGCACATTTGCAGGGGCGGTAGAGATCCGGCATGGGAGCTGGGAACCAACAGGGGGCCCTGGGAGCTGTAGTTCCTTGGTTAGCTCCCTGCCTATAGAACCAGCCCTGGAGCAGGGAAAGACCTACATTTCCCAGCATTTCCTTGGCAGCTATCAACAGGAAAGGGAGGGGAGGGAAGGGAGTGAGGTAGCTAAGACCTCATACTGCAGCTTGCTGTGAATAGATGCTCACTGCTAGAATGGGGTGGGACTGTGAACGGGGGAACAAGTGTGCCCAAGGAGTAGAAGGCTTTGGCCTAGATATCCCCTTCAGAAGACATCCCCAGACTGGATTAGGGATACTGGTGTGACCTCACCTTGCAGCCCCCAAAGAAAGAATTGGGTGGACTAAATGTACAGTGCCCCTCTCTATCCGAAGCCTAGCAAGGGAGGTACGTGGATCCCCCTAGAATTGAAAATGAAAAGTAAGGGAGGGGAGGCTCTTCTAGAGGACCTGGGCAGCTTTAGATACAGTACCAGGCATGTAGGAGGATTTCCACTTCTGAGCCATGGAAGCAGAGATTGGCTTTTCCTTTCCAGATTTAGCTAATATTCAGAAAGGGAATCTTGCACCTGCCTTCCAGACTCTCAAAATTCAGGAGTGCTCAAGCTCAATTTGGGCAGCTGTTACTTCATTTCTCCCAAGTCAAATATACTGATCCACTGTAACTTGCTGTAGAAAAAGTAGGATAAAATTGAGCAAGAAATGCTCCCCAGTGGTTATTAGGACTGGAATTGCTATTTTAACAGCCATTGCCTTTTTTTTTTAAAAGTTTCCTTTTAAAAGGAAGACAGTGATATTGCATTGGCAAATTCCCCATAGAAACAAAGACTGGAACAAAAGAATAATAAAGGCACCTCAACTTTTCTTCATTTATGTAGGACAGTCTTATAGTATGCATACAGATATCCTTCAGTCACACAAACTGAAAATTGTTCCACTTTACTGCAGTTCTGTAACCGTATGGGAACCAATCCTGTCTGTGTTCTGTGCACATCCAAAATTCCGTCTGAATGACCCGCTCTGGGACAGAGTTACCAGTGACTCAGGGCTGGGGCGGCAGGAGGGTGCAGTTGTGGGGGGAGAACCCAGGGCTGGGGCAGCAGGAGGGTACAGGTGGGGGGCAACCAAAAATTTTTTTGCTTGGGGCAGCAAAAAACATAGAGCTGGCCCCGGTTACATTCACTTCAGTGGTGCTGCACATGGGCAAAAGGGTCTGCCCACGGAGATCAAATGGCAAGAACCTTAAGTTATTCAAACAGCAGCTGTAATGTGGGCAAGCTGAATAATAAGTTTTGAAGTACTAAATTTATACAGCAATGCACTCTACTACATTGCTTTATGGAATCATTTAATGATAGGACGTTTGCTTTCTTCTTCCAAAAGGTGGCTCAACAAGAATACAGCCAAATCAAGGGTTATATGGTGCCAGAACTGCTCTTGAACTGAGTAATCGGCAGGAATTTTCATTTAACTTTTAGCAGATGCTGCTCTTTGACTATAGCTCTTTTAAAAAGACACCTTCAAAGTGTTTCCCTAACTCTTGAAAAAATAACCCCTTGAAGTGTGAAACAGACATCTGGTTACTTCTTGAAATATTTCTTCTTTTGTTGAATTTTTCCCCCTGAAGGGCTGCAGTTGGAGACTTGTCTGCGCTAGGAAGTTGTACCACTTTACAGTCCAACAGCAAACCAGAACAGTTAAACTCTACAATCCAGGAAACTGTATGTTCTGGATGGTGCCTGCTCTAACCATTGTGGCAGCTGTAATTCAATAAGTTACTGATTAAGAACTAAAAGATTACAGTATACTAATACAACCATATTTTGTACAAAGCAGATTAAACATACAAGCATTTTCTAGGACATTTGCTACTCTTTGTGTTGTATTACAGTCCCTGTTTGTTGTTCTCCTGTCCCTAACCTGCCTACTTTTCTGTCTGTCCTTAGGTCGTGAGCCCCTTGGAGAAGGGTTTGTCCCATCTTGAATGTCTGGGAAGCAGCTAGCACTGGTAGCTAGTAGGCACTAGTGATTAGTTGTTAGCATTGTAGGTACTATAATAATCAAATCATCACAACTTATATATAATTGTTGTAGGTGTGCTTACCATTTTACAAAACAGTTGTAGACAAGATCAGTGCCTTGAATATTATACAGTGTAACAAAGTATTCACACAGTAACAGCTCAAATTCAAGACAAGGAAGGAGATATTATAGAACATATCAATTGAATTATGGTCAATGAAAGATGCCTAGAAGTATAGAGTAAATTTTTTATTACTAATATTTACTACTATAAATTAAAAAGAATGAATGTTCTTTGGCAGCCTCAAATGAAAATATACAAACTTTGATCTAGTTTGTTTCCTGGCTGTGAAAGAAGGGAAGTAATTTAAAAATATTATTTGTACTGAGTGATCATCTATTTGGCCATCAATCAAGGATCAGGGTCCTGTGCTAGGCACCATACTCACTAAGCACACATTTGTTTGAGTGTTGATCTTATAGTCTCAAGCCTGACCCCAGAATCAGGGTGGGCACTGAAATAATATTTGGCTATTAGAACTTTTCCTCTTTTGCATCCCTAAGTTTAATTAGGAAAAACTCTCCCTGAGTAAAAGCTCTTACCTTATCAATCACAGAGAAATGAGGGGAAAACACAGGGTGGAGAGCAGCATCCTACATACAGCTTTGTATTTTAGGCTGATAAAAATCCTGGGCCCCCTGTACACTAGAAACAACCATTTTTTGAGATCTGATGTCAGTCATAGCCTCTCTCTGACGGCTTGTGTTGACAGGAAAAACTGTACTCAATACAATATGCAGAACCACCATTCACCGAAAGTAGAAGCATCAAGGGTTAGCAGGGAGGAAGGGACCAATGTTTGGCATTGGGTTTCAGACACTATCTTCTAGTGTTGTCACACTCTTAATGTTCAGAAGTCTCTACATGGCTGCCTCTTCCCCCCTACTCCTGTGTGTTCACAACAGTCATGCTGAAATGTACAGTACTGTCTCATGATGATCATGCTTTTTATGCCGGCAGTATAAATATATACAATATATAGACAACCTTTATCTGTATATCAAAATGACGTGTTCATGAGTGAGGTCAGATAAGCGTCAAATTCCCTGTAGGAATTACATGCTGATTATACTTTGAAAAGTAGCCTCCACGGGCCACTTGAGTGAATCTCTGACTGTGTCATCTTATATAGTAGTGTGACAAGCTGCCTGTGTATCTAATAGGGGATTTGGGGTTTCTTAATTTATTATTTAAACTGATCCAACACTGACAGGACTATCTTTTCTTCCTGCCCCACCTAACTTGCTGAGTTATCTAGTGGGAATCTGAAATTAGAGGTTTCAGAGTAGCAGCCGTGTTAGTCTGTATCTGCAAAAAGAACAGGAGTACTTGTGGCACCTTAGAGACTAACACATTTATTTCAGCATAAACTTTTGTGTAGCCCATGAAAGCTTATGCTGAAATAAATTTGTTAGTCTCTAAGGTGCCACAAGTACTCCTGTTCTTTTTGAAATTAGAAGGTTTTTTGTGTTTAGAGTGTGTGGAAATTAGACTCATTGACTGAATCTGTAAAAACAGGAAGCAGTACAATCATCTGTTAGAAAAAGCCCCCTGCTAGTTAACTTTGAGGAGAATGTAAATCATGAAGTAACTGCTGAATTTGCATAAAGCCTGGAGTCACTGAAAATCCTAATGCAATAGCACGATGCATGCTGAATGGTGGATAGTTCATACACATTTAGTGTTTTAACTTACTGATGAGCTGCTCTGTAGCCAGTTGGAATAGAAAGTGGTGTAATAATTACAGTAGTAAGGCCATGTCTACATCTAAAATTTTGCAGCGCTGGTTGTTACAGCTGTATTAGTACAGCTGTATAGGGCCAGCGCTGCAGAGTGGCCACACTTACAGCAACCAGCGCTGCAAGTGGTGTTAGATGTGGCCACACTGCAGCGCTGTTGGGCGGCTTCAAGGGGGGTTCCGGGAAGAGAGAGCAAACCGGGAAAGGAGACCAGCTTCGCCGCGGTTTGCTCTCTCGGTCCCGGAGCCAGCCAGCAAACCGCAGGGAAGGAGACCTGCTTGCTCGGGGTTCCGGGACCGAGAGAGCAAACCGGGAACGCCGCGGTTTGCTCTCTCGGTCCCGGAGCCAGCCAGCAAACCGCAGGGAAGGAGACCTGCTTGCTCGGGGTTCCGGGACCGAGAGAGCAAACCGGGAACGCCGCGGTTTGCTCTCTCGGTCCCGGAGCCAGCCAGCAAACCGCGGGGAAGGAGACCTGCTTGCTCGGGGTTCCGGGACCGAGAGAGCAAACCGGGAACGCCGCGGTTTGCTCTCTCGGTCCCGGAGCCAGCCAGCAAACCGCGGGGAAGGAGACCTGCTTGCTCGGGGTTCCGGGACCGAGAGAGCAAACCGGGAAAGGAAACCAGCTTCGCCGCGGTTTTCTCTCTCGGTCCCGGAACCCCGAGCAACCAGGTCTCCTTCCCCGCGGTTTGCTGGCTGGCTCCGGGACCGAGAGAGCAAACCGCGGCGTTCCCGGTTTGCTCTCTCGGTCCCGGAACCCCGAGCAAGCAGGTCTCCTTCCCTGCGGTTTGCTGGCTGGCTCCGGGACCGAGAGGGCAAACCGGGAAAGGAAACCAGCTTGATTACCAGAGGCTTCCTCCTTCCACGGAGGTCAAGAAAAGCGCTGGTGAGTGTCTACATTGCATTACCAGCGCTGGATCACCAGCGCTGGATCCTCTACACCCGAGACAAAACGGGAGTACGGCCAGCGCTGCAAACAGGGAGTTGCAGCGCTGGTGATGCCCTGCAGATGTGGACACTCTCAAAGTTGCAGCGCTGTAACTCCCTCACCAGCGCTGCAACTTTCTGATGTAGACAAGCCCTAAGTGAGCACCTACTAGTGCATACATAATTTAGTTTTTGAAACTGATATTAGAAAGTAATTAAAAAATGCAACAAAGCTACCTCTACTGCTCAGTTTTTCTATGATCACCAGTTTTTGTATTAAAGAACCACTTCGGCTGATACACACTCCTTCCACCTGATTCTTTTTTTCTTTTCTTTTCCAAATGAGAGGGAGAGGACAGAATATTCGCTGCAGGAAGCTGCAATGTATGCTGTGGCCATGCACTTTAGTTAGGTTGTCACTGTCAGGGTTCCCTTTCCGTTCACATCGAATAAAGGTCTTGTTACTGTTAGGAAACTTAAAGTGTGAGTATGAAAAAAAAAAAAAAAAAAAAAAAAGAGTGGACATCTACTTCCCAGAAACTGGTAAGAGGAAAAATAGGGAGAGAGGCAACACCCTGGTAAGAGGCCTATGACATCAGCTTCTTCCGCAAGAGTTGTTCCTGTCAAGTGTTACTCCTAGACGCTCTCCATGGACTCCACTTTTTGGATTGGTCTTTAGCTAGCAGAAGTATAAGTTTGAAGACTCACTCCTTTCTGATTGTAGAGGGAGAAGGAAAGTCTGGTCTCTTCTTCCTTCCCTTCTCTTGTGTTCTTTGGAGGGACAAAGATTTGTCTTTATTACTCTACACCTTTCCCACCCTCTATTTTTGGGTGCCCTCAGAAATAGTTCCAGTGATTGGCTCTGATGCTCAGCATTCCCAAGCAATAGCACTGTGAAATTGGCTTGATTCTTATGTTTGTGGTGTTCACAGAAGTCTGAATAGCATCAGTGAACAGAATCTTGTTAATTTTGCTGGCTCTGCTTCAGAAAGCTACGTGTAGCAACAGAGGCAGGGGAGCTGTTTGCAAGCTCAGAAAGACAGTATTACATGAGCTCAAATTTGAAATGTCAATTTTTCAAGCCATATTAAAGGGTATCCCTGTGAAAGTTCTGTGGCAATATTTTGTATCATGAGTCAATTTTGTTTTGATTCTCTGGAAAGCCTCCAGGTCCCATATAAATATAGTGCAGAAGTCATTGGCTAGTGAAGCTAAAAACCCTGTGTGTTTTGCTGCCACAGTACAAATAATAAATAACAGCTTCCTATTCTGGTTGTTACTTGTCTTTCTCTGTGTTTCCTCTCTGTGTGTTTCTGCCCAAGTGGGCTGAGACTTTGTTCCTCAGTCATGCCTACCAGATCAGCTAAATGTTCTGTCTTTGAGCTTGGCTTGAGGCTCTCCATGCTATGTTAAGATGCCAGTCACTACTCAAAAATCTATTTAATGCCATTTGATTCTAATGGTATTTTTGTGAAGCCCTTCTTCTCCCTGTGTGTCTAGTCTTATCAAGTGTGCTACATGTTTTGTAAGTACCCTACTTTGGTCTGTAGTGCTCTCAAGTGTGCATCTTATCTGTCTTGGAGCTCTGAGTAGATCTTACAGATTTGGGGAGGCCAGGAAACTCAACTTCTCTGCTAGTGGGTCTACTGAATGTGATTGGAAAGATTCTTTCAGGGGAGAGAAACTTTTCTTATGTTAATTGCATTCAGGGGCAGCTCCAGGCACTAGCGCTCCAAGCGTGTGCCTGGGGCAGCAAGCCACAGGGGGCGCTCTGCCGGTCGCCGCTAGGGCGGCAGGCAGGGTGCCTTCGGTGGCTTGCCTGCGGAGGGTCCGCTGGTCCCGCGGCTTCAGTGGACCCTCCATGCTTGGGGCGGCAAAATGTCTAGATCTGCCCTTGATTGCATTCTCACTAAATGTACCTTCACAAGTTAAAAAATATATTAAAATCCTTTTAAGTAGTGGTTTGGTTTCCAAATCTTCATGTGCTGGAACAAAAGCTTTCCAAACAGCATTTTGTCATATGCGTAACACCTACTGTGTCAGCACACAACATGGTTAAGGCATAATTCCTATCTGCAAAAGCAGACCACAGGATCACTTACTTCCTAAGAAAGTTCTTGAGACCTTATTTTCAGGATGCATTGTTTCTGCTATTAGTGATTGAAAGAATAGGTGAGGTTATGCAAGATTATCCTGGAACAGTGGTTGAGTCCACAAGGTACCACTGTTTACTTTAATCAGATACACTTGAGAGGTTTGCTTCTCCAGCTAGGTCATTGATTCTTGCCATACATACTCTGAGCCCAGTCCTTTGAGGTTCTGGGCACCCAACTCTCACTGGGTGAGTCAGAATTGGATGCTCAATACCTTGCAGGATTAGACCTTCAGATGCAATTCAGCTCTGGAAAAGCTGACCGGAAAGAGACTTCTCTACTGAAATATTAATGTAGATTTGGATTTTAAGCAAAGATTCACTCAGTTCTTCTGCTGATTTCCCTGGCAGAATGAGGGTACTCAAGACTTCACATAGCTGTCACTGATGCTAATAACAAGAACAGACAAGCTATCAGCAACTGGTGTTTAGCACGTATAATACTCTATACAACATTTACAGATATTATGTGAATACGCCAGAATTTAGTACTGTAGAGAACTCAAAAGTTGTTTTTTGTGGGGGACAATGGGAAAAGTCAGAGATAATAGAAACTTCTATATAGTATTGCAGGGGCTGATGTTAGCAAATTCTGTGAGAAAGCAAACTAACAGTGACTCCTGCAGTTGGAGTTGCACAAAGACTGTGCTTCCAGTCAAAATTCTATACTAAAATTGGGTACTTCTCCCTTTGGCAGTTTATAGTGCCTCTTTCACACAAGCTACGGTGCTTTAAATGCTCATTGTCGTTCTTCCAAGTAATATATGTTAAGGAGGGCTTTTACTTCAAAGGCTAAGGAATTAATAAAGAGTGAATAAATGTCACCATGCAGCATGTTCATTATGTTAAATACTTTCCCAAACAGAGCTCATTTCAAAAGGAGGCATGGCATTCCGAGTTATGAAAGTATGTGTGTTCTTTTCTTTTAATAATCTGTTTACCACAAATGCAACCCTGTTGTACAGAATTAAAAATACCTACTGCATCTTTTGGGTTACTTGAAGCTTTTAGGACAAAAAATACTTCTCATCTTCGGTTTGCTATATTACATTTCCCTTCTTTTAATCTTGAAACACAAACAGTAGAACTCATGTAGCTATGTTTTGGCCCTAAGCCCATTTAAAGAGGAACTTGGTTTGAATTCAAACAGCAAGATAATTGGGTACTGTGTCTTTTTAAAAGGAGCTTATATAATAGTTTGGGCTCCCTGACCAACCTATTCAAAAATTCTTTTAAAATAATATTTTAAGTGTACTTCCCTCTTTGAGGATTAAAGTGTAAATCCAAATAACAACCAAGAATTAATATTTTGCTTCCACATAGCTCATTTCATCAGAGTCTGAGGGGCAGCACCTTAGCAGGTTCTCCTGAAGTCAATAGAGCAATGACAATTTATATTACTTGAGGCTGTGCTCCTGTATATGTCTAGTATATACCCCCATTTTACTGGTATTTGTGGATGCTTTAGAATGAGGCAAGAGGGTAAGTGGATCTTGAGAGCATACTCAGCACAAATAGAATATTAAGAGAAATCAGGAGGAAACTTAAAACAAGTTCTTCAGTGTATGCTCAAGTGGCAATTTTCTGTGGCTTATATATGTTTACTTGGCCAAATCCAGATGGGTTTTCATGGAGATAGCAAAAGGGACCTGTCTGGTTTCAAGAGCCACTGTCTGCCAAATGGTAATATCCTGCTCCAAAGTCCTGAGGCACTAGAGCTCTTAAAACAAAAAAATGAACATTGGCAAAATGACTCTTTTTTTTCCACTAACTTGCTTCTTAGAAATGGTTGTACCATTTCCACGGATTTTTTTTTCTTTTTAAGATTTCAACCTGAAGATGACACCAGCCATGGAAAAACTTCAGACCCAATGGTTAAAATTTGCTCAAGTTATAAGTAATTGAAAACACAGGGCGACAGGAAATCTTAGGCAACCTTAACCTATACATGCATATGTATGTAGAAGAAGTTTAAGCCTGATGCAATGTAGAAGAGGAATCAATGGAGAGATCCAAAATAGGATTCACACTCAAAAGGGCTTGGCTACACTGGAGAGTTGCAGCGCTGCAACTTAGTAACTGTCCACACCTGCAAGGCACATCCAGCGCTGCAACTCTCTGGCTGCAGCGCTGGCTGTACACCTGGTCTGCTTGGGGTGTAACGATTGCAGCGCTGGTGATGCAGCGCTGCTCATCAAGTGTGGCCACCAAAAGCGCTGTTATTGGCCTCCAGGGTATTAGGAGGTATCCCAGAATTCCTGTCCACAACAAACCGGAAGAATGGCTGAACTCCGAGCTCCCCGGAGCTACTTATCTAAAAAACCAAACACAGCTGCTCTTTGCTCCAGTGAGCGAGTGGAGGCAGGGGAATTGCTTTGGAATGTTCACAGCTGTTCGCTTGAGGAGAGAGGGGAGTCCGTGTTGAGCAGCTGCTTATGTGGTCTGAAGGCTATTTAGGAGTGCATAATTTGCATTTAGTGAATAAGAGAGGGGTGGGGGAAGGAGTCAAAACTTTTAAAATGATTGAAGGTAGGTGCTGTGTATCTTCCAGTCCTTAGAACTTGCAAGGCAGGGAGCTGAGAACAGTGTCAGCTCCAAAAATCCACTCTCTGTCTCCCCCACGCTCTGTCACACTCCACCCCACCCCCGTTTTGAAAAGCACATTGCAGCCACTTGAACGCTGGGATAGCTGCCAACAATGCACCACTCCCAACAGCGCTGCAAATGTTGCAAATGTGGCCACACTGCAGCGCTGGTGTACGAAGACAGCTGTAACTCCCAGCACTGTACAACTGTTAAGTGTAGCCATACCCAAAGAAGGACCCTTAAGAATGCTCACTCAGATTAGCCTCTGGCTATTTTCTAACAAACAACACATACTGTAAACAGTTCCTCTTATATTTGTTAGAAGATGATCCAAAGCTAATTTGAGTGAGCAGGTAAAGCATTAGGGAGCCTTCGTTCAGTGTGAATCATGGTTTGGATCTCTCCACTGATTCCCCTTCCTCTACTGCATCAATCTTAAACTATGAGTGAGAACCAGGCCACACTGAGATCAATGCTCTGGACTTCTTTGGAGCCAGGATTTTACCCTTTGTCTCCTATGTGTTCCTCCTCTATTTTCCAGTCTCTCTTCATTAGTCCATTCCATTGGTTAGCCTCGATGCCCTACTCATTCTAAATCAAACAGAAAGAGCTGCTTCTGTGCCATTTCAGTGTAACTGATGCTGAAATCAGCTCACAACCCTAGTGCTCTATATAAGTCTAGTGTGTTTTTTAGTTTCAGAATGGCTGCGGTTATTGCCATTCCTGGGTGTCCTGGCACTACTTGGATACCTGGCTCTTCGTCCATTCCTCCCCAAGAAGAAACAGCAGAAGGATAGCTTGATTAACCTCAAGATCCAGAAGGAAAATCCCAAAGTAGTAAATGAAATAAACATTGAAGATCTGTGCCTCACTAAAGCAGCTTACTGCAGGTGTTGGCGTTCTAAGACGGTAAGGTGCTTTATAGCAATGCCATAGGGCTATGGAGTTAACTTTTTATTATTATCAGTTCTGCTTTCTGTAAATTGGAGCACATTACTCTCACCCTGAGGCTGGACAGGGTCATGGGTTCTCTAAGAGTTGTGCAGTTCTTTTTCTCCACTCTAAACCTATGCAGGAGAGCTTAGAAACCTACAAGCCACATGATGGTCCGTACTGTGCACAGTCCTGGACCTATGAAACTTTCCCAATGAAATGTTATGTTAAAACAGATCCTTTTATACAAAACATTTAGATGAAACAGCATTTTCTAATGGGAGGCGGGGGAAAAGGTTTAATCAAAACTTGACCAGCTCTGGAATGAACCTTAAAGTACATTGGGTGCCTCTGGATTTAGCTGCCCCTCCATTGGGCTGTTTTGTTGGGTGAAAAAGGTTTTTTTTAAATACACTTTGTAGCTTGGAGCAGGTGTTCTTAATGCTTTATGCTTCTTTATGGAGTTTAATTCCTCATCATCAGCAGTCTTCTGACTGACCAGTGCGATATAGGGAAGACAGGGATTGCTAGGATGTTGGAAAAGAACAATAGCAGGAAACCTTTACAAAGATTTTTTTTTAAGTGCTCTTAAACGCCACCCTGATGCAACATGCTGTCTTTGGGTACATATACAGTAACTCCTCATTTAATGTCCCACTTAATGTTGTTTGTGTTACCTCCCTGGTCAGTTAGGGAACATGCTCATTTAAAGTGCAGTGCTCCCTTATAATGTTGTTTGGCCGCCTACTTGTAAGATTCTGTGGAAAAGCAGTGATTTTACAAGAGAGCATTGCACAAGTACCACTTCTCCCCCTCCCTCCCAGTGCTTCCCCACCACCAAACAGCTTAGGACTTTCTGGGAGGGTGGGGGAGGAGCAGGGAAGTGCTGCATCTCCCCTCCTCCCCCTCTCTCCCAGAAAATCCTAAGCGCTGCTAAACAGCTATTTGGTGGTGCTTAGGACTTGGGGGAGTGGGAGGGGAGAGGGATGTGGCATGCCCCGGAGAGAAGGTGGAATGGAGCAGGGACAGGAAGAGGCAAGCCTGGAGCATTCCCAGCAAACTCAGAGCCTGTTCTCTGGGGAAGCTGCTGCTGCAAAGGTGTTTCCTATCGTCCGTGCGTGCAGTGGGCTGTGCCTCTGTGGGGTAAGCCAGGGGCATTTACCAACCATAGTACAGTATACTGCCTTTTGTCTGTCCCCCCCAAAATTTTCTTGGAACCTAACCCCCCACATTTACATTAAATCTTATGGGACATTTGGATTAGTTTAACATTGTTTCACTTAAAGTTGCATCTTTCACTAAAATGTCAAGTCTTGCAAACCTCCTTCTAAAAATGATTTTCTCCTTTGCCTGAGTATAAATTATAAAAGCAGTGATCTTGGAAATAAGTGTTTTTGACATTACACACTATTAATGTATCTTTCATTACAGTATTTTTATTACATTATGAAAACAGCAACACTCTTCCAAGATCTCACTTTCATAGCTTGTATCACTTTGAATAAGCCTGTTATAAGACAAGGCTCCTATGTTTCACCAAGGAGTATTGGATGTGAAACAGCATGAAGATATTTAAGAAGCCAACTCAGAGTTCCTCCTACACAAGCATTCAAGTCTTGAGCAGTCCAGGCAAACACACGTTACAACAAAGCTTACATTTGTTCATAATTTTTAAAACAATCCTAGCTTCCTATTTAATTTTAAAAACAGCAAAAAATATTCACTTCCCTTTCCATTTCTTATAAGGAGTCTTGAAATGTCCTCAGTGTGATAGATATGATTGCTTTGATCTGCTTAGCTCTTGGAAGTCCAGGGGCTTCAGGCTGCTGCCTGGGATGCCTAGGGACAGCTCTGTCCTCCTTTAGGGAATTTTTTCACCAAGAACCCCTTGTAACATTTCATGAACCCCAGTTTGGGAACCAATGTTCTTAAGTTATACTTCGAGCATTTCTGACCTATGGGCTTTTTTGTTGTTTTGAGTTGGTGGAGTCTTGATCTCATTCCAACAATATGGATTATCCTCTACACAAATGACCACCACTTGTTTTAGTTGCTTGCAGAACTCTTACTAACCACAAAAGCTGTACAGTAAATACACTAATCATTCTTGTCTTTTCCAGTTCCCTGTCTGTGATGGCTCTCACAACAAACACAATGAATTGACAGGCGATAATGTGGGTCCACTAATACTCAAGAAGAAAGAAGTATAGAGAATCTCTAATCCATTAAATCACGACTGATGTGAAGTCATGTACACACTTGTAATTGTGTCCTGCAATGTTTTATGTACGTTGTGGAATTTTTAGTCTAATGGTTGCTGTAGATTTCCTTTTGGTTTAACCTATAGTTACAGGCAAGTGCTTAACCTAGGTCTGATTTGATACTTTGTATGTTCTGAAGAATCATGTCTTGTGTAAAACTGTAAAGTAAACGTCTTTATAAATAGGCCTTTTTATCTGAACACAATGACGACTCCCAATCTTACAATTAAATCTTTTCAGTATGAACGTGATGTAATAAACACACGACTCATAAAGGGCCAGATGTGTATCTTTCCATTGCTTTTATTTTAGTCTGAGATGCTTTTAAGGAAGAATGAAGACTGCTTTTCAGAGGGGGAAAAAACATCCTGTTTTTGTCCTACTTAGTGGGTCAGATCTTCAGCTGGTATAACACATTTCCATAGACTTCAGTTGAGCTATTTTAGTTTACACCAGCTGAGGATTTGGCCTAATGTGTGTAATTGACTAACTCTTCTTATACCATACCAATCTTTCCACCCTGACCTACTGCACAAAATACATTGTAAGATGTAGCCATGTCAGAGGAACAAAAAATTGTTCCAAAGAATATGGAAAAAGAAAACTAATAACCAACATTATAGAAACAAAGGTTGTCTGTATTCTGATGGCTGGAGGGAGTGCAGATGCCCACATCGGTTAGTTTGTGCAGTAATCCTAGATTGTCTTCAGAGTAAGTCACAGTTGAGGTTAGGTTAGCCAGCAATACTTACAATACACCTTTATTTCAGGACTCCAAACTTAGACTTCAGCAGTTGTGAAGCATGGACAGGAATTTGCCCCTTCCAGATAGTTCTTACACTCATGATGCACATTTATGCAATATGAAAGTCTCAGCTCCAGGGACAGAGCAGGATCTACTGTTTAAATCACAGAACTGGATTAAAGGTGTGATCTTTATTCCTGTCTTTACTACTCCATCACCCAGGATAAATCATAACCTCCCTGTGCCACAGTTTCATCTATCAGTCTTCAATAAATAATTCTTACCTAGCTCACAATGCTTATCAAAAGCTTTGATCCTTCAGTGAAATGCACTACAGGTCAGTTGTTCAAAGCCTAAAGAAAAACCTAACAGATGACAGTGCCACAATCTGCATTCTATAGAGTTAGACATTAAGGCTGCCTTCATACTAGTGATTTTTTTTCACCATTAACACCAATTTACCTGAACCAGTGCTAGTAAACTTGGAAGCCCAAGTGCAGGCAGCCTGCTGACTGCTCAGCCTCATGTCAGAGAAATACTGCATTCAGATAGCAGCTTATCTACACTACAGCTTCTCTAATGGTGGGGAGAAATTGTCCAGTGTTTCTAATATAAACTTGGGCCCTGTCTATAGCAGGTGTTGCATTTCTAGAGTTAGTGTGAGGTGTTAAAAGGGCCTGGCTGTAGTAGAACATATGGCATTTTATAGGACAGTGTTTATAAAATGTTGGGACACTATGGTGTTAACATACTTGGTCTACCAAACCATATAATGGAACTGGAGTACAGACCCACTGTAAGGTTTTAATACTGTTCTATAACATAGTTTGGAGCATTAACTCAGGCCAGGGCTTTATAAAGCTGTGCACAAGCAACCAGGGAGCTTGTGAACAGGGGCTGCTAACAGGGAGTTTTGCAAGGGAGTGTGGGAAGGGAGGGGGGGGGTCTCTTGTTGGTCCTACCTGTTCCCCTATAGTCCCCTTAAAACCTATAATCCAAACCATATTTCAAAACCCCTTTCTTCAAACCACACTTTCATTAACTAGGAGACATGCAGGCAGAAGCCCAGCAGCAGAGTGGGGGCTATCCAGTTTATTGCGCTGAGTGGAGCATGTATGATTACCTGCCCTGTGGGCAGGTGGCGTATGTGTGCAGTCGGTGCAAGGAGCTCCTGGCCCTCAGAGATCACGTACGGACTTTGGAGGCCAGGGTGGCGGAAGTGGAGGAGCTAAGGAAGGCAGAGAGGTATGTTGATGAGGCTTTCTGGGACACTGTAGAATTGTCCCACCTCTGCTCAGACAGCCTCTGCACTGTTGAGGAGGAAGAAAGGCCCAGGGAAGCAGAGCAGTCAATGGGAGCAGAGGGAAACCTTCCCATAGTTGGGACCCTCCTTCCAGATGGTGCTGGGGTCACCTCTCGAACTGAGGTTACCTCTCTGGGGGAGGGAACTCCAGTTGCCAGGAAAAGGTAGGTGTTAGTAATGGGAGATTCGATCATTAGAAACATAGATAGTTGGGTTTGTGATGACCGGGAGAACCATATGGCGACATGCCTGCCTGGTGCGAAGGTTGTGGATCTCTCAAGGCATCTAGACAGACTTATGTGTAGTGCTGGGGAGGAGCTGGTGGTCGTGGTACATGTAGGTATCAATGACATAGGGAAGGGTAGGAGAAATGTCCTGGAAGCCAAATTTAGGCTGCTAGGGAAGAGACTGAAATCCAGGACCTCTATGGTGGCATTCTCAGAAGTGCTCGCAGTTCCACGCGCAGGGCCAGGTAGGCAGGCAGAGCTTCAGAGTCTCCATGCGTGGATGAGATGATGGTGTAGAGAGGAGGGGTTTACGTTCATTAGGAACTGGGGAAACTTTTGGTATGGGGGGAGCCTATACAGGAAAGATGGGTTCCACCAAAACTAAAGTGGAACCAGACTGCTGGCACTAAACATTAAAAAAGGTAGAGCAGATTTTAAACTAGGAGATGGGGGAAAGCTGACTGCTGCAGAGGAGCATGTGGATCGGACACAGACTTCTCTTAGGGGAGAGTCTGATGATAGGGAATCTCCAGGTTATGGTCAGGAACAGAGGACGAAAGAGAATAATGTAAGGGCCGGATCAGATGATAAACAAACAGTCACAAAGAATCTGGCACATCAGAAAAGGGCAGACAGATAAACAGGGACAAGTTTTTAAAGTGCTTGTACACAAATGCTAGAAGTCTAAATAATAAGACGGGTGAACTAGAGTGCCTTGTGATAAAGGAGGATATTGATATAATAGGCATCACAGAAACTTGGTGGATTGAGACCGAGCAATCAATGGGACAAAATCATTCAGGGGTACAAAATATATCGGAAGGACAGAACAGGTCGTGCAGAGTGGCACTATATGTGAAAGAAAATGTAGATTCGAATGAAGTAAAAATCTTAAGCGAATCCACATATTCTATGGAATCTTTATGGATAGAAATTTCATGCTCTAATAAAAATAGAACATTAGGGATTATTATCGACCACCTGACCAGGACAGTAATAGTGATGATGAAATGCTAAGGGAAATTAGAGAGACTATCAAAATTAAAAACCCAATAATAGTGGGGGATTTCAATTATCCCCATATTGACTGGGAACATTTCACTTCAGGACGAAATGCAGAGATAAAATTTCTCGATACTTTAAATAACTGCTTCTTGGAGCAGCTGGTACGGGAACCCACAAGGGGAGAGGCAACTTTAGATTTAATCCTGAGTGGAGCGCAGGAGCTGGTCCAAGAGGTAACTATTGCAGGACCACTTGGAAATAGTGACCATAATGCAATAGCATTCAACATCCCCGTGGGAGGAAGAACACCTGAACAGCCCAACACTGTGGCATTTAATTTCAAAAGAGGGAACTATACAAAAATGAGGGGGTCAGTTAAACAAAAGTTAAAAGGTACAGTGACTAAAGTGAAATCCCTGCAAGTTGCATGGGCCCTTTTTTTTAAGACACCATAATACAGGCCCAACTTCAATGTATACCCCAAATTAAGAAACACAGTAAAAGAACTAAAAAAGAGCCACCATGGCTTAACAACCATGTAAAAGAAGCAGTGAGAGATAAAAAGACTTCCTTTAAAAAGTGGAAGTCAAATCCTAGTGAGACAAATAAAAAGGCGCACAAACACTGCCAGCTTAAGTGCAAGAGTGTAATAAGAAAAGCCAAAGAGGAGTTTAAAGAATGGCTAGCCAAAAACTCCAAAGGTAATAACAAAATGTTTTTTAAGTACATCAGAAGCAGGAAGCCTGCTAAACAACCAGTAGGGCCCCTTGACGATCGAGATACAAAAGGAGCACTTAAAGACAATAAAGTCATTGCGGAGAAATTAAATGGATTCTTTGCTTCAGTCTTCATGGCTGAGGATGTTAGATTCCCAAACCTGAGCCGGCTTTTGTAGGTGACAAATCTGAGGAACTGTCACAGATTGAAGTGTCACTAGAGGAGATTTTGGAATTAATTGATAAACTCAACATTAACAAGTCACCGGGATCAGATGGCATTCACCCAAGAGTTCTGGAAGAACTCAAATGTGAAGTTGTGGAACTATTAACTAAGGTTTGTAAACTGTCCTTTAAATCCGCTTCAGTACCCAATGACTGGAAGTTAGCTAATGTAACGCCAATATTTAAAAAGGGCTCTAGAGGTGATCTCAGCAATTACAGACTGGTAAGTCTAATGTCGGTACCGGGCAAATTAGTTGAAACAATAGTTAAGAATAAAATTGTCAGACATATAGAAAAACAAACTGTTGAGCAATAGTCAACATGGTTTCTATAAAGGGAAATCGTGTCTTACTAATCTATTAGAGTTCTTTGTAGGGGTCCACATGTTTGTTGACAAGGGGGATCCAGTGGACATAGCGTACTTAGGTTTCCAGAAAGCCTTTGACAAGGTCCCTCACCAAAGGCTCTTATGTAAATTAAGCTGTCATGGGAAAAAAGGGAAGGTCCTTTCATGGATTGAGAACTGGTTAAAAGACGGAACAAAGGGTAGGAATTAATGGTAAATTCTCAGAATGGAGAGGGGTAACTAGTAGTGTTCCCCAACAGTCAATCCTAGGACCAATCCTATTCAATTTATTCATAAATGATCTGGAGAAAGGGGTAAACCGTGAGGTGGCAAAGTTTGCAGATGATACTAAACTACTCAAGAGAGTTAAGACTAAAGCAGATTGTGAAGAGCTTCAAGAAGTTCTCACAAAACTAAGTGATTGGGCAACAAAATGGCAAATGAAATTTAATGTGGATAAATGTAAAGTAATGCACATTGGAAAAAATAACCCCAACTATACGTACAATATGATGGGGGCTAATTTAGCTACAAGAAGTCAGGAAAAAGATCTTGGCGTCATCGTGGATAGTTCTCTGAAGATGTCCATGCAGTGCGCAGAGGCAGTCAAAAAAGCAAACAGGATGTTAGGAATCATTAAAAAGGGGATAGAGAATAAGACTGAAAATATATTATTGCCCTTATATAAATCCATGGTATGCCCACATCTTGAATACTATGTACAGATGTGGTCTCCTCACTTCAAAAAAGATATTCTAGCACTAGAAAAGGTTCAGAAAAGGGCAACAAAAATGATTAGGGGGTTGGAGAGGGTCCCATATGAGGAAAGATTAAAGAGGCTAGGTCTCTTCATCTTGGAAAAGAGGAGACTAAGGGGGGGATATGATAGAGGTATATAAAATCATGAGTGATGTGGAGAAAGTGGATAAGGAAAAGTTATTTACTTATTCCCATAATACAAGAACTAGACGTCACCAAATGAAATTAATAGGTAGCAGGTTTAAAACAAATAAAAGGAAGTTCTTCTTCACACAGCGCACAGTCAACTTGTGGAACTCCTTACCTGAGGAGGTTGTGAAGACTGGGACTATAACAATGTTTAAAAGGGAACTGGATAAATTCATGGTGGCTAAATCCATAAAAGACGGTTACTCACCTTTGTAACTGTTGTTCTTCGAGATGTGTTGTTCATATCCATTCCAGTAGGTGTGTGCGTGCCGCGTGCACGTTCGTCGGAGATTTTTACCCTAGCAACACTCGGAGGGCCGGGAGGCGCCCCCTGGAGTGGCGCCGCTATAGCGCTAGATATATACCCCTGCCGGCCCATCCGCTCCTCAGTTCCTTCTTGCCAGCTATTCCGACAGTGGGGAAGGAGGGCGGATGTGGAATGGATATGAGCAACACATCTCGAAGAACAACAGTTACAAAGGTGAGTTACCGTCTTTTCTTCTTCAAGTGATTGCTCATATCCATTCCAGTAGGTGATTCCCAAGCCTTACCTAGGTGGTGGGGTTGGAGTGAGATGTTGCGGAATGTAAAACCACTGAGCTGAAGGCGGCATTGTCTCTAAACTGTTGGACCAATGCATAGTGCAATGCAAAGGTGTGGATGGAAGACCAGGTGGCTCCGCGGCAGATTTCCTGTATGGGAACATGGGCCAAAAATGCGGCAGATGAGGCTTGAGCCTGAGTAGAATAGGCAGTAAGATGGCCAGTCGGAACATGAGCCAAGTCGTAGCACGTCCGAATACAGGATGTCACCCAAGAAGGAATCCGCTGAGAAGAGATTGCCATGCCCTTCATGCGTTCTGCCACGGCTACAAATAGCTGAGGTGAACGTCGGAAGGGTTTGGTCCTCTCGATGTAAAACACGAGAGCCCTGCGGACATCTAAAGTATGCAGCTGCTGTTGCCGTCGCAATGAGTGCAGTTTTGGAAAAAAGACTGGCAGGAAGATGTCCTGATTGATGTGAAAGAAGGAGACGACCTTAGGGAGGAACGCCGGGTGTGGTCGCAGCTGTACCTTATCCTTATGGAACACCGTATACGGAGGATCCACAGTCAAAGCTCTAAGTTCCAAGACTTGTCTCGCCGAGGTGACAGCAACTAGGAATGCTGTCTTCCAGGACAGGTACAGCAGCGAGCATGTGGCTAAAGGCTCAAAGGGGGGCCCCATGAGCCTGGTCAAGACTAGGTTCAGGTGCCAGGTAGGGGCTGGTTGTCTGACCTGGGGATAGAGTCGCTCCAAGCCCTTCAGGAATCTGGAAACTATAGGATGGGAGAAGACGGAACTGCCAGCCTCCCCAGGATGGAAGGTGGAAATAGCTGCAAGGTGCACTCTTAGCGAAGAGATCGCTAGACCTTGCTCTTTGAGAGACCATAAATAGTCCAAGATGATGGGGACTGATACAGACTGCGGAACAAGGTCCTGCTGAGCGCACCAGTGACAGAAGCGCTTCCATTTTGCAAGGTATGTTGATCACGTGGAGGGCTTTCTGCTTCCCAGCAGCACTTGTTGCACTGCGGCGGAACAACGCAGCTCTGATTGGCTTAACCAGCCAGCAGCCATGCAGTCAGATGAAGGGACTGCAGGTCTGGGTGGTGTAGCCTGCCGAAGCCCTGCGTGATCAGGTCCGGGCAGAGAGGCGGGGAATCGGGTCTGACAGAGAAAGGTCGAGCAGCATGGTGTACCAATGCTGCCTCGGCCAAGCCGGAGCAATCAGGATAAGGCGGGCTTTGTCCCTGCGTATCTTGAGCAGAACTTGGTGGACGAGAGGAAACAGTGGGAAGGCATAACAGAAGTGGCCTGTCCATGGAAGGAGGAACGTGTCCGACAGGGAGCCCGGGGAGCGACCTTGCAGGGAGCAGAACACCTGGCATTTCCTGTTCTCCCTGGAGGCAAAGAGGTCTATTTGGGGAAAGCCCCACCTCCGGAAAATTGAATGGAGAATATCCGGACGGACAGACCACTCATGCGTCAGGAAGGACCTGCTCTGCAAGTGTGTTACGGACTCCTGGGAGGAAGGAGGCCACAAGATCGATCTATGGAGTGGGCTATGCAGAAGTCCCACAGTTGGATCGCTTCCTGACACAAGGGGAAAGAACGCGTCCCTCCCTGTTTGTTTATATAATACATGGCCGTTGTGTTGTCCATGAAGACCGCAACACAACAGCCCTGTAGATGGTGCTGAAACACTTGGCACACCAGCCGGACCGCTCTCAGCTCCCGGACGTTGATGTGAAGTGTCAACTCCCGGGACGACCAAAGGCCGTGGGTGTGCAGGCTCCCCAGGTGAGCGCCCCAGCCCAGGGAGGACGCGTTTGTCGTTAGGGACATGGAGGCTGGGGAGGATGGAACGGTCGTCTTGCCACACACCCGGGAGGACGTTCGCCACCAGTCGAGGGAGCTGAGAACGCTCAGCGGAATTGTCAGAATGAGGTCTATGGCGTCTCTGCGCAGCCGATAGACGGAGGCGAGCCAGATTTGGAGAGGATGCATTCGCAGTCTGGCGTGCTTTGTGACGAATGTGCACGCAGCCATGTGACCGAGGAGACCAAGGCAAGTGTGGGCAGAGGTTGTTGGAAAACGCTGAAGACTTTGGACAAGTGAGACTATGGCCTGAAACCGATGTAGGGGTAAACTGGCCGTTGCAAGGGTGGAGTCCAGCGTTGCCCCGATAAACTCTATCCTCTGCGTAGGCACCAGAGTGGACTTGTCTAAGTTAATGATCAGGCCTAGACGCAGAAAGAGGTCCTTGATAATGGCCACATGGCTGATGACTTGTGCCTCAGAGACCCCTCGGATAAGCCAGTCGTCAAGGTAGGGGAAGACATGTATCCAACGACGGCGTACAGAAGCAGTGACAACCACCATACACTTTGTAAAGACACGAGGGGCCGAGGAGAGGCCAAAGGGGAGGACAGTAAACTGGTAGTGTTGATGATTTACCACAAAGCGCAGATACCTCCTGTGAGGGTGATAAATTGCTATGTGGAAATATGCATCCTGCATATTGAGAGCGGCGTACCAATCTCCGGGATCCAGGGAAGGAATAATGGTTCCCAGGGATACCATGCGGAACATGAACTTTTTGATGAATCTGTTCAGTCCTCGCAGGTCTAGGATAGGCCAGAGGCCCCCTTTCGCCTTGGGAATGAGGAAATAATGGGAATAAAACCCCTTGCCCCTTAACTCTGCCGGAACCTCCTCTATAGCTCTGATTGAGAGGAGCTTGTGGATCTCCCGGATGAGGAGTTGCTCGTGAGAGGGGTCCCTGAAGAGGGACAAGGAGGGGGGGTGGAATGGAGGGGGTGAAATAAACTGAAGATGGAATCCAAACTCCACCGTGCGTAGGATCCAATGATCTGACGTCAACTGGGACCACGCCGGAAGGAACGGGGAAAGGCGGTTATAGAACTGAAAGGGATCTGGGGAGGCAATTGGTACACTGCTCCTGGGCGCACCCTCAAAAGTTTGGTTTGGGTCCTGGCATTGGTTTGCTGGGACCTGAATTGTTGCCCCCTTGTGGTCCAGACTGACGTCTGCAATTAGTGCGACCTCGTCTTCTGGCAAAGTCTTGCCGTGGCCGAGGCAGGGGGTAAAGGCGCTGTGGTTGGGAGCAGAAGGACCGCCTTTGAGTCTGGGGAGTATGCATTCCCAGCGAATGCATAATCACTCTATTGTCCTTGAGGCTCTGCAGTCTACGGTCCGTCTTTTGTGAAAATGGCCCCTGACCATCAAAAGGCAAGTCTTACACTGTATGTTGCAGTTCAGATGGCAGGCCGGACACTTGCAACCATGATATATGGCGCATGGCTATGCCAGAAGCGACCGTTCTGGCTGCCGAATCGGTGGCATCTAACGAGGCTTGTAAGGAGGTCCTCACAACCCTCTTTCCCTCCTCTAGGAGTGCTACAAATTCCTGGCGGGAATCTTGTGGAACCAACTCGGCAAACTTCCCAACAGCCTCCCAGGTATTGTAACTGTATCTGCTGAGGAGAGCCTGTTGGTTCGCTATGTGGAGCTGGAGACTTCCCGCAGAATAGATCTTTCGCCCCAATAAATCCATGCGCCAGGCCTCCCTAGATTTAGGCGCGGAGGCTTGTTGGCCGTGACGCTCCCATTTGTTGACAGACTGTACCACCAAGGAGCAGGGAGTGGGGTGCACGTAGAGGTACTCATGCTTCTTGGAAGGCATCATGTACTTCCGTTCGACCCCCTTGGCTGTGGGTGGGATGGAAGCCGGGGACTGCCAGATGGTGTCTGTCCTAGCCTGGATCGAACGGATGAATGGGAGAGCCACTCTGGTAGGTGTCTCTGCGGACAAGATGCTAATCACCGGGTCTTCCACCTCAGGAACCTCCTCTACCGGCAGGTTGATATTCTGGGCGACATGCCGCAGAAGGTCCTGGTGTGACCGGAGGTCAATCGGAGGTGGTCCCGATGGATGATGTCCCCGCTACTGCCTCATCCGGGGAAGAGGAGGATGACAGCCCCGGGACGAGTGGGTCCTGCACTGACGCCTGGTCCGGGGGAACCTCCGTCTCCGGAAGGTCATGCGGTTCCGGTCCGTGTGCACTGGTTTCCTCTGTGTCAGTGGGGAGAGGCCGGCTGACAGTGGCCTTGGGCACACGGTGCTCTGAGTGACCTGAGCGTGATAGGCCAGTCAGTTCACCTTGGGCTTGATGATATGCCCAAGGTGTCCAAAAGGACCACTGATGAGGTCCATGGTCCTGGCCATGGGCATGCGCATCCGAGTCCCCATAGGAGGCACTGTCCACATGGGAGGAGACGAATGGGTGACGCGAGGGCCACGGAGGAGCCGAAGACCCTTGGACCAGGTCTCTGTGTCCATTGGACTCCTGTCTGCGCGGTACCGACGAACGGTACCGGGAGTTGTAGCGGTGCCAGGAGTGGGACCGGGACCTGCGACCAGTGCGGTGCCGGGAGGTCGACTGGTGCCTCGCATCACCGTGCCGAGATCGGCTGCGAGAGGTATGGTGGTGCCGGAATCTGGACTGGTGCCGAGAGTACCGTGATGGAGACTGGGATCTCGAGCGGTGCCACGAGTACGACCGGTACCAGGATGGACAGCGGTACCGGGACTGCAAGCGGTGCTGAGAGCGATGGCGGGACCAAGAGCGTCCGCTAGACCTGGATAGGGACCGGCGGCGTTGCGCAGTGTCCGGCGACAATGGCCTCATCATGGCGGGCTTGCCCAGAGACTGAACAACCCTCACCGGCGGTGCCGGGGGTAGGGGCAGCTTGGGCTCCGTCAGAGCAATTAGCTCCCGAGCCGTGGAGAAAGTCTCCGGTGTCGAAGGCATGACGAGCTCGACCACAGCGTGCCCTGGGGAGCTGGTAGGCACCGGACTCGACGGTTCCTGAGAGACTGGAATCAACGATGCGGAAGCAAGCGGTGCCACAGCAGTTGATGGTGCCGGGCAGTCTGCTTTAGATGTACGCTCCGACTGCGGCGTAGGTACAGGTGCCGTAGGAGCCTTGTGCCTCTTGCTCCTCGGGGAGAGGGATCGGCATCTGCCGGAGGGTTGAGCCAGTGAAGGCTGGTGCCGAGGAGTCTTCCCTGGAATCACGCGTTCCGGTGCGGCGGAAGCACTCGTCCCCGGTGCCAGAGTCGGTGCCGAGGATGGAGGAGTTAGAGCTGTCTCCATCAAGAGTTCCTTGAGGCGAATGTCCCACTCTTTCTTCGTTCGGGACTTGAACACCTTGCAGATTCGGCACTTGTCCGCAAGGTGGGACTCTTCCAGGCACTTTAAACAGGAGTTGTGCGGATCTCCTGTGGGCATCGGCCGATGACAGGAGGTGCAAGGTTTGAAGCCCAGTGAACCGGGCATGGGCCCCGGTACTGGGGGAGGAGAAGGGGCTAGCCTCCAACCCTGTAACTATTTACACAACTACTATAAAACTACTAATACTACAAAAGTTAACTAGAACTAAGGAGAAACTAACTATGTACACAGTAACTATATAAACGAACAAAGGGCTAGGGAGATGGAGATCAGCTAAGCCGCGCTCCACGGTTCCAACAACCGACACAGGCGGTAAGAAGTAACTGAGGAGCGGATGGGCCGGCAGGGGTATATATCGAGCGCCATAGCAGCACCACTCCAGGGGGCGCCTGCCGGCCCTCCGAGTGTTGCTAGGGTAAAAATCTCCGACAAACGTGCACGCGGCGTGCGCACACCTACTGGAATGGATATGAGCAAGCACTCGAAGAAGAAATGGCTATTAGCCAGGAAGGGTAAAGAATGGTGTCCCTAGCCTCTGTTCATCAGAGGATGGAGATGGATGGCAGGAGAGAGATCACTTGATCATTGCCTGTTATCTTCACTCCCTCTGGGGCACCTGGCATTGGCCACTGTCGGTAGACAGACACTGGGCTAGATGGACCTTTGGTCTGACCCGGTACGGCCATTCTTATGTTCTTATGTTTGTCCTGATAAAGGCAAGGCCAAATTGTGTCAGAGTACTGTGGAGTTAGAACATGGTGATATTTCTAGTGTAGAGGAACCTTAAGATCACTATGTGTATTGCCTGTCTACTTTAGTTAAAAGAATTACTAATGAATCAATAGTGGAGAATTAATAAATAAAAGTAATAAAATAATGTGAACTAAAATCTTTAAATCAAGATTGCGCTTGAACTAGACTATAGCTTTTAGAGAGACATCTAAGTTATTGGGCTTGATGGAAGAATTACTGGGTGAAATTCATGGCTTGTGTTGTTTAAATGGTGTTTTCCACTCTTAAAATCCACAAGCTATCAAAAGAGGCTGGTTAAATTATACAAGTCCATTTGCACTTCCAGCTTTTATCTAGTAACTCAAAACTTTTGCATTCAAGGAATTTGATTTACTCATTTGTGAGAAGTACACCGTATGCATCAATCCACTCTTTGTAATAAAGATTAAGGTAGAGTACAAGAAGCACAAAGCTAGTTATTTGCCAAAAATCTGTTGGGTTTTCCCTCAAAAGGCTCACCTGAAGGAGAACAGCAGTAGCAAACAACTTGTATTTAATGCAATTGTACATTAAAATAACAAATACATGACAAAATACTTTTGCCTCTTGGCTGTCAGCTGAGGTTGCTGAAGTATCTTTATTATCTAAATCAGTTAGAAGTCTGGCCCCTGAACATGTATGGACTTTTTTCTTGATTTTTTTTCTTTTTAAAAACAAAGCAAGGCAGAAGTATTTGACAAGCCCCTTCTTTGCTCCTTCCAGCAGCACAAAGCTTTATTCTGAGTATTGCACCTGGACCACATGCAATCCTGGTTCAAATCCCATTGAAATCAATGGGAAGGCTTCAGTGGATTTTGAATCAAGCTTGTTAAAGAAGAGACCTTCAAATCAAAGGTATACATGTATTCCTGAACTTGCAAACATGTCATTTTGGTTCTGCAAATGTACAGCCAATCAGACAACTACAAATCTAAAATAAAGTTCACAACATTTGAAGATAGTCTTTAGACAGTTTTGGTGTGAAAGCTTCACTGTTGAAAAACCCAAATGAGGAATGATTTCACATTAGTACCTCCAGTTAAGAGAGGGCTTTCTGTTTCAACCTACTACCACCTGGAGGTTGAAATACAAATGTTCCAGTGCAGCATGAAGGCCAATGGTATCAAATGCATCAGCAAGCTCAGGAAGCCAGTATTGAAGGGGACAACAGTAGCACTACTACACATTACACCTCTCGTGCTTTTTAGTTTGTTCCAGATAGATCTCTGCAACTCCAGCTTTGTCCTACTTCTTCAAGACATTTTATCAATTAGAACCATTAGTGTTGCCATGCCATCTACCCAGATCCATTTGTTTCTGCACCTGATCCTTCCTCTTGCAGAGACCAGTACTGGGTTCTTCCGCTGCAGGCAATGTAGACCATAAAGTACCTAGTTAAAATGCTGTTTCTAGGCAGATGGGGGTTGGAGGAAAAATCCTCTTGACCCTTTGACAGTTTCCATCCCCAAGCATGAGACTGGGATGCTCTTATTTTAGCATGAATAACTACAAGCATTACGAATTACACTTCTTTAAGTCTACCATGCACAAGGGAACTGATCTTGGACCCCTGAAGTCAATGGGAGCAGGATGAGGATCAAAGATAATAGATCAAATCTGACACCTTACTGCAAAGATAAGAAAAGCCACCTTTCCAATTTCCTACTAGAATATTAGGTGATTAGCTCTGTCCATTATTACAGTTGTCATATTTGAACATTGTTTGTGTTCTGTTCTACTGAACTTAGATGACTTAAAACAGACTAAACAAGACAAATAATCCTCATAGTAAAATTAAAATTGGTTATCACTAGCAAAATGCTTTTAATTCTAAACCTTAATGTAGTGGCATAGTACATGATATCTTTAAAAAAAAATACAAAGGTTATAAAAATGACTTGTACTTTGGTAAAAATATTAAACTTTTATAAAGTTTTTAATAAGTTATGTGATTCATAATCTTAAATTAGTCACCACCAAAAGCTATCAGTCCGACAGACAAAAAAAGACAAGTAATTCCCTATATTGATATCACTGCCACAATTACAGAGCTTTGTAAATGCCAGCAGTTCACATAGCTGACTGCTGTTTTCCTGTATTCTGTCCTAATGTAGCCCTGAACACATATAACCCACTGCAGAATATCAAGAGCACACCACACTATCAAAATCAGGTTTGGGCGTTTTCTTATTTGGCTTCTATAATATCACCTACATACGTTGCTTTTACACCTTCATATAGTAAGTTTGCATCATAAAACTCCATTGAATTTTATTTTAATTGCGGGGAACACAAGATGGCATCGTATGCCATAAAAGGCTTTATTGACCTAAGCTTGCCTGCATTATGAGTGGCAGAGCAATGAGTGAGTTATGCAAATAACCCCAGCATTGTCAATAAAACCTTGATACTACATCACAGCATTATGTACTCTGTAAATGTGACATACTATAACTATTGTAGAAATATTGAAAGGATTTTTAAAACTATTATTGGGATTATTTCATTAATCCCTTTGTTGGTAAAACCTAGTTTTAGGCCTGTGCTTGAGGTCAATTCTATTCAGAAAAGCACTTAAGCACATAATTTTAGTATGTACTTAAGTGCTTTGCTGAATGGGGGCATTAGTTACCATGAGTCCAGCTATACAGGACTCAGAGGGAAAGTGCAGGCTTAGAACATGAGCCTATGTTCCACCTTTTATCTCCTTTCATTTCACTTGACACTACTCCTGAGGGATGCCACAAGAAGGCAGAGACATGTCCCTCAGCAACTCACCATGACTGACTTTGTGACATGGTTTTGCAGCAGCTGTTTATACACTCATGTCCACTTCTGCCAGCCCAATGCCAATCTCAGATGACTAGCAGCATATCAGGGCCAACAGCTATGTCCTTGCAGAGTGGCAGCAACTCTGAGATAGTCAGGCATGCTGACCGAAGCCCTAACAAACACCTACCTGTTTTCAGCCACAGATGCTGATCCTGGACTAGGCTTAATGGGCTGCTGACTGGAATGGCCAAGGGGCTGACATAGTTCAGAAATTTGGCTTAGCTCACTCTTCACAGGGTGAGTGCAGGGCAGCAGTGCAGATGATCAGACACATGGTAAAGGAGTGCACAATCAGAAGACTGGAAAGTGGACTGACTGCAACACCTTGTTGCCCGCAATGATGCAGCAGTTAGATAGCTAAACAATCTAGATTGTGACACATCCTAAAGAAGAGGAAAAGTTAAATTATAATTCCTACATTTAACAACTGTCTAAAGAAATATCCTAAAAAGCCTTTCGCCATATTTAAAAAAAAAATCATGACTTTGAGTTCCAATATCTGAAATCTTACTAGGGATAGAAACAAAAGTTATATCCCCTTTGGAAAGCAGGGAATGTCTCCTCCCCCCGGCCAACATTTTAAACTCTAGTTTTGCAAAGTCATTAGATATTTTTGTATCTGTCAGTGGTCCAGGATTTAATACAGCTATCATGGGTCAGTTTAGTTTAGAAAAAAAATTAGTTTTTTTCTTTGAGGAGGAGGAAGGAAAGGAAGGAAGAGGAAACATTTAGCTGGCAGTTTATTTTTATTTTATTTTTTAAAAATAGACAATATTGGGGCTGAATGTAGCTGCTCAGGTATTCAGAAGGTTGGAAGTGGGTCCCCCTAGAGACTGATAAATTAAGAAAGTACAGTGAGGTATGTCAAAGGTGCAGGAGATAAATGCAATTTATCAGATGGCTCTGCAGTTTATTACATAGACATCTCCACATAGGTGATGTGTGCATATTAGAAACTTCATTAGTGATTCCATAGTTGCGTTAAGATTTGCACTTAAAGCTAAAGGACTATTTCTTAATTTAATTAATGCTCCAAATTTGGCACAGTAACCATTGTTCTGAGTAAGAACAATTCTATTTCCTACATATCTTTTAAAATAATATATTAACTTGATTTTTCTCTCTCTACTTCCATATAAGACATACATCCCTAACTGAGCACAGACATGAACTACTGGAAAAACCACCACATTTTCTCATTTCATCGCTAAATAATACATCTACAAACAACTTCCAAATGTAATAAACAATTATTAAAACTACTGCTATTTAAAAAACAGTCCAGTCCCTCCAGTAACAAACATAAACGGAGACATCAGCTACAAATCCACAGCATATACCCATCTACTAAAAAGCACAGCACCAATTCATCATTCCAAATAGTTAGAAAACATCAATTTCTAATCATTTCAAATGTGGTCAGAGTTAAAGGTCACACATTTTGTGCAGAAGAGAAGATGAAATTGTTACAAGATAATATGGAGAAGGTGAATTGAGACTGTAGACTACATAGTTTAAATGAAAACTTCACAACATTTTCTGCCTTTTTTATGGTTGCATATATGAGCACTCTATCAATCTTAACAGGATTTTACTGAAGTTTTTTTGTTATGTTTGTATGTATGTATGTATGATACACACACACATGCATGTACACACACAATGCCATTTCAGAATTGCACAATATCTTTTTTTTAAAAGAAAATATTTGTTTTCCTTTTTAAACTTAGTGTTAACAATGTAAGTGCTGGACATAAAATTGATTAACTCCCTACCAATATTAAGGGGAGCCCAAAGTCTCTGGGTACATCAAGCGTATGCAGTACTATAAAACCAATTCAGCATTGTTAGTAAAAGCAGGCAGCTGAACACCAGTATGGAGTTCAAATGCAGTGCTCCCTCCTCAATCAAAAAATAATATAGGATGCTCTCTTCCTGAAAGATGTTTTTAACGACTCCACACCTCTGATTGGAGAAGGGGAGCAGCTCCCTAGAGAGCTAGCTTGTCTGCCACTCCAAGGTTCTGCTGGAAAAGGGGCACTGAGAACAGATCATCAGGTGCTTTTTCACTGCAGCAGGCAATACCACACACCTGACTGAGGGCTTAAGGTTGGTGGCTGGTCCAATGGAAGGAGCAGATTTTGACCTTGATTAGAAAGGACTGGTTGTTGGAGGCTTGCTTCCAACTTGAGAGGTGGGGAGGGAAGATACAATTTGTAACAGGTTATTTTGGAAATCAGATTGTACTGAATATGTGGGAAAGACGGATGCAACAGTAAGACGACTAGTGTTTGTATTCAGAAAAAAAACCCAAGTCTGAGCCTTTTGCTCCCCCTGGTCAGATATTTCTGAAGGAGAATCAGTTCAGATGTACATTTCCAGGTATTACTGCACTTCCAATCCATATGGAACCTACCTTTCTAGAAAGATCCGTATCACTCCATGCTAACTAACCTTGATAAGTACATACCTCACTTGTAAAAACTGTGTTGGAGAGAGAGAAGCATTCAAATATTCCTTTCTTCTCCTTTATCCTCAGGTGTGCAGGCCATCCACCAGTTTCCACCATTCACTTTGGTCTTGTGCTGGTCTGTTCAGGCTTCCGAGTGCCCCCTGATGGATCTCGCTCCTCTCTCTATTGTTCCATGTAATGTTTCTCTAGGTCACTCTCTTTCTTTCCATGGTAATTGCCATGGCAGTCATGGCAAGCCCAAAACCTTCCAGCCCAGGGTGCTGGCCAGGAGGAGCCAAGCCCTGCATGTGCCAAAGCCCTGCACAGAACTGGCACAGAGAAGCCTCTCCACCTCTCAGCTAAGCTCTGGAGTGGTGTGGGGGAAGCAATTTCCAGCCTGTTCACATCCCAGCCCTGCAGGCTTCACAGCACACACACACCCCCACCCCAGGCAGGGGCTTAGCACCCTCTTCAACCCCCGTCCTCCACCTGGGTCCTGAGCCTAGGGAGTGTGGGGCTGCTCCATCCCCTAGGCACCCTCCCCTGCTGAGCCACCTCTCAGGCCAGGTTTGCTGAAGTGTCCCATGAGTGAGTTGTGTGTGTGCAGGAGGGAGCAGAAAATGAAACATCCCTAGTCGTAGCCATCCCAACTGTAAAAAACCCCTCCAGTCAACCCCCCAGCCATTCCCCCTACCAGCTCCAAACAGCCTTCCAGCAAGCAACTCCCACAAGCAATACCCCAATCACCAGTGCACCCACTCACCACCCAAACCCTCCTGTAGTTTCTTGCTATGATTGAATCACACAATCCTCTGCAACTACAAAGGACTGCAAGAGACTTGAGAGGATCACAGCATGAAAGCACAGTTTTTGGTGTTCCAGATGGGACAAGGTTGAGAATCACCATCTTAGGTGCAGGATTGTTCCTTACACTGTCCACCAGCTGTCAGATGCATGTTCCTGTTTAACTTTAAGTGGCTCCAAGGATGGGGGTCTTACCTCCTATTCCCCAATCTCTAATCTCAACATGAGAAAGTTATTCCTGATGTTCACTTGAAATTTTCTTCTGTTCAAATTTCATCTCATTTCTTCCAGTTATACACCCTGAACACTTCTTCTTCCGTGGTGTTTACACCCACGCTCATCGACTAAACATAGACCATTATCCTATCCCATCAGTCATCATCTAGGCAGCCTACATACTGTACATTTATTTCTTTTCATCTTTCCTCATAAGGCTCTATCAACAGTTAAAAATATTTTGCAAAACATAGGGGCTGCTGTTTTAGGACCGGTAACTGATTGTTACCTATTTCAGTTTCCTTCGGAACAATACAGACATTGTGTTTACTAAGTAACTAGTAGCAGCAGCTGTGAGACCAATATACTATCCACTATTTCTTTCCTATGCGGGCCCAGGGATCTCTGCTTCTCCTTCTCCTCCAACACCTTCCTCCTCTTCACCACTGCTTATCTGAGCCTTCTGCAGAAGTCTGGGCCCTGCCAGGCCTATAACCAGCGCTCCAATTGGAGCTGTGATCAGGATTGCCAAGAATGCCACTGTCAGAACATCCATTCCATACTTTTCCAGCTGTTCATCCTGCTGCCCTCTGGCTGTATCTAAGGCAAGGGAACCTATCGCCGCCTACAGAGAAAGAAAAAAGTTGTTAAAGAAAACAATGAAACGGAACAATCATTTGGATTTAACGATGTAAATGAAGGGTCTAATCCTACACTTGGAGTGATGTGTGGGTGCATGTGCGTACGTCCATTCCATTGTTAGCCTGCATACATTCTCATGGCCAGGGGGATGTCTGCTTCTTACCCAAGATGCCTGTCATCTATTTACATTTCTAACACTCCCAACACCATAAGATTTAAGAACCATATACAAGGTTAAGGGTTACGTCATATTTGTCTAAGAATGACCTTCATTCTTTGTTCCACTTTAAGCTGCCTTTTCAAGTGGGTTTGCCCTTGGTGATAGTCTTCCATGAGAAACATTGCTGGGCTGCCATGTTCCTCCATTATGAGGGAAGGCCTAATTAAGCCTACATTTTCAAAAATTACTTGTAACTTTTGGGTGCTACCATTTTTGATGCCCAGTTCAACCCTTTTAAGGGGCCTGATTTGTACTTTAACTTGGGCACCCAAAATCACTAGTAATTTTTTATATTTTCGGCCATGAATCTTGGAATAGGCCTTAAAAGGTATAAAACTCAGGTTTGTCTCATCTCCGGGGACTGCAGTTCCCAGAGGCCAGGGCCTTCCAAGGAGACAGCTTTGCTCTCAGCCCCTGGAAGCTTCACCTGGAGACTGTCAGCCATGGCATCTCCTGAGGATCACAGCTGTCCACTTCAATGGTGGATTGTCACAGAGTAGGTTTTAAACAGGTGCAGCCCGTGTGCAAAGCACCTAGAAAACACTTTAGCCCCAACTAATTAACCACATTATGCAGGACAGGCCTAATAGACTTGAACTGAAATTGAGGCTCCTGATATTTTTTTGATCCAAACTGGTATTTGACACACATGATTATTAAACTTATATGCTTTTCAGCCTAGGGTCACTGATGTAAAACAGTTTGTTTTACCATCCACAGTAGGCTTTGTAGATGGTCAGACTTTCCTCATGACAACCAAACCTCTCTGGGAGGGGATGGAGGGAGAAGTGCACTCCCTTGTTTGATAGTTTGCTTCCTGGTTGCCTAGAAAGCTGCAGAGAAGTCCAAGTTCAGGGCCAGAAGCACATTTAGCCTAGCTTTTCTTCTGCTCAAATACTGTCACTATGTACTTTCACTTTTAAAGGACAGATGAAGGAAAGCAAGGGTTGGAAAAGCAGCACTCAGAGTAGGGTGACCAGATGAGAGGGAGAAAATATCGGGACACATGGGGGTGGGTCCGCTGGTGGAGCAAAAAAAAGAAAAGCTGAGTGCTACTGGTGGAGCAGCGAGGCAAAAAAAAAAAAGAAAAAAAAAAAGGCGAATGGTGCTGGTGGAATGAAATATCGGGACAAATTGCGTCCCGACCAAAGATCAGTCGGAATGCGGGACAAACACCTAAATATCGGGACCGTCCCGTCTGGTCACCCTAACGCAGAGGAATCTAGTCCTGACTGCTGAGGTACCATATGTCTCTGTTCAACTAGGAAACCAGCTATAGGGTGGCAGAACGAAAGACACAGAAAATGCCTAGAGGATGAAGGAGACAGACAGGTTCCAAACAACCTACGGAACAACCATTTACCTTACTTTGCCATCTCTCGCCACCTCCTAGATTGTCAGAGGGGACCTCTAGTCGCTGTAATCGTTTCTTTTTTTAAATGTCCACCTATCTAGTCTGCCAATATATTTTTTTTTTTTTTTTTTTTTTGCTGTTCTGTTTATTCATTTCTGCTTGCAAAGGACCAGCAGTGGTCACACAAGTGTCAAATATCAAGTTAAAATAACCCCTCTGCTCCTACATGAGATTCCCCAATGGATAATAGGGCTGCTCATGCATTTTACAAAAACATACAGCAGTGACCAAAAGTCCATGCACTTGAACTTTCAAGCAGCAAAAAGCCCTTGCTGTTATGTCTAAACTGTGAAATGTACTTTTATTTAATGTGTTATACTTATATAGGTGTCTGCTGTGGAGGATCACATAAGCACTTTCCAAACACAAAATGCAAATAATAAATAACCTCCTGTTTAGCTGCTCCTCTGATAGGCCTGAAAGCACTTAATGAGATAGCCTCCGACTGCACTTGATCTTGCAGAACATCACAAGATGCAAGACTTCAGCAGGACCTGAGGACCCTCAATTGATTTCAGTGGGAGTTATGACATCTTGCAGGAAATATTTATCCTTCTTAGGTTTTGCCCACTATCCGTGTGATGCAGATAAGTATTTTACAGATGGGGAAAGTGAGGCCCAGAGAGGTTTACTGATTTGCCCAAGGTCACAGAGTAAGACCGTGGCAAAGTTTGACTGCCAGTAGTCCCCAGTTCTAACCACTTGCTCATGCTGCCTCTCCGAAATGAAGCTGAAGAACACAAGTGGAATTTCTGAGCCAAATAGTGTCCTCTGTCCTATTGACAAGAAAGCGGTGTTCTGTCTCTGACAGTATGTCGAGAGACTGAAACCTCTGTTGCCAGCCTGGGAAGGAAGGCACAAGCAGAGTTCTAACTTAGATTCTCTACAGGACACCGGAGAGGAAACTTAAGCTATGCCTACACTGCCCTGGAGCTTAGACCACAGGGGTGTGAACAGCAGCATGCACCCAAGAGTTGTGCTGCAACTCCCCTGCCCATTTCAATATGGAAATCCAGAATTCATTATTTCAAAGTCCCACACAGATCAGTTAATGGTCCTAACCCTTCTCTCACTTATACCTGGATAAATCATTAATAATTCTACTGAGGTCAGTAAATTCAGACTGGTATAAAACTGGTGTGAGAGGAGAATCAGCAACGGTGTCTTCTATGGTCCTGTCATTCCCCCTCTTGCCATACTGTACCTGGACAGTGGCTTTGGGGATCCATGCCAATGAGACAAATATTTTCTCCTTGAAGTTAAAGCCAGCAAAAGACACCATCAGGAATGTGGCAATGATTCGTACTATTAAGGCAATACCCAGTGTGGCAACGCAAAGCCCTAGAGCAGAGAGAAAAACAACTTCTTGAAACAGCGGGCATATTTGAGGAAAGCGAAATTTGAAACTGCCGATTAATAACATTTTTGCGTCAATTTTTTTAAAATTAGAAAAACAAGGTACAGACTATTGGAAATAACCCAATACCATGTGTTTGGAGGTATTTTATAATGCTAGTTTAGTGAATCAGTAATAATGTGGTATCTTGAGATGCGGAGGATATACTTCAGACAACAAGGACCAATGCAGCAGATAACGCAAGACATTATCTTCATAGTGCCATTGTCACTTAAAACCACTTGCGATGCGACTGTGAATTTGTGCAAATGCTGTTTTCAGCATACTGGCCTCAGTCTAGCACTCCTCACTTAGGCAAAACCCCTATGGAAGTCAAGTGTTTTGCTGGGACAAGGAGCTTCACGTTGCCCCATAATGTAGTACTTTGCTTAGAATTAACTCTGCAGTATTGATTGGAAAACTCAGACTTTATTCAGAACTTGAGGAGATGCTCAATTCCTATCTACAACCCACCACTGGCAAACCCTACCTACTATATAGGTAAGATGCTCACAAGAGCATTTGCTGCAGTATGTCCAGGGCAGGTAAAACAAAGGAAACAAACTTGTATAGCTATGCCATAACCTTTAGGCCAACAGTCACTACAGGTTTTGTAGTGATTCTTTTGGCAGGATAGCTACCAAAACTCTAGTCAAAACTACAGTATTCGTCTTCTAAGTAGTCTCACCGACAGTTTCAGGCCTGAGAGACAAAACGGATATTTCTGCTCCAATTAAACCGAAGAGAAAGGGTTGAAAGATGTCCCATGCGACTGCAACAATTTCTTCCACAGCCACCTGTAAGGAAAGGGGTGCAATCTGTCAAGTTACAAAAATTGGACCTTGTGGCCTCAACATTTGATTTCATCACAAAATAAAATGAGACTGACAGAGATTGTTCCGTGTCCATTTCTGTCTGCGTTATAGTGCAAAATTCATATTTTAAAAAAGAGAAAAAAGTGATGCAATGGGGTTGCCCATTATGATTTTAAGGCAAAATTATTTTGGTGAAGCAATATTGCACTATGCCTGTACAAGTCATAATTCATAGCAATTACCTTCCTTTTACTAAACAGAGGGAGTGAAAGTGTATTTATCTGCTCAGCCCTTTGCCATGTGCTTTCTTACACAAAGAAGGGTTTTGAAGCTAAAAGAACAGGGAAAAGACTCTGTATCGGAAAGGAATTTGATGTTTCACTCACGACAGTACATATTGCACCATTAGCAGGATATTGTGCATCTGCAGGAAGAAATACCAAGTCCCCGTTTCCTAGTATGTTTACATTTCCAGAGACTTATTTTTTCAACACAGCCAGAGAAGATCTTGTGTCTCAGCGAGCTTTTCTCTGTGTGTGTATGTCTCGTATAACTGCATCTAAACTTACATGCACATATATACAATCACTTTCAAACTACACATCCCTGAGATGCTGAAGATAAAAACTGCCAGCTGGGATCACTATTAAGGGAGATCAGTGTTTACACCTAATGTCTTTGGAATGCCTGAATGGACACACCGGCAGAGTTATAGTTGAAGGGTTCTACAGGTGTTCTCCATTACTATCCCATGCATATTGACTAGTGGCAAAAGCAACTACATTTGTTAGGCATGAATCTGCAGAAACACTTTATTAACTAAAACTCTTTTTAAATGATCAAAATAAAGGGAAACACTCTAAGAAATATATCCACCACACACTAATAAGTTGATTCTAGCTTCTCTCACATGAGGATGGGAATTGCCTTATTGCCTTTATAGCTTATACTTCTGCCCTTAAGAGATTCTGGTCAATACCCTCCAGACATCCAAGATCACAATCTGACCCTGTGTATTTAAAGTGACTTCAGCTGGCTATGAGACATGGGTATCTAAATATTCACCTTTTCACTTGACCACCCCATGCCTGCAATGAAGGCCAAGACCAGCGTGCAGAGTCCTCCTGATCCTGGGAAACCAAAGTACAGGCTGCCAAAAACAGCAAACATGGACAGGCCCAACACAAAGTATGCTCTCTTCCATACAAGAGATGCCTAGAATCAGGGAAAAGAATAAACAAAAATACATTTTTATTTTTAAAAAATTGGAAAAAAAGCTTACTTAGATTCATTAAAACATCAATAAGAAACTGCACCAAGATGGAGGAATCAGAGCTTCCAGGAATGATGTCAGCTATGAGGACGTTTTGTTTGTTTATTTTCTTTTTTACTTCTATTCCTATGGAACTTTAATTTCAGGTGTTCAATATTTCCTTTGTTCTATCCATCAGAAATCATTGTGTGCGCAAAGGGCTTTTGTATCATAGGAATTCTAAATATGAAGTTCTACACAAACAATCTTACTTAATGGCAACCATTGAGTTAGGCCCATTTAATTATCTGGTTGTTTCTGCAATGTGTTCTTCATGTTGATAATCAAGAGACAAAGGATGAAATCCTGGCCCTAGTCGAGTCATTGAGCATTTTGCCATTGACTTCAATGGGGCAAAGATGTTACTCGATATCTTTTGGGATATTTTATAATCTCATATTCCTCTAATCCAGGTCACGCATCCACCAAAATGCCGCCGACGACACCACTTGCTGTCGACAAGTGACGTCATCCAGATGCTCGACCACCGCCACGGTCCTTCGTCTGGCACCTGCCAGACGAAAAGGTTGGAAACCACTGCTCTAGTCCAAAGGCATTATGCACACTGTAAACAAATTTCTGTCCACTTAATCTTAGAGCCAGCTACAGAGGCCTTATGTGATTTAAAATAATGTAATCTTAATTTTTATTGAAAGCAACAAATACAGAATACTCTTGAACGTTAAAATATTATTAAGAGCATAACAAACCTGTTAAACCCATGAAACTCAGCGCTATCATTGTCACTTTTCTCTTAGTTCAGCAGGCAACTCACATAAAAAGGAATGTTCTCATGCACATATGGGAAGCCCATCAATCTAATTGATGTTCACATTATTGGCTGAAATTGGGGCCAGATTCTGTTCCCGCTGAGCATGAAAACTCCCAGTGACTTCAGAGGGAGTAGGATTGGAGGCTAAGGGTCTAAACTCCCAGCACATTGGAGAATTATGAAATCGCACATCTTTACCATAACAGCAAACGAGTAATCCATTTTAACAAATAATAAAACTTCATAGGATTCACAACCGTTAGTGCTAAACACATACTGTTCTCTATAAAGTCATATCCACACCCATTCTGAGTTAAGAAATGGATTGTCTCGTTCTCCTGCTAACCATCTCTATTCTTAGCAAGATATCTTACGTGGTATATTTTCAGAAAAGTTTTTGGGCTTTTTTTACCTGATCATTACTTGGAAAATATTGAATAAAAACTCCTAGAAGCCCACCAGCTACTATGCCAACTGCAACCTCCAGGACCCCTCGGAGGATATTGTAAAGCGTGGAACCTGTTTGTGAACAGTAAGAGAAAAGGGCTTAGACGTAATTATTAACGCACAACCCCTCCTATATCACCCACTAGTCACCATCCCTTCTGCAAGAGAAAATACAGAAAGATGCAACCCAAAAGTTGGACAAGAAATAAGGGGATTAGTGTAGCCCCCAGATTCATGATAATGTAGTTTTATACTACATGGTGAGAGCTTCTGCTCTTCTGCACAAGGCAAGGAAAGGAACAAGAATTCAAGGGCCCAGATGCTATGCATGGGGATGAAAGTATGCTGAACCACATGCTCTCTCGGCAAGACTTCAGATATTCATCTGCATAAAGTATGATTCAGACTTTAGTCTTTTCTGTGGGGGTAGTTCAACCTGAAGGAAGGGGCAGAGCTGAGGAGCAGGAGATGTACATGGGAGGCCTCTTTCAGGCCCGCAGGTGGAAATCAGTGTGGAAATTAACAGTGCTCGCGACAGCATTGATTTTCCCTTCTGCTTTCTAAGAAAGAGATTAATGTGCAGTCTGAATGGAGAGAATCATTGGCGGCATGGCTTCTGAGTGAGCGGTGCTGTCAGGGGAAGGCACAGAGGAGGAGCAGCACTGACATGCAAGGTCCTCACAATCTGACATGATGTCCCCATAAATCCTTGGATACTATATTATTTCTATGTGACATATTCCGCTTCCTGTGTGTGGCTGCAAACCCTTCCCCATGATGGGATGGTATCTGGAGCTCTGAGTTCATACTGGGAAGATTTAGAGACTTCTTCACCTTGTGGGGGTTTTTTAGGCGGGGAAGAATTTCGCTTACACAGTATGGGAGTCACATGCACGTCCTAAGAAAGTTTAGTTACCTTGTGAAATACAAAATTACTAAAATGTTTAATTTGCAAACACTTTCACCAGATCAGCCATTTGTTGATTTCTAGCTACAAATATTGATGATACAGTATTTCTTTTTAGGTCATGTCTACACTATAAAATTAAGTCAACTTAACTTATGTCAGCATATAGCCGCCACAGTAATTACATCATGTGTGCGTCTCTACACTTTGCTCCTTCTGTCGGTGGTGCACGCCCTCACCAGGATGTACCTGTATCAATTGTACTTTCAGTTGCATTGTGAGATGGCTCCTGAAAGCCAGTAAGTTGACCTAAGTAATACAGTGTCTACACGGCCACTATATCGACCTATCTATCTCGACTCTATGCCACTCATGAAGGTGGAGTTATTAAGTTGGCGTGTGTAACACTTACGTCAGCGGGAGCAAAATCTAAGTGTAGGCACTTCCATAGTTAGGTGGATGTAAGCTATTTACACCGACCTAACTCTGTAGTGTAGACCAGACCTCAATGTTGGCCTACATTTTCCCTCCACTGCTATCCCTCCTCACATGAACAAGTCACTATTCTTGTTGCCACTTCAACAGGCTGCCACTTACAGATGCATTCAAAAATTACTTCAGCTTACAAAGCACCTACATTGGATTAATCAGAAGCACTTAGTGCTAACTTAACTCTGGGCCCACTGAAGTGAGAGTTTGACCACTGACTTTGATTGGAGCAGAATTAGGCTAATGCTGGGTGCTTGGAAAATCCCACCCCTAATTCATAGCCCTAAAACATGACTTCAAGTTTGTGCTCTAACTTTGCCTTATTTTCTAGTGAAGATAAACCTTAAGAGACAACCTGGTTTATGACAGTGGCCTGGTTAACAGGATTTCTCATGGGATGAGCAACAGGGAGCGAAGGAAACGTACACAATCCTTATAGGGATTAAATGGCCATACAGGCGATCCTTACCCTATCATCAACATTCAGTAGCTGCAAATGATGGCAGGTGGTAGGAAATTTAACATAGTGTGCAGCAAATTAGTGACAGAATTCTCAGTGACAGCAATAAGAGCTATCCACTTTCAACACACCACTCAGAAACTCTTCCCTTGAGACAGTCAGAGAGAGGCTTTCAGGGCACAAAGTTTGCAATAATATCTGGGAACTTTTCTATTGTTTTAATCAACAGAGACATTTCCCCACTAATATTTGTTTTAGTGAAAATCAGTTATTTGATTTTTTTAAAAACACAGATTTGACTTTTTTCATAAATATCAGTTTGTCTACTATCCGGGAAGAAGACGATGATCCACCCAGATAACTCTCTAACTTTACATGGGCAGCAAGAGTGAGGGAAAATGTCACACCTACTTGTTCAGAATAATAAATGAATAAAAATTATGGAGACAGAGTCTTAATAACTTCCTGAAGGTCACATAGCGAGTCAGTGGAGGAGCTTGGAACAGAACTCAGGTCTCCCAGGTCCCAGAACATACTAATGTGCTTTACTGCATATCTGATTAGCATTAGCCACTTGCTCTGCACATGAGTAATTTCACACATAATTATTATCTGAGTCTCCAATATATAAACCAAGCCCCTATAGACTTACCACTAATTGACCACAACAGACTACAGGTTCCTTATCATATTTTCGTATTTTCCCTAGATGTTGCCATTTATGGATTAGGTAGTGTACCTGAAGAGAAGGCCATGCCCAAGCATGTGTTGAAGCCGGTGATGGCCAGAATGTCATCAATGCTGCCAGCAGCCATTAGCAAGGTCGGGACACCCTTTTCAACACCATACCCGCCTGCCTGCAAGATCAGCATAGAGGGAACCACTACGGCAGGAGACACAGCACCTAGAACAAAACTAAACACACAGAATTTCATTCTTCCCTTCTTAAAAATAAAATATTCAACTGGAAAATCCACCATGGCCCTTTTAACTACACATCTATGTAAACCTACAGCACACTTTTGTCACGTGCCCAAATGGTTGACATTACAAGAAGGGGCTTGATGGAACAAGATGAATATACTCCCCATCCCCCACAAAGAGTAGAGGAAGTATCAGATTCTATCTTTTGATTTTAATGGAATGGCTACACGACAGGTGGCTCTTTAAGGGAAACGCTGAACTTCAGTATTTCCACATCCTAACAGGACGCCTGCAACAACATTTCTTTTTGCTCCTAAAAGCCCTCTGCATTTCAGACAAAGCCCCCAGGATTCAATCACCCCATTGTTCTTGTGTTTATGCTAACTCTTCACTCTCAAGGACCCACATCACAACCAGCATGCCTGCCAGTCTTGTGCAGTGAGGCTAGATTCCCTTCCTTGCCTATGAACATCTCCCCCTCACACCAGCCACAGGGCATGGCCTAGCTTTCATAGCATTTCACCACTGCCAGACACACAGGCAACTAGTACTGAACCATGTCTTCTGCCTGGCAGTGCACGAATGAGGCACTGGGCTAGCTGTGGCATTCTTTAGTTCAAGGGAAGATCCCTAGCAGGGAGATAAGCAGCACCAGCTAGAATTAAGCCATTTTGAATTTTTACAGAGGAGAAAACAGAGTAAATTACCCTAATATAAATCCCCATTCCCATGGCAAATGCATCAGAAAGTGGGCAAGAATAGCAGCTGCGCATGTCTCAGTGAGGCAGGGCCCGAAAGAAAGCCTTAAACAGACCGCCTTTAACTTCTTCAGAGCCTGCAATAGAAACATATTTACACGTTAACAACATAACCCTCCAATTTCATAAAGAGAAACGCAGCTAAAGATCTGCTCTGGTTTGTTACTGACGTCCCAGTGACATGGCATCATACAGTACAGTCTACTGTAAAAGCTAGGACTTAGTGCGTTTAGTGGGTTGAGCCCATCTTTGATCTAGTCCTAGTCCAGTCTCCTTTGGTCTGAAAATGACCACATCCCAAAGGGAAAAGAACTCAAATACTGAACTTGACCGCCCAACTGTGTGTAATGATGTGCCCGAACACAATGTTTAAAAACCTTCTTGAATGTCTTGGTAAAGAATAGGACGCTACATTGGAAAACAGACATTTTAGAGAGTAATAATAGAAATGTTGCAACCTGAGATTTTCTGGGACTTACTGTAAGTGAGTATCCTCAAGAAAAATCTCATGTCATGTCATGATGGACACTTCCTATCCAGCCTTTACCTTGACTAGGAAAAGTATCTGAGTTTAGGTAGGCTTAGCTAACATGTGCTAGTTACGTCTGACATACCCTCTACTTCCATTCAAGTGTAGGAACAGGGCAACATCTTATAGCTTGATTTTAGCTGGTCAAGTTGTAAGCTAGGCAGGAGCCACCCTTCTTTTCCCCCCTCTTTTATTAGCATTGGAGATATCAAGTTTCGTAGTGGCTGGGGAAGAGATCACAGAAATATCATGGAAGCTATTATTTATCAGGAATGATGTCAGCTGTCTTTTCACCTAGGGCAGCTGGACTCTTCTTTACATTAATATCCTCACATAAAACAATAAAAAATATTACTTGTAGGGCTTCCTTTCACCAGAGTGTCTATCATAAAGGAGATTCTCTTCTTTTCAGTGTCCTGGATTCCTGCATTGCATTGTTTATTTTACCTTTTTCTCCCTTTGAATGATCTCTTAGCAGTACAATAGACTTTATAGGAAAACTTACTAAACAAATCAAACAATTTACACAACTTTGCAAATCAAGATGAAGTGCATTTAACTGAGATGTCCAGCTCACAAAACAGAAATAACTTTATTTATTTAGTGGACAAAAAAAAAAAATCACAAAATGGAATGGTCACCAATCCTATGTATCCAGCTGATAGTATAAAGATATTCTTAACCTTCGCTAATATTAGATCAATATTAGATGGTATTTTAAACAACTTCCAATAGAAACAAGGCTATAAAATGCAAAAACTTATGAGATTTAATAATTCGATATAGTATTGATTTCAAGCAAACAGCTGATGAAATATTTTGATACTGTTAGTGGCTTGTTTGTATGTTTTTACACCAGAAACATTAGATATTGTACCTTTGGATCAAGGCCAAGCCCAGCTCGGACCAAGATAACGGAAAGGGCAATATTTCTCAGCGCTGCAGACCAGTTTGGATTTATCTGGACTATGTCACTGATGAATGGGGTATTTCGGATGAGAAAACCTGCAAGCAACATCCCTAAAAAGAAAGCAAGCATTTCTTGACTGAGTTGTTGTTATTGTATTTCAGTAGCGTCTAGAGTGAGATCAGAATCTTTTGTGGAAAACTTCAGTGAGAAAATTAGGATCTGCTATGCTGGGACAGGAACTCTTAAGAGTTAGTGATGTACTTGACAGATGTTACTCTATAACCTGAGAGATTAAAATTGAAAAATCAGAGGACAGAAAGCAAAGAAGAAACTGAGTAGGAAAGTAAGAGGCAAAGGTTATTGGAAATGATGTGATTTAACCAACCTATTCCAAACAGGTGGTGGATATAGTGCTATTGATGAAATGTTGGCTGATATGTCCTACATTACATGTAAATTTGTCATCGACAGTAAACTGAGTGAAATTTTAGTCAGCACATAAATTTAAGAAGTTCTCTCTGAGGTGGTCATAGCTATGTAATTTGATGGCTCTTGCAAAAATGTTTTTTCTCTAATTTTTCTACTTTCCAAGGGAATCAACAGATCCACTGATTAGCGGTGAGCCTCATCTAGGCCTTTTTTACATTACTGTTATTACCTGCATTAGTGTAGTGCCTCAAAGCCGCAACCAACAATGAGCCCCAGTGTACCAAGTGCTGTTCAAACATATAGGCCCTATTTTCACTAAAGATTTTTGTTGTGCTGTAATTCATTTGATTGTTAAGTAACTCAATTTAGTCAACATCACTAAAAATGAAAATGTAGACACTCCACAACCAGCTGGTCATGGTCCATTCCACAGCACAGCCCAGGATTAGAAGCCACATCTCCTGATTCTCAGTCCAGTGCCCTATCCAGTGGATCATACTGTCGCTCTGTCAGTACAAGTTTTATAACCGTATCTTATGTCCTGCAATCATGTGCTGAGAAATAGGATTAATAAAAGCAAAGAAATCTAAAGTCATGCAGAAGATGAAATTAAGAAATGAGATACACAAAACAATCAGATGGTCAGCAGGAAGAAACCAATGAGGCCTGATTTAAAACCCTGTTTTTCTTAAACAAGCAAACCCACTGAGCACACATGGTACTGGTGACAGACAACAGAATTAAGACCTGCCATCCAAGTGTAGCCCATTCTAGACTACACAGCCTACCATGAACGCAGGCAGCTTTATGTCTTTTAAATGAGGCTTTTTTTTTTTTTAAACAGACGAAAGGAAGCTTCTGCTGCTCATTGGGGGTGGTTTAATTATGTTGATGAGAGAGCTCTCTCCCCTTGGCATAGAGCAGCTACACAAGAGATCTTACAGCATTGCAGATGCATCAATACCCCCCCAACGTCACCTCTCCAATGCTCCTGTAACTGTCTCTAGTGTAGGCATAGCCTTTGACAAGTACTCAACAGCCAGCAGCTTCCATTGTTCTCAACCTAAATGGGAGGTGAGCTCATCTGAAAATCTGGCCCATTATCTATCCATGTGCTAAAGGGAAGTGATTGGGTGTCGATTGAGATCCTTTGAAAATCTCACCTAAAATATATAATATGTGCAAAAATTAAATCATATTTTTAAAATTCTTATTAATGCAACATTCACGTAGGAGGAACTTCAGTTGTTTGCTCCCATCTTCTGTTTGAGCCGCAAGGAAAATTCCAACTTTTGCAAATGCTTGTTTTGCAGTCTCCAGTTAGATGGTTTTGCTACAAGAAGTGCTTTGTGAAAAAGGTATTTTTAAACACAGGCCTGATATGCCCTATCTTAGGGCCTGAGCCTGCAAACATTTAATTCTGTAGCAGAGTTAAATATTTATCTTATGAAATATAAATCCATAATAAGATTTTTTTTTGTCACTACTGTGCTCATGTTGCTCACAGACTGCCCGCTGTGTGCTAACAGGCCTTGGCTATGGCTTTTATTTGACCTGGAACACAGTCTACCTGATAGTTACTATTTGTTCTTCTTCCCACGCCCTCTAGGAGAAACAAAGGCAGCATCATGTGCTTCACTGTGACAATTACAGGAGTCTATGGGTTGGAACACTGACCACAGTTTCTCTGTTTCTTTTGCCATGTTACGGTCATAGGACCTGCATAACTATGGGTTCACAGCCCCTTCTTAAGACTATCTCTGTTGCTATACTCCCCTTTAATCTATGCGGGGCTGGCATAAAGACTCTCTTCACACCACAGAGAGGCTCTGCAATATGCCCCCATGTAGGTGATCTGCTGGCAATTGCACCACCCAGCCTCACTGTAAGAGTTAAGTAGTAGGAAGCATCTGCACTGGACTGAATGCCTTCTAAAAGGGATACATCAAAGGCAAGGATGTCCATGATTAAATATAGGTCCTTGTATTTTTATTACGATTTTTCATGTGAAAACAAAGATCATTTAATATTCCCTTCTCCCTCCTTGATTCCTAGATTTTTTTCAGATTTTCCTCAAATACCAAGAACCTTAGGCATGAAGATTGTCAAAAGCATCTCATCAGGCATGTGCTATCCTGCTAATGCTTCTGTTCTTCAGCATTACCCACCTGACAAGTACTTTTTGCCCAAGTCATAACTTTTGAGCAAGGGAGTAGTTTACAAAAAGTAAGAAGAATCGATATGGTCAGAAACAGTAGCTCAAACTTGCTTTAAAAATAAAAAGGTTTTGACTTTTCAAGTTCACTGTCTAAAGGCTGCTATACCTAATGCTATATGCTGCTTCATACAGCATTGCACTTCAGTAATCCATGTGCAAATTCCAAATCATGGTCAGATCCAATGGGTTTACTTATTATTTTCATAATCTCAGTGGACCAGATTCTGACCAGCTTCTTCATGGTGCTCTGCAAGCACTCCCATTTTCTTCACGTAAGGATCGCAAGAGAGCTGATCAGAAAAACATGGACGGCACCATTTTCCAGTGGAAAATGCAGTTCTATCAAAACTGAAACACTTCATGAAATTGTGTTGATTTCACCGACATTTAGAAGGAAAAAAAAAATTCAGACAAAACATCCCATTTCACAACATCTCATTTTTACATTTGGAATGAAACATTTCATTTTTTTGTTTTGAAACCACATTTTGTTTTGAAGTTTTTATTATTCTGTATTACATAAAGGAAAAAAGGAATTTTTTTTTGAATTTTGAAATGTTTGGGTTTCATTATAATTCGAAACTAAAACACATTTTGAAATCCTTTGTGACAAGGGATTGTTGTCATAGGTGGGAAAATCTGAGTCCAGGTCAGCAACCATGGTGACACGCTTGAGTCAAGACAGACAAAGGGGGAAGAAACAGACTGCTTAGGGGAAGGTGGGAGACAGAGATTCTTAAAATGCTAGAAACTTCCTTTTGAGATACACACGAGACAGCTCAAGAGTAACACTCCTTGCATTATGAATTCATTATTATGCTGTAATCAGGTGGCCTGGGGTGTGGATCTCACTTACAGTGTCAGAAATCCTACATTCAAATTCCAGGGTAGCCACAGTGGCAGGAATTAACGTTATAGAAGGGATATTAAACCTTGTGCATTATAGGGCTTAAAGCCAATCTTTATTCGCGATCAAGATGAGACCTGTGTGTGGGCAGATTACCCCACACTTTCCAGTTGTGGGGTTCTTGCATCTTCCTCTGCAGTATTTGGTATTAGCTACTGTCAGAAGCAGGACACTGGACTAAATGGACATTGGGTCTGATCCCGTATTTCAATTCCTATGTTCCTAAGCAAAACTATGCAAGAATAAAAAGAGAATGAATATATCACACAATACTTACCGAGGAGAGGAGGTAAAGGAGGCAGTGTTGGTATTCTAATGAGCCCAAAAATTTTACCTCCAATGACAGCAAAAAAAAAGAGAAACAGAATTCCAAATATGTTCCCACCCGGAAGACACTCACTGCCTGTGATGGACCAGACCACAGCCCAGACAAGTATTACTGTTGCAACTAGAAGAAGACAGGAAAAATATATTTAATCATCTCTAAGGAATGGCTTAGTTCACTTCAGATTTACATTTGTAAATGATTTTTTTTGGAGGAAAAGTATTATCTGCTTAATTTTAGAAATAAAACATTTACTTTTAATGTCAGTTTAGTTACAACGATCTTTGATGTTCTTTGAGCTGGAGCTCTGATTTTGTTGATGCTAAAATATGACAGTAAGTCACAACAGTGTATGCACTGTACTTAGGCCCTTGGTTTTCAGTTTTTATTTTATTTATTTTTTCCTGGGACTTTATCAGTGTTTATTACCACACCAACAAAAAACAGGTGAAAAACAGTGCAAAAATTATTAATAATTTTTCTGGGTAAATATTGAAGTTTGTTTTGGTGGGTGGAAAGACAGGGGAAAAAAGTATTCAGGAGATTAATGCTTTGAATTCCGTCCATCAGTGTGGTTTGCTGAAGAACTAAAATAGAACTCAAAACACGTCAACTCTGAGTTAAAAAAAAAACAATATACACCTCTACCTCAATATAACACTGTCCTCGGGAGCCAAAAAATCTTACCGCATTATAGGTGAAACTGCATTATATCGAACTTGCTTTGATCCACAGGAGTGCGCAGCCCCGCCCCCCTAGAGCACTGCTTTACAGCGTTATATTGGGTTGTATTATATTGAGGTAGAGGTGTATCTCTAATCCCCAAATAAAACTTTTCATTTGAGTAAACAGTTTAGTGTTGTAGCCTTAGACCTATTAGCCTATAAATATTTACATTTAATATTTGAGCCACTCCATTTGCAGCACATACACTCAACTTCATCCTTTTCTCCTTTTTGTTTTTTTTTAAACTTTTTAATACTTCCTTGTGTTCTGAAACATATCCTGATACAGATTTTTCATCTTCTTCCCATTTTAGTATGTCAAATCTTTAGATTGTGATCTGCTAGGCTGACCAAATAGCAAGTGTGAAAAATCGGGACAGGGAGTGGCGGGGGAGAGGGAGAATAGGAACCTATATAAGAAAAAGCCCCAATATTGGGACTGTCCCTATAAAATCGGGGCATCTGGTCACCCTGTGATCTGCTAACAGCTTGAAATGTGTACGTAGTGGGCATGAGATTCATCAGTGAGTCCAGATGTGCACGCACTGAGGAGACTGCATGCATTCCAGTTTGTTTATGGTGTGTATCTTCCAGGCTAATACATAACCTTACTTCAACAGGCAACTTTGCATACACACACAGACTAATTTATTATCATAATACATATATCTCATGCAGTGTATTGTATTTTCTAATAAAACAAGTTATTTTATATATATTTGAATGATACAAAAGTAGGGTAAAAACTGGAAACAACTGAATAATACATTTTGTAAAACTTGGGAATTTTTTGGTAAAAATCAGTTTAAACTGAAAACAAAGGGGCTTAACTGTACTGCAAGGTGCTGAGTGAGCAAATGTCCCCAATACAGTGAAGCACTTAAGCATGTGCTTAAATGTAAGCAGGTGAGTAATCCTATTAACACACATCTTGGCTGTATTGTGAAGTCTTCAGCTGTTTGAGGAATGCACCAGTAATCTACTGCACACTCTGGCCTGGCTTATTGCTGTTAGTTTTCATAGTTTCATTTTCAAAGAATAAAAGAAAATTGCAGCTGGGTAGATTTATACACTGTATTCTTCCACTATGAAAACAACCCCTAGCAAAGGGGCATCCACAGGGGGTCTCTGTACAACCTAGTGCAGAGCAGAGAGTTTCCCCTGATACAGGCAGGGAAAATGCAGATATTTCATAACCTGAAGGTATCTTGTTCTTCCAGGCTCGCAGCTCTGGTCCTGCAATCAGCCAAGGAGAGCAAGCAAGGATAGATACAAATAGAAGATGGAAGAGAAAAAAAAAAAACCAGAATGATCCATCCTTGCCCTCTTGCACCATCTCCCCACATGCATAGAAGGGAGTTACTGCATTTTAGAGTTGGAATTTTTTCTTCTTGTGACAAGGCCCAGGCAGCCAGGAGAGGGAGGCAGCGGGGTAAGAAATGTACTAGCCTGTGAATCCAGAGGGGCAGAGCATAGGCTAGAAGGTTCTCACACCCATATGAGTGCCTTCACTTGGGAAGCTCTGCAGTCCTTGGCCAGCCCTGAGTTTTTATCTTGGACTTCCATAACAGGCCAACCTTCCTACTGAATGAGTCAATCTGCTTTGGGGCCAGGCTCCTAAGCTTGCAAAATCTTAGGTATGTAGCGCTGGACTGAGACCTAAGTAACAGAAGAAGGTTCTTCTGCAGACCAGTGTATTCATGACCTACTTTCAACACAAGGCATTTATTTTGCCAGAAAACTAATGATTTATAATCTTCTTTACAGTTCATTTGTGGGTGAGAACATTCAAACAGGTGGAAGAGCTCACACTTCTGATCAAAACAATTTCTAATATGAAGATAAGCCAGCTGATGAGACAGAAGGAGCTGGAGGTAGGGGTTGGAGTGGGGCAGAAAAGGCACTAAAAATGCAAGTCCTTGATCTACATCAAAACTCTCCCATCAGTGCAACTAAAGATTTGCCTGGCAGATCAAAAGTAAGAGTCGCTTCATGGTTCTTTACTGTTTACAGAAAAGCTGTCAGCTATCACATCTAGAAAACGAAACGTTGGTGTGTATACTTGTACGTCAAAGAATTGAACATTTTGCATCGCCTGTCCCATACATACCATTTGTCACTGTTCGGGCAAGGAGGCCTTGAGGAGGACAAGCAAATATTTGCCTCAGTTTCCTTGGAGGCTTTGACTCTGTCAGTGGTTTCTGAAGTTGCCTTGTACAATTGTGCAATAGAGCAGTTTCTTCTGTTTGTGCATTTCCATCTGTACCTTTGCAGTCCAAGACAGTTACCTCCTGAGTTAAAAACAATAAGTTTTCTCTGAAGCAGCATTGTGTACATTTGCAATAAGCTACCTGAGAGCTATGTTTACCATAACATTGCTAACTGTAGGTCAGGGCTCCTTGATATATTTTTGCATAGTGTGGAGCCCAGTTTAAGAGAGATTTGCTTGTGGACCAGCTGCCTTGTCTTATTCACATAACATCTCTGTGCAACTACAGCAATTTACTACATGGAAAAATATCATTGGGATTGTATGTCATACTTTCAAGCTGTTTTTTAATACAATTTAGCAGCTGAAAACAAGTAAGAAGCAGCAATTGCTGCCCAGTGAACTGCCTGTGGTTCAGTTTGAGAATAACTGCAGTAATCTCAACTCCACCTGACAATTTTTTGGCAGGTGATGGGTCTTTGTAATATTTAAACTAATTCACCCGACACTTTAAACTGAAGTCAGGACTGATTTCAGGCAGCTAAACCCACAAAAGAAACACTTTATAGAATATACAGTAAAATGTAAGAAAGGCCCAAATTGAGGGGGTACAACTAATTTCCTTCAATATTTTAATGAAGCTGGAGAAAGGAGAGCTGCCCACGGTAACCCTGTACTAGGAGAGGCCTGAATACAGATACAAATGCAATCACCTGAGTTTTCTGATTCATGGGAATAGTGCCATTTCCCACCTCTATAGACAGCTCTGGATCTTCACTGTCCTTCACAGTATCCTCCTTCACCATGGTGACAAACCTACAATAAAAAAAATAAACGAAGGTTTTGAAGAATAAGCAGAAGCAAATCAGACATGTATATTTGCCTGTTTCAAGACTTTTTTAAAGTCACATATCTTTCTTTCCCCATACAAAAGAGAAAGCCTCATAGACACCAACTGTACATTACATATTAGAAAGCATGTAATGAAGCTTTTGTGTGCATGTGCATCTAGTTTATATCTATTTATTCTGTTAAAAAAACTTACGTTAGAAGAACATTGGTGAAGTTGCAAAGTCAAGAACTCAGAAGTGGGAAAAGTCAGAACTATGTTTGTCTGTGCAACCTTAAATCATCCCCCTTGTGTGTATGATTCCACTAAGTAATTTTTTCCCCCTCACAAGAGCAATAGGAGGAAGAGAATCAGATTTTCATGTGTCCTATCTGGACTTCTAGTTCTGCATGAATCATGAGCATATGATGCAGGAGGCTCAATGTGTCCTGCAAACATGTGCAGTGCAACTGGAGCTTTCAGAAAGTTAAAAAATCAAGCAAACAATTTTTAATAATGCACAGATACAAGTGGTGTTTTTCCACAGCCTAAAACTTGGCCAAATTTAGGTTGTGTTTCAAGGGGGTAGTGAAAGGAACTTCTGCCAACTGCTAAGTTCCTATCCCAAACCACGTCAGAGCTATTTAACAAAAATGTCCTTAAGAATGACAGAAACCCATTTGAATTAAGATCTCAAATATCTATTGATCTCTCTGGGTTTTTATATTGTCCTCATCAAATGTGGCATCTGAGCATTTTGGTATAGTAGTTACCTAATTACCAACAAACCAGCCTGCAGAATTCCTTAATTTTCGGCAGCACTCATTTTATTAAGCATGTGACCTCATGCACCTCTCGGAACAGCCACCAGTCAACAGGCTGGCACAGTTGGCTTTTGTGGCGGGTGGAACATTCCATTAGAATGTTCTCTCCTTCAAAACAAACAACCAAAAGAGGACACCGACTCTGACAGGCGCAACGAGAATTCTCCCAGTTCTTTCAACAAAAATGGACGGTTCACAATAATCTTCTCCACTTTCTAAGTCTCTGCTGGTATCTTGATACTCTCCCACCCACTCCTTGGGTTGAGGCGGGGGAAGGTGTCTGCCTCACTGATGGAATGCAGTGGATATCATCACCCCATTCCAACCATCAGTGTCCCACATCTCCTTACAGCCAGTCTGTCAGGGCTGCTCCTTAATCACTTGGGAAGAATTCCAGTTCAGCTAAGCAGCACATTCCCTCCTTTCTCAGAGGCTGAAGACACTTGCCTCCGGGGTCGTTTGATCCCTTGCAATCCCAGAGAAGGAGAAGACAAATTCAGGTCAGCATAAATGTGTGCTGGTTTGCACTGTGTTTTAGGGTAAAGGTGGGAGCGTGATGGAGCATGACTCTTCCATTGCACCCCATGTGAAGCCCAAGTCCTGCCAGAGGACCTTTTCCAATGAAGTGGGAGACCTATCACGGAGCTCTGATCCCCTCTTTTACACTCCACTTCCTGGTGAGGTTCTGTGGGCTGAAGTCTCTTTCTACTTAGCCCTTAAACACGGATGTACTAATTAAAAGCCCAATCCTGATCCCACTGAAGTTAGTGAGAGATACGTCAGGACATTCACTGGAAGCAAAATCAGGCTCTAATGCACATTTACCCTATTTTCAGTTATCTAAACCAATGGGCGTTCCACCCACATCTGAAGATAAGGTTTGAATCAAACTATTTGCTAACATTGCTCTCCAGCCCACTGAAACGGTACACACTCTCTGTTAATGGCCACTTTTTGTGCACTTCAGCCCTTTGGGCGTGAATGGCAGCTTCCAGAAATCTATCAAATCATTTTGGTTGAATTTCTGTGTTAGTAGAAGTTCCACCCAACTCAAAACTTTGGCTGGGTTGGAATGCAGACCTTTGAGCCAAGAATTGGCCTTCCTCATGCTACAATTCTATACATGAGTTTGTAACTTCCAGAATTATCCATCAAATCTCATTTATAATGCTGACAAACCTGGGAAGACTGACTTGGTGAACAAAGATAGATTGTTCCATTGCTTTATTAGAAAACTGTGTGTTTTTGTTGAACTAGTCAAATAGGAAACTTACTTTAAAGGCAGCAAAGATATATCTGAAAATATATGCAGTTTTTATGTCTTAAAATAAAAACATTTTTGCTGCACTTCTGTTTTCTGCTTTTTCCATATTAACCCCATCAAGCCATCTTTTTTTTAGTTTAGGAGGCCAGCTTCCTCCAGCATCAACGTTTGTGCCACTTTCTTTGGTCTCTGTTTGTAGAGCTGAGTTGTTGTGGACTCTTTGCATAATTGATGGTTCTGTTTTTTATTCTTAAGATATATCGGGTGAAATATTAGCCCCACTGAAGTCAATGGCAAAACTTCCATTGATTTAAATAGTGCTAGGATTTAATCCACTATCTTTAATGTTAAATTACATACCATTAAGTAATAGCATTTTTGGAAATAGGTAAACTTTACTAATTTCTCCCCTCTCCTCCTCTTTGATAATTTGCACCATCTTTCTTCAGTGATGGAATTGACTAACATTGCAGTTTTCCCCAAAGGGTGCTTAAAGGCTCTGAACTCAAAGAGAAAAGACAACATTGGTACTATGATTAAGGCTTCAACCCAGCAAGGTGGGTTGTATGCATGGGCTCCTGACTCCACGGCAACCCTGTGCACTTTGCAGGAGCAGGATTTAAGTTACTATTGGACAACAGGTAGGTGCCCTAACTAACATTAACAGATGACCCCAGGTCAGTTTCCAACAGACAGGAGTCCATCTAACAAGGACTCTGTTACAACATGCCATGCCGACAGTGGTCTCCGGGCAGAAGCCAAGGATTGATGGGACAGGGAGATTGAATTATTACTTAGAAGTGATCCCTCCAAAGTGGAACTGAGGCACAATGGATAGAAGTCCTCAGGCTCCCTGGCTCTCAATCCAGTAACATTAACATTAAACCATTCCCTAGTATGGAGGCACAATTTCAAAACCAAACTAGGCTTCTTCAATTCAGCCCCAGGCAAGCTGAATGAACGAGCCATTGTCAGAAATCACCGAAGCAGGACCCATGCACACACTGTGTCCTGAGTCTTTGACAGTAACACCCTTCTGAGCCAGTCCCCCTCTGGAATATACATTTCCCCTGGTGAGAATCGTACAATCCCAGCATTTCACTCGGGAAGGGGAAGAGATGGAGGGATGGTTGCCGCAGGCAGCCGGGGCGTGTTTTCCCAGCTCCGCTGCCCTGGTGACTGCCCACCTCCCTCCCCTGGCCGCTGTCAACACAGGAAAGGACCAGACAAGTAACAGCCATGAACCTGCCTCGTTTAGTGCCAGAATAAAATCCCAACCAGCCCCGGAGAAGGCAGCCGGGCAAAGCACCTTCCCAGCAGCCCTGCACGTGGGTTGACCCGGGTACCCTCCGTTCATCCGCAGGGCATCCAGCTGCAAACACCTACCTGGGCCCCGCAGCAGGTCCTGCCGCGCCGCGCACCGATCCCGGGGCAGCCCACGCGAGCGGGACTGGCTGCGCAGCGAGGGGCCGGGCGCACGATGCTCTCCACCGGCCGCGGATCTGCCTCCTCCTCTCAGCTGCGGACCAGCCAGCAGGACACGTGGGGGTGGAGAGGGAGAGGGAGAGGGAGAGGGAGACCCAGAGCTGCAGCCTTGGAGCCCCCTCCCGCTGCAGAGAGGCAGGACGGGTCGGATAACGGGCCCTGCCCAGACGCGCCCGGAAGAGGAGGAGACAAGGCAGCAGAAGGGTGAGGGTGGATGACAGCTGCTAGGCGGGTCAGGTTTGCTGAAGCAGCAGAGCCGTCCTGTCCCCGCTACATCCTACCGGGACAAGCAGCTGGAGGGAAGGCTGCGTTTTCTCTCACCCAAGAAACCAGTGCAGCAGGTTTTCCTGCCCTGTGTCTGCTGGAATGGGAGTCAGGTCTCTGGGAGGGGATGCACGGGAAATGCACATTAACTCACGTGCTTATAGTACAGCATTCTTGGGGGTGGTGTGCTAAGTCCAAAGAAAGGGAGGAAGCAAGGAGGAGAAGCGATGGAGTGTCTGTGTCACAGGGTATGTCTACACTACAGGAGTATTCCAATTTTACATAAACCGGTTTTATAAAACAGCTTGTATAAAGTTGAGTGCACGCGGCCACACTAAGCACATTAATTCGGCGGTGTGCATCCATGGTCCGAGGCGCAAGTCAATTTCCAGACCGTTGCACTGTGGGTAGCTATTCCGTAGCTATCCCATAGTTCCCGCAGTCTCCCCCGCCCCTTAGAATTCTGTGTTGAGAGCCTAGTGGCTGATGGGGCGAAAATCATTGTCGCGGGTGGCTCTGGGTAAATGTCGTCAGTCATTCCTTCCTCCGGGAAAGCAACGGCAGACAATCATTTCGCGCCCTTTTTCCTTGGATTGCCCTGGCAGACGCCATAGCACAGCAACCATGGAGCCCATTCAGCTTTTTTTTTTTTTACAGTCACTGTATGTGTACTGGATGCCACGGACAGAGATGATACTCCAGCTCTACACCGCAGCATTCATTTGCTTTTGCATGATAGCAGAGATGGTTACCAGTCATTCTGTACCATCTACTGCCAGTGTAATTTGGTAACGAGATGACGGTTATCTGTCCTTCTGTGCTGTCTGCTGCTATCATGGGTGCCCCTGGCTGAGATCACCCAGGGGCACAAAAGCAAAACTGGGAATGACTCAGAGTCAATCCTTCCTTTATGGTTTCTAAAAATAGAGTCAGTCCTGCCTAGAAAATGGGGCAAGTGTACTAGAGAAGCAGTGTATCAGCGAGCACAGCTGCTCCATGTCAGATCACGCAGAAATGATGAGCTACATGCCATTCACGGGGGGGTGCCCCGGCAACAACCCCACCCGTTGCTTCCCGCCTCCCCCAACCTTCCTGGGCTACCATGGCAGTGTCCCCCCCCACTTGTGTCATGAAGTTATAAAGAATGCAGGAATAAGAAACAGTGACTTGTTAGTGAGATAAAATGAGGGGAAGGCAGCCTCCCGGTGCTATGACAGTCCAGGCAGGACATTAAGCAGTGCGGGGGAGAGAAGCCCAGCATCCCACTGCTATGATAGTCCAGGCAGGACAGAATCTTTTCTTTACACAGGAAAGGGAGGGGGGGGCTGATGGAGCTCAGCCCCCAGTAGCTATGATGAAGACGGTTACCAACCGTTCTGTACCATCTACTGGGGATGACCGGGAGTCATTCCTATTTTCACCCAGGCGCCCCCAGCCAGCCTCACCTGAAGCCAGCCAGGAGCACTCACAGGTTGATAAGAAGGACCGTTACCAGCCCTACTGCACCGTCTGCCACCAGGGAGGGGAGACGAGTGCATACTGCTCTTCACTGCTGCAGCATCGCGTCTACCAGCAGCATTCAGTAGACATAGGGTGACATTGAAAGAAGTCAAGAAATGATTTCTTTCCCTTTTCTTTCACATGGGGCAGGGGGAAGTAAATTGACGAGCTATTCCCTGAACCACACGGGACAATGTGTTTGAACCTACAGGCACTGGGAGCTCAGCCAAGAATGCAAATACTTTTCGGAGACTGCTGGGGACTGTGGGATAGCTGGCGTCCTCAGTACCCCCTCCCTCCCTCCATGAGCGTCCGTTTGAGTCTCTGGCTTCCCGTTACGCTTGTCACGCAGCATGATGTAGCCTGTAGATTTTTTTTTCCAAATGCTTTGGCATTTCGTCTTCTGTAACGGAGCTTCGATAGAACAGATTTGTTTCCCCATACAGCGATCAGATTCAGTATCTCCCGTACACTCCATGCTGGAGCTCTTTTTGGATTTGGGACTGCATTGCCACCCGTGCTGATCAGAGCTCCACGCTGGGCAAACAGGAAATGAAAATCAAAATTTCGCGGGGCTTTTCCTGTTTACCTGGCCACTGCATCCGAGTTGAGATTGCTGTTCAGAGTGGTCACAGTGGTGCACTGTGGGATACCGCCCGGAGGCCAATACTGTCAATTTGCAGCCCCACTAACCCTAAGCCGATATGGTAATACTGATTTTAGTGCTACTCCTCTCATCGGGGAGGAGTACAGAAACTGATTTAAAGAGCCCTTTATATCGATATAAAGGGCCACATAGTGTGGACGGGTACAGCGTTAAATCGGTTTAATGCTGCTAAAATTGGTTTAAACACATAGTGTAGACCAAGCCACAGTGTGTGAATGCATGAGAATGAAATAACTGCACTTTTGTTGTGCTTCCCAGCAAAGGATCTCAAAACACTTTACAAAGACTGGCTAACAGAACCTCACATCCCCCTTTCACAGATGAAAGAATGAGACACAAGAGTTCTGTGACTTTCTCAAAATCGCACAGCAAATTAGGTGTCAAATAGCTGGGAATCTCAGAGCTAGATTTTAAAAAGAAAATAGGTTATCACAGTGCTGTTAGTCATCTTCATGGAAAAATTAAGGCAGGTCACACATTTTCTGTCACCATTGATGTTTGCTTAAACAAAGTTTTCCATGGAAAGCATCTGTTTAACATAGAACATTTCGACTCATCAATTTGGGGTCCAAACTTCTTGGTTTTCTTTTTTGATGGAAAATCAAAATTTTCCACGGGGGGGGAATTTCTGCATAGCTCCATAAAAATACAAACACAGCTCAGGTTTAAGTGGTGAATTTTGGAACAGGAGTGCTCTCATGTAAGCCTCTTAGAAAACTCCAGATTTCATAATACATTATGTGAATAAGTAAATGAATAACTTATCTGTAAAAGATACTTCTAGCAAAGGCAAGGGACTGGGACTATCTGGATACCATTCCAAGCTCTGCTACCAGGTTCTCATGTGACCCCTCTCTCTCTACCTCAGTTCATCATTGGTCAAATGGGGATAATACTACTTCTCTACCTCACAGGAGTGCTGCCAGGATAAATTCATTAACATGCAGCTGGTTTCAGCTACTACAAACACCAGGTGGCCTAAGGACATTGACTGATAACTAGAAGAGTTCAATAACCTCTGGATTTGTCAACAGAAAAAAACCTAACACCAAACTTAAATTTTTTATTTTCAGAAAGGGCAATATGAGCTTCCACACTGCTGAGCTAAAACAGGAAGTTCTCTCCTCTTCTCACACAATATGCCATGACAGCTATCGAAGCACAAGGACACTTTGGCCTCGATGATAAATTCATAAAAAGGTGGAAACACTATTTTGCCATGATGAATTTGCAACATTTGGGTTCAGATCAGTGAAGTCTAACCCAGCCACTTTGGTCTAGGTTGTTTTTTTGCCTCAATTTTATCCCCTTAAGAGGTCCCTTTAATTGGAGATGGGAGGGAAATCTGTCAAAACTCCATGTCATCTGTACCCTATATACAGTACACACAAGCCAGTGGGGTTGTTTTGTGTCAAATATTTCAAATAGCTTCTGTGCAGAAGACCAACCATGATTATAGAAAGTACAAACCTCCTTTCTCCCTTGCCCCCCCACCTAAGCATTACCTATTTTCCCAACTAGGTCAAAGATCAAATGGTACATTACTGCAGTACTTCCCTTTGGCAACCATTCCTACCTTAATGCAGGTATGACTCCCTGTGTAGAAGTCCCTTCCCACCAAATTCCCAGTCAAAATACTAAGTTTTTTGAGACAGTCTTTACACACTGCCAGCCAGCAGTACACAGGGGAACTATCTGAGTCTTAATGACTGAAGAATCTAACCTTAAAATTTAAGAAAAAACATCAAGTGAATTTAGTGCTTATAAAAGATGCCACTTCAAACATCCTGAATTTCTCTGACTTTAATTGGACCTGCACATTGCTCAGCACCTTTCAAGAAATCAAGTCTTATTTTGGTGCATGAGCAAAGATTCAAAGGAGATTTAGGCAATCACCACATACACATACCCACAACTTCCCATACCTTCGCCCCTGACAGATGTGTCTCTATGCATGACCATGCTTTCTGGAGATGACTGTTCAAAAATTTGCAGCAGCAATTTTTCTTTAATAGTTATAGAGCAATTATTTCTTAAGCAGCCACATTTATAGGCATTGATTGACGTTTTTAGCTGTAGTGTAATAGTGTCATAACATGGTAGATTTTTTTTTTACTTCGATTGTAAGCGCTTTGGGGCAGAGAGTATCTTTTTGTTCTGTGTTTTTACAGCACCTAGCACAGTGGGGTCCAGAACGAGTGCTCTCCCTATGCAAATCATCATAAATAATAACTCAGTTACAATGGAATGAGTGTCGTTTCTGCAATGTGACTGAACTGGCTGTTTTTAGTCATGTTTTACCATGCATTCCACTGGCCTTTTATAACCAAGGAAATTTCATGCCAGTAGGTTCAAGCACTAAACCTAACTTGGCGTAACACATCCGTTCTTTACCCTTGACAATATCTCCATGATCAGTGGCAGAATCAGTTACTCCAACCTTTAGTCCTTGTACAACTCAATCAGTGTGGTCACTAAATTGTACAAGCAAATTTACCGCACTGAGTGTTTTGTTGTTTTTCTTTCTAAATATATTAACACAAAGCTCTGCCATTGCATAGTAATATGGCTGTTTGGTTGAGGAACGGCAGGGATCGGATACAGGGAAGGTACAGAATGCCCTATCATGGGTAGTAATACGGCCAAGCCCGTTCTGCTAACATCAACTCACTTGGGTTCCAGGAACTGTACACATTTGATCTAATTAGTGGAGAAAATGTTTTACTGATGGCAAAATCATATCACGAGTCTGTATACTAACATAGTATGGGACCCTTGTCTTTTAACACTGCTTAAGATTCATTCCCATAATTTCCATTACATGTAAAGTTTGTCTCACAGCCTTTTAAGTATTTGAAATACATTTAAACCTTTCCTCTCTAATGTCTCAGGAACTATGAGCTGCTTTCTAGCAGCTCTACATGTCATTGTGAAAGCTGGTTGACTCCCCTTAATAGATTACAAGCAGCCAGTAGGTGGGAAGGATGAGTACTGCTCATGGACACAGTAGCCTGAACTTTTTCACTGTCTCTTTTCCTCTGCCTCAAAGCAGGAAGATCCTGCTCCAAATCAGTCAGTACTACCCAGATAAGGGGAACATGAGATTTTACACTTACCAATCAAGTATTAACACGCAAGGGTCTTTGTCTGAATGTGTATAAAAGGTTTGTGAAATTTGTGTAAGACAGTCTTTTGTACCAAGGTACAGGCTCTCGTTTTTCTGCAGAATAAAGCATTTTTCCTTATCCCTGTCAGGCTTTTAATTGGCTCTCAGCTAGGCAGACCTGATATTTCGGTAACAGTTTCTGGCGACTCCAGACGGGACTCTCCTAGCTCGGACATTGGACTCCGGACAGCTGCGGCGAACTAGGAGCGGCGCCACTGGGGTGCTTAACCCCTCTTCCTCACTTCTCCGCAGCCCCTGGGGTTCGTGTCCGATAAGGTGAGCCCTAATAGGATAAGGAAATACTATCTGGTTCTGGTTAGAGGCGGGCCTCTTATCTGGTTATCTGGTTCTGTTCTGTTTAACCGGTTACTGTTGTTTTTCTGCTCTGTATACATTTGGGCGTTAGGAGTGTGGGCAGAACTGAACCTCTCGTTCGTAATTCCTCGGAGTGGAAGCCATGCGTGCGAGGAAGCTCTGAGGTTGAATTGAGATCCTTCTGTCCCGTCCCCTGTAGCGGTCAGTGTAATAGAAGTAGAAAAACCTGGATTAGACTGTAATTCCCTCTGTTCTCTGTGTAATTCTCTTTTCTGTTTGAGTGTCAGCAGACAGACTGGTGGGTCTCTGGGTAAGCCCTCTGAAGGGGTTTGGATTATATGTCAAATAAATGGCCTTTACCAGGTGTTCAGAAAGGAATGTTAAGAGGAAATTGAATAGTTAAACACCAATGGACTATGCGTTTTTGCCAAGGTGGCAAGCCTCACAAGGGAGGACTTGGGTAGTCTTGTGAGTAAGAATGTTTAAGGGAAGAGACCAGGAAGGGTGTGGGGTTAGTTGAGAAGCACATCCTCCTAGCTAAACTGGTAGTGGAACAAGTTGGTGCCCATGGAAGGGGCGGTTCAGCGAGAAAAGCAGGATCGGGCCCAGGGGGGCAGGCGACAGACAGAGAGATTGGAAAACAGGTTGGAAATTCTGAGGGTATAGTGGAAGGAAGGAATAAGTAAGTGTAAGCATGGGGATATCAAATACCCAGGACAATATCTTGAAATGGTGATTTGAGTTGATAAAAGTGGGTGTTGGGAGACAAGCAAGTGATTTAAGGAAGAGTGAGAAGTTAACTCTGTAGTTGCTGGAGGGAACAGCAGTTGAACTTTGTAAAATGCTAAAGAGGAAAGTTCTTGGTGTCTTTGAAATGTTTATAAATAAACTCAGGCAAAGAAATTATTAGATTGCAATCATTTGGCTATGAACAATTTAGCTGAATTAGCTAAAGAAATATATACAGTGCTATGTAATTGAAATTTTATTAGGCTCTAAGGGTCACTATAAGTAGTGATCTTTTCTTTCAGTGTTTGAAAGCAGGAATTAAAAGTAAAAAGCAATCAAAATTCTGGTAAAGTTAATTGTGTCCCTTTTAAGGTAAGAACCTTTAAGCTGTGGATAGCTTTGGATCCAAAAGCAAGCCAGAAAGCATCTGTATTAATGCGAATTATCTAACTGATAAGGTAGAAGCCACTGAAACCTGGGCTGCCTATGAAACTAATACAAGAAAATATGGGGTAATTCCTCTGTTTTGCCTGAAATCAACAAGGGTATTTGTATATTTAAGTAATGATTGACTGCCCAGAAGGGGTAGACCTTTGTTTTTTGTCTTTCAGATAATCAGAGAAAACTGATGCCAGCTGAACAGCATTCAACATATAATGCATTTACTGGCACAATCGAAATTATGTTTTGTGTTCTATGTTTTGTCTTGTGGTGTTTGTCTCGTGGCCAGAATTGTTGTGTTTAGTGTTTTCATGGGATGGTCTGGTTTGAAATCAGGCAGAGGGGTTAGATTGGAATGCAGATACTTGTTTTATTCAACTTGGAATACAAAGTGTTTGGATAAATCAGGAAAATGTGATATACTAAAGTCTAACACATTTGCTTAAGTAAAAAAAAAACAAACACTTCATTGGCCAAATCTTTTAATTAAAAATTGTTATTAAAATTTGCATACCAACAGTTTTTGGGAGCAAGGACATGAAAGGTTAACCCACTCCCCATATTGTACATGGGATCCTTCTGGCTACCTCAGATTTCTAGCCAGAGGGCTGGGGATGGTGGGAAGCTATTGGACTAAAGGTTGTACTGAATGAATTCCTCAAAGTGGGTGTGCTTGTCCTGGCTCCAAAGCTCTGTAATAAAGTTATTTTAGTGGAAGGGTATATGTGGCATACATTAAATAATAAGACTAATGTACTGTATAATGGCAATGTTTTCGTTGTTAGGAAAAGGTGTATGAGTGAAGAGTGAAAGTTTCCTTTGTAGGTTAAAAGAAGCCAAAAAGGGAGAAGGAAAAAAGAACAGAATGAGTTAACTGGAAAGAAAAAAAATAATAGCTAGCAGACTGAAGATAAGACACTGGCTCCATTCAAGGACACTGCTCACAGCTAAGACTAAGCTAATAACTAAGAAAAGCGGGGGCGGGGGGGTGGGCTTGAATGTGCCCAAGCAGCTATGAGATCTGCAAAACACTGCCAGGCACTAATGAAATGTGTTAGGTTTCTTTTCTCACAGGTAAAGAAGCGCTACCCAAAGACCCTAGCAGCCCTGCCACTCCTTGGAATCAGGAGACTGGATCAATGTAAAGGTCCACCAATGAAAGACTGCTCTGGCTCCACACTGGAAAGTCCTGCTAACTACCAACACCACTGTGAAGTGCCAAAGACTGACTGCTTGGACCCATGATTCTCACTGCAAAAAGACCCCTCCACATCGGCTGAATTCTCTTCCTGATGATTAGCCTATTTCTCCTTCTAGCTCCACTGTGCCTTCTGGACAGCAGGGAAAAAGTACAAGGTGAAGTGCTAGTAACCTCTCCCTTGTCCACTGACAGATCTACTGTGCCTTTAAATTTTTCTAGAAGAATCAAAACCATTGCAGGGTAATGTGCTGGTAACCTCTTCCCTGTAGGATGCTGAACCATGACTGTTTTGGGGAAGAAGAAGAAACACTCACTCCACTAAAATTGCCAAAGTCCAGGGATTCCTGACTAGAAAGGACATTAAAAACTGACCCTGGTGAAGAAACAAAGAATTATACACTGGCAGAAAAAAAAATTGTGGGACCCATGCTTAGGATTGTGATATTAATTGGATTTTGGGGTTTGTTCTACAGGCTGCGCCCTGTGTTCTGGATAAATCCTTCAGTATGTATTGCTCTCCCTAATTGGATTTAAAATGACAGGTACCACAGGCACCTTGTTGCCCCTGCCATCTCCCCTGTTACTCTGTAATACTCCCACTCCTAGGCTATTAATGTCAATGCTTCTTGAAAGTACCTGAGATTAGTTAAAGGTATACAACGAACAGATGTAATATAGTACTACACCAAAAAGATATGTATTAGGATATCAAAGGACTGTGATTAATACAACACTAGGGGCTGCCATTAGATTAGCACAACAGAGGGCCTGGGTTATTTCCTCTGGAAGAAGAGGGACCTGACCGGATCCCTATGAGATGGGGCCAATAGCGCAGCAGCCATTTGGAATATTATTAAAAGCCAAGAACATGATAAGAAATCGGGCCAACTAGAAAAGGCCACTAGCCTTATTTCTGGAGCTCAGCTAACCCAAGTACAGGCTGGAGTTGGTGAGTTGGTGTTATTTCCACCCTTAGTTCTATGACCCAGAAGTTACTAACAGAGATGGTATTGAATATCACTGAGGCTGGGAAGGCATTGCAGTGGAATCTAGTATGTTTAGAAATTCAGGATTTCTTGAATGACCAGCTGATGGCCATTCAGAGTAATCTTGAGCACCAGACTTGGCCCACTGCCCTTACAGACACATCAGGAGTACCATCTGATCTGTGGTCATGGAGACATATTTGGACACTTTCTGAGTGGAAGTGTGGACATTCACAGTGCTCCTTCCAAGCATTTGGACCAGTTAGGGGTGTGTGTGCTTCCACATACCGAATCCTGACGGGTCCATGGAGAGGATGCATGTGGGACTGGATTATTCACCAAGACATCTGGGAAATTAAACCACCTGGTATACCTAACTGATTTATAGTCAGTGCCCCAATCCCTTAGTTGTCAGACAAACGGGATTCCATTCTTTTGTCCGTGCAATCATTCCTGAGTTGGGGGCAGCTGAACTAGAGAGAGCAGTTGTAAATAGTTCTGCAGGGCTTAAGAAAAGCAGCTAATGCATTAATAGACGCTTTTCAAAAGTTACAAAAAGAGATTGATGAAGTAGCAAAAGTGGCTTTGCAAAATAGATGTGTACTAGATGCTATAAATGCTGAAATAGAGGGGGCTTGTGCTTGCATCGGGAAAAAATGCTGTTTTTATGTTTTATGATTAATTATTCTGGCTTAATTGAACAGGATTTATAGGCTATTAAGAACGCTGCTGTTATTTTTCATGCTGTATCTCTTGATCACACCTTTAATTTTAAGGACCTTGTCCCAGACCTTGGGTCATGGTTTACTGGCCATTTCCGTACAATTGTTAAATGGAATATTTTCTGTCTGTTCTTCCCATGTATTGTTTGAATAATAGAATGTGCAAAATGTCTGTATAATGCTGTAACCAAAGGTTCTGCTGTCCGTAAGACAACTCAGTACCTGTCTCTTCAGCTTGATCGTAAATTACGTAACGGGCCTGGCAATCTGGGCTTGCCAGGCCTGAAGGGGGGATTGTGAAAGCTGGCTGACCCCCCTTAATAGATTACAAGCGGCCAGTAGGTGGGAAGGATGAGTAATGCTCATGGACACAGTAGCCTGAACTTTTTCACTATCTCTTTTCCTCTGCCTCAAAGCAGGAAGATCCTGCTCCAAACCAGTCAGTACTACCCAGATAAGGGGAACATGAGATTTTACACTTACCAATCAAGTATTAACACGCAAGGGTCTTTGTCTGAATGTGTATAAAAGGTTTGTGAAATTTGTGTAAGACAGAGTCTTTTGTACCAAGGTACAGGCTTTCCTTTTTCTGCAGAATAAAGCATTTTTCCTTATCCCTGTCAGGCTGTTAATTGGCTCTCAGCTAGGCAGACCCGATATTTCGGTAACATTATTAATGATGGTGAACAGGAAAAGGGAATAGATTTAAATCTTCAGAAAATGAGAGGTGAGTTCTAGCATTTGATTTGCAAGAATTAATATGCCATTGCAAGAAATAAGAGCTCAGAAGTCCCAGAAACACTTTGGTAAGCATTTCATGTAGTTCAGCCTTTTAGGTCTGTACACTCCAACTGACTGCTTTGGACTGCTGTTGCACAGTTCAGGTCCAGTTCAGCAGGCCCTAATGCAGCCTTTTCCCATTTCCTCCATTGCCCAAGACTACTAGGAAATCCAAACAAGAATGTTTAACTTCCAAATGAGACAGATGCCAAGAGCAATATATATATATATATATATATATATATATATATATATATATATATATATATATATATATATATATATATATATATATATATATATATATAATGTTGCTGGCGCACCTTAAATGTCCAATTTCTGTTCTTCATGTAGCTGAGCTTCCACAAACAACAAAGCTGAATGACGTGTGCTTTACTGCAAGTGACACTACTGTGTAAAGTATGCAACAGAAAATCAGACAGTAATTTTAGAAAAAGAGGTATCTCATGTCTGTGCAAATACACTGACTTTTATTTGAAGGTCAATCATTTTAGTCATTAAAATGGTGCAAACTATATTAGTAGAGAAATGTGATAATCTCTTCATTATTTGCCTTTCATACTACGAATTTCCATTGAAAACTTCAGCTGAAAGTTTCGTAAGTCACAAGCTCCAGCCTCCATCAATGATAAGCTCATTGCCAGTCATGTAGGCAGACTGAAATCATAAGAGGAAGAGTAAATATCATTTATTACTAATAAACAGAGGAAAAGGCTAACAATTATTGAAGTTAGTTAATTTAACAAAAACATTTCCTCCATCTCCACAAATACAACAGTGGCTCTGAAAATTTCAAAGGATTAAGCACCTTAAAAACTAAAACCTTTTAGCTACCACACTGGGCGGTTGCAAAGTGACAAATCATTATCACATGGCTTTAGGACTTCTGACTCTTACAGATGGTAGGCACAAATGTGTCATGGAGAGACCAAATGAATGCTCAGAAGGTGGAGTTATGACATCTGGCCTGCAGCCATATCACTTGGCACTGAGAAAAAGACAGTTACTCACCTTTGTAACTGTTGTTCTTCGAGATGTGTTGCTCATATCCATTCCAGTTAGGTGTGCATGCCGCATGCATGTTCATCGGAAGATTTTTACCCTAGCAACACTCAAAGGGAAGGCAGGGCGCCCCCTGGAGTGGCACCGCTATGGTGCCGGATATATGCCCCTGCTGACCCATCCACCCCTCACCATTCCTTCTTGCCGGCTACTCCGACAGTGGGGAAGGAGGGCGGGTTTGGAATGGATATGAGCAACACATCTCGAAGAACAACAGTTACAAAGGTGAGTAACCATCTTTTCTTCTTTGAGTGCTTGCTCATATCCATTCCAGTTAGGTGATTCCCAAGCCTTACCAAGGTGGTGGGGTAGGAGCGAGATGTTGCGGAATGTAAGACCGCGGAGCCAAAGGCGGCATCGTCTCTGGACTGCTGGACCAATGCGTAGTGTGATGCAAAGACCAGGTAGCCGCACAACATATTTCCTGGATGGGAACATGGGCCAGGAAAGCGGCAGATGAGGCTTGAGCCCGAGTAGAATGAGCGGTGAGATGGCCAGTCGGAACGTGAGCCAAGTCATAGCATGTCCGGATACAGGATGTCACCCAAGATGAAATCCGTTGGGAAGAGACTGGCATGCCCTTCATGTGCTCTGCGACAGCTACAAAGAGCTGAGGCAAACGTCGAAAGGGTTTGGTCCTCTCGATATAAAAGGCGAGAGCCCTGCGGACATCCACAGTATGCAGCTGTTGTTCCCGGTGCGATGAGTGCGGCTTAGGGAAAAAGACTAGTAGAAAGATGTCTTGGTTAACGTGGAAGGCAGAGACCACCTTAGGGAGGAATGCCGGGTGCGGTTGCAGTTGTACCTTGTCCTTGTGGAATACCATATACGGGGGATCTGCAGTCAAAGCTCGAAGTTCCGAGACACATCTAGCCGAGGTGATGGCGACTAGGAAGGCTGTCTTCCAGGAAAGGTACAGTAGCGAGCATGTGGCTAAAGGCTCAAAGGGGGAACCCATAAGCCTAGCTAACACTAGGTTTAGATCCCAGGTAGGGGTTGGGCGCTTGACCTGCGGGTACAGCCGCTCCAAGCCCTTGAGGAATCTGGAAACCATGGAGTGAGAGAAGATAGAACTGCCAGTTTCCCCAGGGTGGAAGGCAGAAATAGCTGCAAGATGCACCCTTAGAGAAGAGATTGCTAGTCCCTGCTCCTTGAGGGACCATAAATAGTCCAAGATAAGGGGACCGATACACCTTCGGGGATAAAGTTACACTGAGCGCACCAGTGGGAGAAGCGCTTCCACTTGGCGAGATATGTCGTCCGTGTGGAAGGCTTTCTGCTTCCCAGCAGCATCTGTTGTACTGAGGCGGAACAACGCAACTCAGATTGGCTCAACCAGACAGCAGCCATGCTGTCAGATGAAGGGACTGCAGGTCCGGGTGGTGAAGCCTGCCGAAGTCCTGTGTTATGAGGTCCAGACATAGCGGCAGGGGGATTGGTTCTGCCATAGAGAGGTCGAGCAATAGGGTGTACCAATGCTGTCTCGGCCATGCCGGAGCGATGAGGATTAGTTGGGCTCTGCCCCTGCGGAGCTTGACTAGGACTCTGTGGATGAGAGGAAAGGGTGGGAAGGCATAAAATAGGTGCCCCTTCCACGGGATTAGGAATGCATCTGAGAGGGAGCCCGGGTAGCGATCTTGCAGGGAGCAGAAAACCTGGCATCTCCTGTTCTCTCGGGAAGCATAGAGGTCTATGTGGGGAAACTCCCACTCCGGAAGACAGAATGGAGAATGTCCGGATGGATGGACCACTCGTGAGACAGGAAGGATCTGCTCAGTTGATCTGCCAGAGTGTTCCGGACTCCTGGGAGAAAGGACGCTACCAGGTCTATTGAATGGGCTATGCAAAAGTCCCATAGTTGTATCGCCTCTTAACAAAGGGGGGAGGATCATGTCCCTCCCTGCTTGTTTATGTAATACATGGCCGTTGTGTTGTCTGTGAACACTGCAACACAACGACCCTGTAGATAGCGCTGGAACGCTTGGCACGCCAATCGGACTGCTCTCAGTTCTCGGACATTTATGTGCAACGCCAACTCCCGAGACGACCAAAGGCCTTGAGTGCGAAGATGCCCTAGGTGAGCACCCCAGCCTAGAGATGACGCGTCCATTGTTAGGGACGCGGAGGGCTGTGGTGGATGGAACAGCAGACCTGCACACACCAGGGATGGCGTCAGCCACCAGTCGAGGGAGCCGAGGATGCTCGGTGGAATTGTGATTACAATATCCATGTCGTCTCTGCCTGGACGGTAGGCTGAGGCGTGCCACGTCTGAAGGGGATGCATGCGCAGTCTGGCATGCTTTGTCATGAATGTGCATGCAGCCATGTGACCGAGAAGGCCAAGGCAAGTGCGAGCTGAGGTCATCAGGAAGCTTTGAAGTCTTTGTATAAGTGAGACTATTGCCTGAAAATGAGGTAGAGGCGAACTGGCCATTGCAAGATTGGTGTCCAGAGTGGCCCCGATGAACTCTGTCCTTTGCGTCGGCACTAGGGTAGGTTTTTCCAAATTGATTATCAGGCCTAGACGAGTAAATAGGTCCTTGATGATGCTCACGTGACTGGTGGCCTGTGCCTCAGAGGTCCCTCGAATAAGCCAGTCGTCGAGGTATGGGAAGACATATTCGATGACGATGGAGGGAGGCAGCGACTACCGCCATACACTTCGTGAATACCCGAGGGGCTGTGGAGATGCCAAAGGGAAGGACCGTAAACTGATAGTGGTGATGGTTCACCACAAAGCGTAGATACCGTCTGTGCGGAGGATAAATTGCAATGTGGAAATACGCGTCCTTCATATCGAGAGCGGCATACCAATCTCCGGGATCCAGGGAAGGGATGATGGTCCCCAGGGATACCATGTGGAACTTGAACTTTTTCATGAACTTGTTCAGTCGTCGCAGGTCTAGGATAGGCTGGAGGCCTCCTTTCGACTTGGGAATTAGGAAATATCGTGAATAAAAACCCTTGCCCCTTAATTCCTTCGGTACCTCCTCTATAGCCTCCATTGCAAGGAGTCTCCAAACCTCTTGCAGGAGGAGTTGCTCATGAGAGGGGTCCCTGAAGAGGGACGAGGAGGGGGGTTGAGAGGGAGGGGGTGAAGTAAACTGAAGATGGTATCCAAACTCCACCATGCGTAGGACCCAAAGATCTGAGGTTAATTGGGACCACACAGGGAGGAACGGGAAAAGGCGGCTGTAAAACGGAAAAGGATCCTGGGAGACAATTGGTACACTGCTCTCGGGTGCACCCTCAAAAGTTTGATTTGGGTCCCGCTGTTGGCTTAGTGGGACCGGAACTGTTACCCCCTTGAGGTCCAGACTGACATCTGCGGTTGGTACGACCTCGCCTTCTGGTAAAGTCTTGCCTTGGTCTAGGCAGGGGGTAAGGGCACTGATATCAGGAGTGGAAGGATCTTCTTTAAGTCTGAGGCGTATACATTCCGAGTGAACGCATGATTACGTGATTGTCTTTCAGACTCTGTAGCCTAGGGTCTGTCTTCTGTGAGAATAGGCCCTGGCCATCAAATGGTAAGTCTTGTATAGTGTGCTGAAGTTCAGGTGGCAGGCCTGATACCTGAAGCCATGATATACGTCGCATGGCGATTCCAGATGCGACCGTTCTAACTGCCGAATCCGTAGCGTCCAGTGAGGCCTGTAGAGAGATCCACGCTACTTTCTTTCCTTTCTCCAGTAGTGCTGTAAATTCCTGGCGGGAGTCTTGCGGGACCAGCTCTGTAAATGTTCCTACCGCCTCCCAGGTGTTGTAATTGTATCTACTCAGCAGGGCTTGTTGCTTTGCCACCCTGAGTTGGAGGCCGCCCGTGGAATAGATTTTCCGTCCCAACAAGTCCATACGCCGAGCGTCCCTTGATTTAGGTGCAGGGGCTTGTTGGCCGTGGTGCTCCTGCTCATTGACGGACTGTACAACCAATGAATAGGGAGGGGGGTGCACATATAGGTACTCATACCCTTTGGAGGGCACCATGTACTTCCGTTCGACCCCTCTGCTGTGGGCAGGATGGATGCCGGGGATTGACAGATGGTGTCTGCCCTGACCTGGATCGAACGAACGAACAGCAGGGCCACTCTGGTTGGTGCCTCTGCCGACAATATACTTATCACCGGGTCCTCTACCTCTGCAACCTCCTCTATTGGCAAGCTGATATTCTGGGAGACACGCCGCAGGAGGTCTTGGTGTGACCTGAGGTCAATTGGAGGCGGGCCCGACGATGATGTCCCTGCTACCGCTTCATCCGGAGAGGAGGAGGATGAAAGCCCCGGGACGAGTGGATCCTGTACCGACTCCTGATCCTGAGGGACATCCAGAGCCGGCAGATCGTGGGGGTCCGGTGTGGGGGCAGCCGCTTCCTCCATACCAGCAGGGGGAGGTCGGCTGACAGTGGCCTCTGGCACGCGGTGTTCTGACAGACCAGAGCGTGGTGGCACAGCGGGTTCACCTTGGGCTTGGTGATAAGCCCAAGGCGTCCAAAAGGACCACTGATGAGGTCCCTGGTCCGGGCCGTGGGTTCCTTGGGCGAACCTGCTGTGAGTGTCCGAATCCCCGTAGGAAGCACTGTCCGTATGGGATGATACGGATGGGTGCTGAAAAGGCCACGGAGGAGCTGAGACCATGTGGGGAGCGTCTCTGCGACTAGTCGAACTGTTTCCAGGCAGCACCGGAGAACAGTACCGGGAGTCGTACCGGTACCGAGAGTGAGACTGGGACCTGCTACCGGTGTGGTGCTAAGAGGTCGACCAGTGCCTTGAATCCCTGTGCCGGGATCGGGTGCGAGATGTGCAATGCTGCAAGCGGTGCCAGGACCTGGATCAGTGCCGAGAGTATTGGTTCAGTGATCGGGATCTCGAATGGTGCCGCGAGTACGACCGGTACCTAGATGGAGAGTGGTACCGGGACTGCGAGCGACGTCGGGACCGGGATCGATGACGGGACCGAGAGTGTCTGCGGGACCTTGATAGTGACCAGCGATGTACGGCGGTGCTGGGTGAGGATGGTCTCAGCAGGGCGGGCTTGCCTAATGATTGGACAACCCACACCGGCGGCGCCGGGGGATGAGGCAGCTCCGGCTCTGTCAAGGCAATCAACTCCCTTGCCATAGAGAACATCTCCGGCATGGAGGGCACGATAAGCTCAACCACGGCCTGTGCCAGGAAGCTGGTAGGCACCGGACTCGACGGCTCTTGCGAGGCCGGAATCAACGGTGCAGAAGATGTCGGTGCTGCGGCAGTTGACGGTGCCGGGTGGTCCAAATTAGTTAGGCGCTCTGACTGCGGTGTAGGCACAGGAGCCGCAGGAGTCTTATGTTTCTTGATCCTTGGGGGAGAGAGCAGTGCCGGGCAGGAGCCTGGGCCGGTGATGGCTGTGTCGAGGAGCCTTCACGGTGCCCATGCGCTCCGGTGCGGAGGAGGCACTTGTCCCCAGTGCAGCAGTCGTTGCCGAAGATGGAGGAGTTAGAGCTGCCTCCATCAGGAGCTGCTTGAGACGAATATCCCGCTCCTTTTTCATTCGGGGCTTGAAAGCCTTGCAGATGCGGCACTTGTCTGCAAGGTGGGATTCGCCCAAGCACTTGAGAAAGGAGTCGTGAGGGTCTCCTGTGGGCATCGGCCTATGACAGGCTGAGCACGGTTTGAAGCCCGGTGAACCGGGCATGGGTCCCGGTACCGGGTGAGGGGAGGGGGCTAATCCCTGATCCCTCTTAACTATATACAATAACTACTACAAAGAACTAATAAAACTAACTAGAACTATAGAGTATTGAACTATATACAGAATAACAATTAGAACGAGCGAATAGCTAGGGAGGTGGAGATCAGCTAAGCCGCGCTCCACTGTTCCAACGACCGACACGGGCGGTAAGAAGGAACTGAGGGGCGGATGGGTCGGCAGGGGTATATATCCGGCACCATAGCGGTGCCACTCCAGGGGGCGCCCTGCTGGCCACTAAGTGTTGCTAGGGTAAAAATCTTCCGACGAACGTGCACGCAGTGCGCGCACACCTAACTGGAATGGATATGAGCAAGCACACGAAGAAGAATCATTAATTCTTAAAGCTAAGCAGGGTCTGACCTGGTTAGTAAGTTAGAGGATCAATCTACAAGAAAAACCCAGATGGTGGAGGAAGCGGTGTTGTTGATTGAGTAGGGGGTGCTCTTTCCTCTGGATCAATATCAAACCATATTGAATTCAGATCTAATACTGAAGTCCTGACCACATATGGGCAAAGATCCAATTAATAAGCAGCTCTACCAATAATATCAGACTGATAGGATTAGTTTCTGTGTGGCCAAGATGAACTTTGAGAATGTGACAATTGATATAAATATTGGAACACAAACACTTTTCTCAAGCGATTCTGCGGGGCTCAAAAAGATTGTCCTGTCTACTGGGCAATTTCTATGGCATCTAGTCCTATTACGTGTGCTGTTAAACTAGTGTTGGTGCTATTTGTGGCCAGGTTTGGGTCCACTATGTGCCCTTACTACATCCTCTGGATTTAGCCTCTCTAGACGGGGAGGGTGTGTAGTTCAGATACTTGTAGCAGAATAATATGTTCCTGCATCTTCATTTTACATCATCACTTGAGGGTGACTGATTGTTCTGAGGATGATTCTGGCTCCAAAAAGTTATAATTATTATTTATCCTTCCCTGAGAGATCTTACTATCTCACCCAAACATTTTGTTTTCATATTGTATTCAGGTTACAGATCCACTGACCCTACTGTACTGAAGGTGGTGTCACTTGTGGTGGAAGCAAAGCAACTTTGTGGGGGGCAATGGAAAAGGACTCCATACCACCCAGCCCCCTACAGAACTGTGCCATGCACAGCCAGTTTGTTCAGAATGCATGCAATGTCCAGAATATGGTCCTCAGTAGATAATGACTTAACCTTCACTTTCACTGCCCAGAAGTAGTTCACTGTTTGTATCTTGGGCTAGACTCAAAGTATGTCAGTCTTCTATTACTGCTGTAATCCGTCTCCAAAACTGTGTAAGCGTCTGCAAAATAGCTTGCCTCTACTGAGAAGTGACAAGATGGGGTGGGATTCTGTGGTTCACAACACATTTTGTTGTACAGTACTTACTTCATCAGAGGCCAGATACACAAAGAGGTGGGCCACTTCTTCAGCAGTAGCCATTCTACCAGTCTTCTGTCTAGCCAGAAAGTCTTTCAGGGCCTAGAGAAAACAGAACATCCCATGTATCACCGCTATACACTGAAATATGTAGCCATGATGACTTTGTGCTACATTAAAAAGCTATGTGGTCAGACGGCCACAAGCTCATAACATGATTACTATGCAGATCGTACATATGATGCCCAAAGAAAATACTGGCTGGGTGACTTAGGGTACATCTTCACAGGGATAAAAAATTGTGGATAGTCTGGGTCAGCTGACAGAGGTTCACAGGGATTGGGCTCCCTGGCTGAAAAACTGCTGTGCAGACTTTTGGGCTTGGGCTAGAGCCTCAGCTCTAGGACGAGAGCCCATTGTCTGACCTGGGGCAGCCATGGCCATGCTGTGGGTCTTTTATCCCTATGCTGGTAATACCATTAGTGGTCTAAGCTTCAGAGTTGCAAAACACCTCAGTACCCTGGAACCAGCGGTTTAAATTCCAGTAAGGTCGACTCAGCCATTTCTCCTTTTGCAGCAGACAGAATTCTGTGCAGAGGTCTTGCAGATGAAAACCTAAGAACTCAGCTGAGTGTTTGCCAAAATTTTCCTCTCCTTCACTGTTGTGTAGTTTACAGCACATCAGTTTGTTGCTGCCATATGTCCAAGAAGTGGCTCTATTGTATTGGTGCTGTAGACATAGTATGTGATTGTAAAATATTTGGGAAGGTCGCAGGATGAAATGCACTGTGGTTTTCTTTAGCATAGTGTCATGGAAGGACCTGCTAATGCCACTCTGGGCACCAGGTGACCAAGCAGGTAAAGCACAATCACTGCTGTTGCTAGTCTTGAATACTGAGATTTAGGCAGAAATGCTGTTCAGTTTTACCCAAATTCTTTAACATAATTTATATTTGTGCATGCACACAGCTAAGTAGCCTGCTTACCTGTTCTGGGTTGGGCCTGGCTTGGATCCTCTCATGTAGAGATGGAGTGTCAACAGTTCCTACGCAAATGTTCAAAATTAAAAAAAAATACTCCACCGCACTGAATGTGAGCAGTCATGACAAAGGACTTCATCACCATTAATCCCATTATTTACACACTGCCATGGCTGTAGAGGACTTCATAATAAGATTGGGATAAAGTTTTCAAAAGGGTCTAAAAGATTTAGGACTCTAAATCCCACTGACTTTCAATGAAAAACAGACTCTTAAGTGGCTGAGAGTCATTTCTGAAAATGGAACTTAGTAGCCTAAGTCATAGAAGTACTTTTGAAAAAATGTTACCCACAACTAACAAAAAAAATGAGCAACATCCCTTCCCCAGTGTTTACAGCCTATGCCTATGAATGCAAATAGCAAAAATGTTAAAACTGCCTCACTATTCTGGATAATGACAAAGAGAATCTTTATACTGAGAGTAATCTACGCAAGAGGACACTAGATGATTTATTATCATAAAGTATTTTTATGGCAGCTCACTTCCTTAAGCAATTTTACTGTACTGATCATCACCAGGGATAGGTGATGCAGCTTTGTTTGATGCCACTGAATGTTCACAAATGAGAATACAAATCAATAGTTCAAAAATAGATTGTTGCATTCTCTTGGCTTAGAGAGATACTATAGTCGTACAACGTGGACTTCTAGCTACCTATCCCAGGGTATCCTCCTATTCCATTGCAGTGACTAGGCACCTATGTGGAGAAAGATCAGCACAAGAGATGGGGTTTCATTTGAACTCAGAGGTTACCACTAGCTTGAGATCAGCTTTTAATTGCAAAGAGTTTCAGAAATGGTCCTTGGTTTGTGTTGTATTTTATTTCTCCCCAGTGTTGTTGTGAGACGGGAGGAATGGAATTAAGTGGGAAATCAGTGCTGTGATGAACTAGCCAGGCAATACTTGAGAAATGTCTGGGAACAGCTTCAACCTTTATATTCTAGGCTATTAAGGATCTTCTACAGCAGCAGGACTAGCTTTCTCCCTTGGCATTAGTAAATAAATTAGTTTTTACTGGGCTGCTCACGTAACACCAACAGGCCCCACTCAGTGGTGGGCGCGATCTAACCTAGGGCCTTTGGAACTTACTGCATGAGCCTCTACTGCATGGGCTAAAAACCAACTGGCTCTTAGGTACAGCTGTAGAGCAGACTCACTTTATCTCTCTCTCTAAGTGGTCTGAGTTTCACTAGATGGGACAGAATACCACACCCAGGTGGTGTGTGGGTTACACTCACATTTACATAATTCAGGTGTTCTTTGATGTGGGTTTGTTGCTCAGCTTTAATGGGCGTCCCACACATGCATAGAGAGGAAAGCATTCCACAAAATTAATAGTGCTTGATTTGGCCAATTAAAAATTATTTTAAGGGAGCAGCAGTCCTCCAAGATTGCCTCTATCCTCCTTTCTGTTGCCGCTCTTTCCCAAGGTACCGCTCCCCTCCCATTATACGGACCTATTCCCTGTGTCAAGGAGGAAGGATGAAGCACCTTCTTGAATCTGTGTTGGTTTCTTCAGTTGGCTATAGATGCACTTCAGACCAATATAAGGTGCTCCTTCCATACCATGAACTGAACATGCTGCCTGTCCCGGGCTCCTAGGCTCTAGTATGTGGGTTATCTGTTTGTTAATTATTAAAAGGGGATGCTGGTGGGATGTGAAGAACCATGCACAATTCATGGCGTGCCAAGAGGTGTGCAGGTTTTCTGATTTCTCACCCAGAGTTTCACCCCAAGTCCTATATGAACAAACCCCCAAAGCTCAACAGGAAGCTTAGATGAAACCACAAAGTTTATGCCTGTTTTCAAGTTGCAAAGACATTGAGCTTTGCATGGCTGCAGCAGAAACCCCAAACTGGCCTAAAGTCACTCAGAACAGTACCAGTGTTTTACATATGGTTTGTGAACCTTCGGGGGATGGACTTACATAGGCCCTGAGCACCTACAATTCCAAGTGAAGTGAGAGGAAACAGCTGATGCTCATCACCTATGAAAATCAGGCCTTTTTCCCCGATTTCGCCAGTTTGGGGTTTAATGAAACCCCACTGCAAAACACTATTAAAATACACATTCACAGCGCTAGTTTTGATGCTTAAAAATAAAAAGCAGGTTAGATTTGGTAGGTGTGCACGGACACACCTGTGGTATGTGTCCTTGTGGTTGCCACTGCCATACTAACTTCCCTACACTCTCACCAGGCATGCCAGCCCACCTCTCTGGCTTTTACATTACCTAGATCTAGTCACATCCAGTTTTGTTGCACAATAGCAAGGCATCAGGAATGAGGCAATTGTACTTTCAGCATTCCTAATCAGCAACTGAAAGCACCACTTCCCCCTTCATCCCCCAATCTACTTCTCCAAGTTGCAACTTTCATGTCCAGATAACAACTGGTATAATACACCTTCAAGATACTCTGGGCATATGTAGGTGTCCTTTTGTAGGCCACAGAGATTGGAATGCTATAAAAATAGCGATTCTTAATTTTACATTTCAGGAAATGCCAGAAGAAAGTCTTAAATGTGGTTTCTCCCTTGACTGCTGATGCCTTCAGCGGCTGTTTGCAGGTGGTTGGGCTGTTTTCAAGTTTCATTTTCTATCAACAACCTCAAACTAAATCTGGAGCATTAAGTAGGCCAGGTGGCGTGTAGCTTTGAGCTAATGCTAAAGACAAACCTGTGTTTTTTCAGTGTCAGCTCCAAGTTTACAAAATGCTGCAAGGACTTACTTACCCGGACATATGCAGTTGCATCTGATGCCTTGTCCAATGAAATCAGCAGCTATGGACTTGGTTAGACCAATAATTGCTGCCTTTGAAGTACTATAGACACATCGGTTTACAACTCCTGAAAGAAGAGGTTAGTGTTCGGGTAACATGAAGATCAAAACACATGGTCACATTCCCATATGAATCTGCTTTTGGGCTCTAGAACTTTCAGGATGGCATCTTCTTGAGCAGAGGATGAATGACAAGCTGGCTAGAGCGCTGATTGCTAGACAAAGGAATCTGCATGTGTAGAGTGCCGTTCAAGAACCAGGATACAGCAGTGTACTGACTAATAGCACAGAATGAAAATATCTGAGGAAGTGGCCTAGGAAGTTTATTTTTAAAAATTGCATAAAGATTTATAAAGGAAAGGGAAAGATCTGCCCCTCACACACACAGCTCTTGTTGGGTAACCCTTATGCAGTTGGTACGAAGGAAGCGATAAAAACCAAGAAAAATGATATATGTGGCATGGTACCACTACATGAGGCAAAAGACGGTTACTCACCTTTGTAACTGTTGTTCTTCGAGATGTGTTGCTCATATCCATTCCAATTAGGTGTGTGCGCGCCGCGTGCATGTTCATCGGAGACTTTTTACCCTAGCAACACTCGGTGGGCCAGCAGGTCGCCCCCTGGAGTGGCGCCAGTATGGCGCCTGATATATACCCCTGCTGGCCCGCCTGCTCCTCAGTTCCTTCTTGCCGGCTACTCTGACAGTGGGGAAGGAGGGCGGGTGTGGAATGGATATGAGCAACACATCTCGAAGAACAACAGTTACAAAGGTGAGTAACCGTCTTTTCTTCTTCGAGTGCTTGCTTATATCCATTCCAATTAGGTGATTCCCAAACCTTACCTAGGCAGTGGGGTCGGAGTGAGATGTTGCGGACTGTAAAACCGCTGCGCCAAAAGCGACATCGTCTCTAGCTTGCTGTACCAGCGCATAGTGTGATGCGAAGGTGTGCACAGAAGACCATGTGGCCGCACGATAGATTTCCTGTATGGGGACATGAGCCAAAAACGCGGCCGAGGAAGCCTGAGCCCTGGTAGAATGGGTGGTAAGGGGTCCCGTTGGCACACTGGCCAAGTCGTAACATGTCCTGATGCAGGACGTGACCCAGGATGCGATACACTGGGAGGAGATTGCCATGCCTCTCATGCGTTCCGCTACTGCCACAAACAATTGTGGTGAACGCCGGAAGGGTTTAGTTCTCTCAGTGTAGAACGCGAGAGCCCTTCAGACATCCAAGGAGTGGAGCTGTTGCTCTCTTCGGGATGAATGCGGCTTTGGGTAAAAGACTGACAGGAAGACGTCTTGGTTAATATGGAAGGCGGAGACGACCTTAGGGAGGAACGCCGGGTGCGGTCGCAGCTGTACCTTGTCCTTATGGAACACCATATACGGAGGGTCCACGGTCAGAGCCCGAAGCTCCGAGACTCACCAGGCCGACGTAATAGCGACTAGGAGGCCACCTTCCAGGATAGGTACAGCAGCGAGCATGTGGCTAAGGGTTCGAAGGGGGGCGCCATGAGCCTGGTTAGAACCAGGTTCAGGTCCCAAGTAGGGGTAGGCCATTTGACCTGAGGGCAGAGTCGCTCCAGGCCCTTGATAAATCTTGACACCATTGGGTGAGAAAATACGGACTTGCCAGCCTTGCCTGGGTGGAAGGTGGATATAGCCGCGAGGTGGACGCGTAGAGAGGAGATCGCCAAGCCCTGCTGCTTGAGAGACCACACGTAGTCCAAGATGGTGGGGACTAGCACGGCGAGTGGGTCATGGCCGTGCTGACTGCACCGGTAGCAGAAGCGTTTCCATTTCGCTAGGTAGGTTGAACGCATGGAAGGCTTCCTGCTGCCCAACAACACTTGTTGTACTGCATCAGAACAGCGCAACTCAGACTGGCTTAACCAGCCAGGAGCCATGCAGACAGATGGAGGGACTGTAGATCCGGATGGCGCATCCTGCTGAAGTCCTGCGTGATCAGGTCCGGCCAAAGAGGTAGGGCAATCGGATTCGCCAGGGACAGATCGAGCAGCATGGTGTACCAAGGCTGCCACGGCCACGCCGGAGCGATCAGGATGAGGCAGGCCTTGTCTCTCCGGACCTTGATCAGGACTCTATGGACAAGAGGGAAGGGCGGAAAGGCGTAGCAAAGACGGCCCGTCCACGGTATGAGGAACGCGTCCGACAGGGAGCCCGGGGAGCGACCCTGCAGAGAGCAGAACACCTGGCATTTCCTGTTCGATCTGGAGGTGAACAGGTCTATCTGGGGAAACCTCCACCTCTGGAAAATGACATAGAGGACGTCCAGACGGATGGACCATTTGTGGGACAGAAAGGATCTGCTCAGGTGATCCGCAAGGGTGTTTCGCACTCCCGGGAGAAAGGAGGCCACTAGATGAATAGAGTGGGCTATGCAAAAGTCCCACAGACGTATTGCTTCCTGACACAGCGGGGAGGACCGGGTCCCGCCCTGCTTGTTGATGTAAAAGACGGTTACTCACCTTTGTAACTGTTGTTCTTCGAGATGTGTTGCTCATATCCATTCCAGTTAGGTGTACGCGCCGCGCGTGCACATTCGTCGGAAAACTTTTACCCTAGCAACTCAGTGGGCCGGCAGGTCGCCCCCTAGAGTGGCGCCACCATGGCGCTCCATATATACTCCTGCCGGCCCACCCGCTCCTCAGTTCCTTCTTGCCGGCTACTCCGACAGTGGGGAAGGAGTGCGGGTGCGGAATGGATATGAGCAACACATCTCGAAGAACAACAGTTACAAAGGTGAGTAACCGTCTTTTCTTCTTCGAGTGATTGCTCATATCCATTCCAGTTAGGTGAATCCCAAGCCTTACAAAGGCGGTGGGGTCGGAGTGAAATGTGGCAGAATAAAACTGCCGAGCCAGAGGCTACAGCCTCTCTTGACTGCTGAACCAGGGCATACTGCGAAGCAAAGGTAAGGACCGAGGACCAATGGAGCTTCGCGACAGATCTCGTGGGTAGAAACACGAGCCAGCAAGGCGGCAGATGAAGCCTGAGCCCTGGTAGAATGCACGGTGATGTGGCTTGGGGAAATATGAGCCAAATCAGAACAAGTGGGGATGTCCGCCATCACCCAAGATGAGATCCTCTGAGAGGAAAACAAGCAAGCCCTCCCTTTGGCCCGCTACCGGGGCAGAGCTGGGGCGCCTTAGGCAATGATTCTGTGAGCACTCCACAGATGTCCAAGGAGTGCAACGGTTATGCCCATTGCGTTGAGCTGTGGGTAACATGAAAGGCCAAAACACCTTAGGGAGGAAAGCCGGGTGCGGTCACAACTGCACCTTGTCTTTGTGGAACCTTCGTAAGAGCTCTGATCTCAGAGACCCGTCTGGCCAAGACTAGGTTGAGGCCCCAGGGCGGGGCTGGGCGGCGCACCCGAGGGTGCAAGCGCTCCAAGCCCTTGAGGGACCTCGAACCCATAGAGCGTGGGACACTGAACGTCCATCTTAGCCTGCTGGAAGGTAGGGACGGCTGCTGAGAGTATCCTCAGCGATGATACCGCCAGATCCTGCCGCTGAAGGCCAGAGGCAGGCCAAATAGAGGGGATCGAGACCTCAGCAGGAGCAAGATCGAGCGTACTGCAGCTGTAAAGGAAACGCTTCCACCTGGCTCGGTACGTTGACCAGGTGGAAGGCTGCCTGTCACCCCAACTCAGGTACGCAGGAGCCACCGTGAGGCGAAGAGGCTGCAGGTCCGAGTGACGAAGCCTGTCATTGCCCTGAGTGATGAGGTCTGGGCTGACAGGCCGAGCAACGTGGTATGTCAGTGCTGCCTGGACCACTCTGGAGTGATCATGATGACGCACGCTCCGCCCCTGCGGAATTTGAGCAGGACGTAACGAACCAGTGGGAACAGCGGGAAGGCATAATGCAGTTGGCCGTTCCACGGTATCAGGAATGCGTCCAAGATCGATTCCGAGGAGAGACCTTGGAAGGAGCAGAACACCTGGCATTTCCTGCACTCGCGGTGAGCGAACAGGTCTGTGTGAGGAACCATTTCCACTTCCGGAAAGCGGGACGCCTCACATGGGGCAGAGTGATGACTCGTAAGACAGGAAAGACCTGCTGAGTCAAAGAGATAAGACGTTCCGAACGCCTGGGAGAAAGGACGTCGCCAGCTCCATCGAGCGGGCCATGCAAAAGACCCGGAAATGGATGGCCTCCTGACAAAAAAGGGGGGGGAGGACTATGTCCCCCCTGAATGCTTATGAAGCACCTGGCCATTGTGTTGGCTGTAAACACCGAGATACAACGGCCTCGCAGCTGCCGCTGGAACCCCTGGCATGCCAGGCGGACTACTCTGATTTTTGGGGCATTAATGAGGAATGCCAGCTCCCTAGAAGACCGAAGGCCTTAAGCTCGGAGGTGACCATGAGCACTCGAGCAGAGAGATGATGCGTCCGCCGTCAGGGGCAGTGAGGGCTGGGGCGGATGAAACCGCATCCTGTCCACACCAAGGAGGGGGTTAGCCACCACTCTAGGGAGCCTAAGGCGTTCGAGGGAACGGTGACTACCATGACCATTGGCTCCCTGTCCAAGCGGTACGCCGAGGTGGGCCGGACTTGGAGAGGACGGAGGCGGAGCTTGGCGTGTTTGGTTACAAACTTGCGGGCAACCATGGACCCAGGAGACTGAGACAAGAACGAGCTGAGGTCGTTGGGAAAGCCTTCAGACCTCAGATGATTGATGCCATCGCCTAAAACCGCAGTTGCGATAAGCAGGCTCCGGCTAGGTAGGAGACCAAGATAGCCCCTAGGAAGCCCAACCTCTGCGTGGGAACCAGAGTGGATTGCTCTATAGTAATCATCAGGCCTTGATCTGTGAATAAGACCGTGACGATGCCCACGGCTGAGTGGGTTGTGTGTCAGAGTCTCCTCGGATAAGCGAATCGTCCCAATACGGAAAAACGCATATCCGACATAGCTACGGTAGGCGGCGACTATGGCCGTAAACCGGGAGTATTCACCGCTGGCTATAAAGCGGAGGCATCTCCCGTGCGGAGGGAAGATGGCATTGCGAAAGTACGCGTCCTTCCTATCCAGGGCGGCATAGTAGCCCCCAGGAGGCAAGGATGGAATAATGGTTCCCAGGGATACCATGCAGAACTTCAACCTTATCCCAAACCGGTTGAGTCCATGCAGGACCAGGGAGGTCTGAGACCTGTGTTCGAGTGGGGAACTAGGGCATAACGGGAGTAAAACCCCTAGCCCCTTTCGTCCGCTGAAGGGGGACAGGGCTGGAGCAATTTAAAGGTGGTACCTATGCTCCATCGTGCGCAGGACCCAGCGATCTAAAAGTAACTGGGGCCATGCCAGGAGAAAGCGGGATCAGGATCCCGTCCTGCGACTGGTACACCGCCCTCCGGCGAACCTTGGAAGGTCCGTCTTTGGTCCCAGTGGTAATTGCGAGGGACCTCGACTTTGGCTTTTTAGGGGGCCTGACGTTTGTCTGCGACCACCTTGGCCTTGCCGTTTTCCAGAGTTCTGCCTCTGGCTAGGCACAGAGTATGGCGGCTGGGGCCATAAAGGCCTGCGTTTGGTCGCAAGCGTATACACGCTGAGACGCATTAGGACCCTATTGTCCAGCAGGCTTCGCAGTCTGGGGCTGTCTCTGCCGCGAAGATGCCTTTACCAACAAAGGGTAAATTCTTTCCCCCGTCCTCCAAGACGGCAGCGAACTCTAGGTGGGAGGTTCGAGGGAGAAACTCCTCCACCCAGGTGCTATAATTATCGCAGCTAAGCAAGGCTTGTTGCTTTGCTACCCAGAGGCGCAGGGCCCCTGCAGAGTACACCTTGCATTCGCCAAGGCTCTTTCTGCTTCGGGGCTGGCGCCCGCTGGCCATGATATCAGGATCGTGGTCCTGAGCATAAAATCTGCGCATATGGGATGACACGGATGCGTGTCCGGATGGCCATGGAGGTACTAAAAGAAGGCACGGGCTGAGTCTCTGACTCACTCGGACCTTGCCCAACTCGGCACCGGGGACCGGCATCGGGAGGCGTATCGGTACCTGGAACGAGATCCAGACCCGCAACCAGAACGGTGTCGGGAGGTCGACCGAGATCTCGAGGCTCGGAGAAGAGCTACAGGAGTCAAGGTACCTGCCCCGGTGCCAGATGTCGGAACGGTGCCGATAGCGGGTCGGCGAACGGGATACCGACCGGTGCAGCGAGTGTGACCAGTACCGAGGAAAACAGTACCGGGACTGCCAGTGGTGTCCGGCGTGCCGACAGGCTTGGAGTGTCTGCGGGACCGTGATCATGGACGGTGCCGCTCTGCTGTACTGACAGGGGACAGTCCCTTGAAGAGACTGTATTACCCGTACCGGCGGTGCCCGGGTCAGGCAGCACTGACTCTGTCATGGCACTGAGAGCCCTCGCCGTTGGTAACATCTCCGGCGTGCAGGGAACAGCAGGCTCAACCACAGTGCGTACTGGGGAGCTGTCAGGCACCGGATTCGACGGCCCTCGTGGGGCCGGGATCCACGGTACCGAGGTCATCAGAGCTTCGGTAGGTGCCGGTGCCGGGCGAACCGAGTTAGATAAGCTGTCTGGCTGCGGTGCCGTCAGCACTGAAGCAGCGGGAGTAATACGCTCAACCACGGCGCGTGCCGGGGAGCCGTCGGGCACCGGATTCGATAGCCCTTGTGGGACTGGAATCGACGGTGCCGATAGAAGCAGCCGGAACAGCTCAACCACGGCGCGTGCCTGGGAGCAGTCAGGCACCGGATTCTACGGCCCTTGCGGGACCGGGATCGACGGTGCCGACGTCATCGGTGCCGCAGCAGGTGTCGGTGCCGGGCGATCCGACTTAGACTAGCTCTCTGACCGCGGTGCCGTTGGCACGGAAGCAGCCGGAGCAATACGCTCAACCACGGCGCGTGCCGGGGAGCCGTCAGGCACCGGATTCTACGGCCCGTGTGGGACCGGGATCGACGGTGCCGACGCCATCGGTGCCGCAGCAGGTGTCGGTGCCGGGCGATCCGACGTAGACGAGCTCTCTGGCTGCGGTGCCGTTGGCACGGAAGCAGCAGGAGCAATACGCTCAACCACGGCGCGTGCCGGGGAGCCGTCAGGCACCGGATTCTACGGCCCGTGTGGGACCGGGATCGACGGTGCCGACGCCATCGGTGCCGCAGCAGGTGTCGGTGCCGGGCGATCCGACGTAGACGAGCCCTCTGGCTGCGGTGCCGCTGGCACGGAAGCAGCAGGAGCAATACGCTCAACCACGGCGCGTGCCGGGGAGCCGTCAGGCACCGGATTCTACGGCCCGTGTGGGACCGGGATCGACGGTGCCGACGCCATCGGTGCCGCAGCAGGTGTCGGTGCCGGGCGATCCGACGTAGACGAGCCCTCTGGCTGCGGTGCCGCTGGCACGGAAGCAGCAGGAGCAATACGCTCAACCACGGCGCGTGCCGGGGAGCCGTCAGGCACCGGATTCTACGGCCCTTGTGGGACCGGGATCGACGGTGACGACGTCATCGGTGCCGTAGCAGGTGTCAGCGCCGGGCGATCCGACTAGACGAGCTCTCTGGCTGCGGTGCCGCTGGCACGGAAGCAGCAGGAGCAATACGCTCAACCACGGCGCGTGCCGGGGAGCCGTCAGGCACCGGATTCTACGGCCCTTATGGGACCGGGATCGACGGTGACGACGTCATCGGTGTCGTAGCAGGTGTCAGCGCCGGGCGATCCGAGTAGACGAGCTCTCTGGCTGCGGTGCCGCTGGCACGGAAGCAGCAGGAGCAATACGCTCAACCACGGCGCGTGCCGGGGAGCCGTCAGGCACCGGATTCTACGGCCCTCGTGGGACCGGGATCGACGGTGCCGACGTCGTCGGTGCCGGGCGAGCCATCTTAGACGAGCTGTCTAGCTGTGGTGCAGCTGGCACAGAAGCAGCAGGAGCAGTAAGCTCTACCACGGCGCGAGCCGGGGAGCTGCCAGGCTGCGGATTCCCTGGTCCTGGGGGACTGGAATCGACGGAGCCGAAGTCATCGGTGCCTCTGCAGGTGACGGTGTCGGATAACGCAACTGAGGCGAGCTCTCTGGCTGCGATGCAGGTGGCACGGAAGTAGCGGGAGCAGGGGGCTCAACCACGGCGCGTGCCGGGGAGCCGCCAGGCACCAGCAGGAATCGTAGACTCTCTCGACCTCGGAAGAAGGGAGCGGTGCCGAGTCGACATCGGTGCCGGCGACGGTCGGTGCCGAAAGGCCTTGGTGGTACCGGCGGGGTCCGGTGCCGAGGAGGCGCTTCTGCCCGCCGCTTGAACATCGCTCCGCGCCCAAGGTGGAGGGGCAAGTGAAAGTCCCGCACCTTTTTGTTCTCGGCTTAAAAGCCTTGCAAATGGGGCACTTATCTGTCAAGTGTGATTCCCTGAGGCACTTCAAACAGGAGTCATGTAGATCTCTCTTCGGCCGCGGCTTCTGGCAAGCCGGGCCCCTTTTTAAAACCCGGTGAGCCATGCATGGCTCCGGCACTGGGCTCATGGAAGGGGCTACTTCCTGAACCCCGCTAACTAAACTAACCATACAAATATATATATAAAAGTGTTATGACTGCATAATATATACGAGAAAACGAGTAGCTAGGGAAGTGGAGGTCAGCTAAGCCGCGCTCCACTGTTCCAACGACCGACACGGGCGGTAAGAAGGAACTGAGGAGCGGGTGGGCCGGCAGGAGTATATATGGAGCGCCATGGTGGCGCCACTCTAGGGGGCGACCTGCCGGCCCACTGAGTTGCTAGGGTAAAAGTTTTCCGACGAATGTGCACGCGCGGCGCGTACACCTAACTGGAATGGATATGAGCAATCACTCGAAGAAGAATACATGGCTGTTGTGTTGTCCGTGAATACCGCAACACAACGACCGTGCAAATGGCGTTGGAATGTCTGGCATGCGAGGCGAACGGCCCGTAGCTCCCGCACATTGATGTGAAGAGTCAACTCTCTCTGTGACCACAGACCCTGTGTACGCAGGGTCCCCAGGTGCGCGCCCCAGCCCAGCGATGATGCGTCCATTGTCAGGGACACTGAGGGCTGTGAGGCGTGAAAAGGTAGGCCCGCACACACTTGGGAGGGCGTTGTCCACCAGCCTAGGGAGCCTAGAACATTCGGTGGAATCGTTACGATTGTGTCTATGGCATCCCTGCCTGGTCGATAGACCGACGCGAGCCAGGTCTGCAACGGGCGCATGCGGAGTCTTGCATGTCTGGTGACGAAGGTGCATGAAGCCATGTGCCCCAGGAGAGCGAGGCACGTTCGAGCAGACGTGGTTGGGAAGGCCCGCAGGCTTGTGACCATGGACACTATGGCTTGGAATCGGTGCCGGGGGAGGCTGGCCGTCACGAGGTTGGAGTCCAGCACTGCCCCTATGAATTCTATGCTCCGCGTAGGCACCAGAGTGGACTTGTCCGGATTGATGGTCAGACCTAGGCTCGCAAACAGCTCCGTGATGATGGTGATGTGCCCGGTCACCTGCGCTTCCGACGTGCCTCGAATGAGCCATTCGTCGAGGTAAGGGAAGACATGGATACGACGACATCGCAGGGCAGCAGCGACGACCGCCATACACTTGGTGAATACCCGGGGGGCCGAGGAGAGCCCAAATGGGAGGACCGTGAACTGGTAGTGGTCCTGATTCACCACAAAGCGGAGATACCGTCTGTGCGGGGGGAAGATCGCAATGTGGAAGTACACATCCTTCATGTCGAGAGCGGCGTACCAATCTCCGGGATCCAGGGAAGGGATGATGGTTCCTAAGGTTACCATGCGGAACTTGAACTTTTTGATGAATTTGTTCAGGCCTCGCAGGTCCAGGATGGGTCGTAGGCCCCCTTTTGACTTGGGGATTAAGAAATACTGGGAATAAAACCCCTTGCCCCTTAGCTCCCTTGGCACCTCCTCTATAGCCCCAATGGATAGGAGCTTGCGAACCTCCTGGACGATAAGTTGCTCGTGAGAGGGGTCCCTGAAGAGGGACGAGGATGGAGGATGGGAGGGGGGTGGAGAAACAAACTGAAGATGGTAACCAAACTGCACCGTGCTCAGGACCCAACGATCCGAAGTCAGCTGGGAAGTGGAAGTGGCGGAGGCGGTTGAGGAAATGAAGTGGATCCAGAGAGGGGATTGGTAAGCTGCTCTCGGGCGCACCTTCAAAAGTTCGCCTTGGGTCCCTGCAGTGGCTTTTCGGACCCGGAAGTGTTACCCCTTTGAGGACTTGACTGCCGTCTACGGTTTGACCGGCCTCGCCTCTGGTTGAAATCTTGTCTGGGGCAGGGCAGGGGGTAAGTGCGCTGATGGTAGGGGCGGAATGGCCTTCTCTGAGTCTGGGGTGTGTGCATTCCCAGGGAACGCATGATGACCCGGTTATCCTTCAGGCTCTGTAGCCTGGGATCCATCTTTTCAGAGAAGAGGCCCTGCCCGTCGAATGGCAGGTTCTGGATCGTGTATTGTAGCTCCGGCGGTAGTCCGGAAGACTGCAGCCACGATATACGGCGCATGGCTACGCCCGACGCCAGAGTCCTCGCTGCTGAATCTGCGGCATCTAAGGACGCCTGTAGCGAGGTCCTGGCGACCCTCCTGCCCTCTTCCAGGAGAGATGAAAATTCCTGGCGTGAGTCCTGGGGGAGCAGCTCTGTAAATTTGCCGACAGCCTCCCAGGTGTTGTGGCTGTAACGGCTCAGGAGGGCCTGCTGGTTCGCCACACGGAGCTGAAGGCCTCCAGCAGAATAAATTTTACGGCCCAGCAAGTCCATGCGCCTGGCTTCCCTGGATTTTGATGCAGGAGCCTGTTGGCCGTGGTGTTCCCGCTCGTTGACTGTTTGTACCACCAAGGAGCAGGGAGCGGGGTGTACGTAGAGGTACTCATACCCCTTGGATGGTACCATATACTTCCTTTCCATGCCGCGGGCAGTGGGTGGAATGGAGGCCAGAGACTGCCAGATGGTGTCCGCCTTTGCCTGGATCGACTTAATGAAGGGGAGGGCTACCCTGGTCGGTGCCTCCGCCGAGAGGATGCTTACTACCGGGTCCTCTACTTCCGGGATTTCCTCTACAGGAAGGTTTATGTTCTGGGCAACTCGCCTCAGCAGGTCCTGATGTGCCCGGAGATCAATTGGCGGGGGCCCTGATGAAGATGTGCCCGCTACCGCCTCATCTGGGGACGAGCACGAAGACACCCCAGGGAGGAGTGGTTCTTGCACTGAAGCCTCGTCCAGAGGGACCTCCGTTTCCCGGGCATCCTGCTGCACCAGGGGATCCGTGGGGTCTTCCTCCATACCTGGGGGGAGGGGGGCCCGACTGACTGTGGCCTCTGGTGCACGACGCCCCGATGGGTTGGAGCGAGCTTGTCCCGAAGGTTCGCCCTGGGCTTGGTGGTATGCCCAGGGCGTCCAAAAGGACCACTGAGGTGGACCCTGGTCCGTGCGGGCGTGAACATCTGAACCCCCGTAAGAGGCGCTGTCCATATGGGAAGAAGCAGATGAGTGCCTCGAAGGCCATAGAGGAGCCGTCGATGACTGTGGCAGGCTTCTGCGCATCCCGACGTCGCTGCGCGGTGCCGGTGAACGGTACCGTGTACCGCGATCTAGACCGGGACCTGCTACCAGCTCGGTGCCAGGAGGTCGACCGGTGCCGTCCACTGCCGTGCCAGGATCGGCTGCGGTAGGAACGTCGGTGCTGCGATCTAGAGCGGTGCCGAGAGTAGTACGACGGCGACCGGGATCTTGAACGGTGCCGCGAGTACGACTGGTGCCGCAGGTAGCGGTCCCGGGACTGCGAGCGGCGTCTAGATCTCGAGCGGCGATGCTGGGAGTGGTCCCTCGATTTGGAACGGGACCGATGCCCGGTAGTACCCGGCGAATGCGGCCGTACCATGGCGGGCTTGCCCATTGATTGGATAACCCGCACTGGCGGTGCCGGGGGTTGGGGCAGCTCGGGCTCTGTCAGTGCGATGAGGTCGCGTGCTGCTGAGAAGGTCTCCGGCATGGAGGGCGCGACAAGCTCGACCCCTGTCCTCCCTGGGGAGCTGAAAGGCACCGGACTCAACGGTCTCTGAGGGGCCAGAGTCGACGGTGCGACGACGCTCGGTGCCGCGGCAGATGACGGTGCCGGGCGGTCAGGTTTTGAGGCACGCTCTGACTGTGGTGCAGTTGCAGGCACCGCAGGAGCCCTGTGCTTTTTGCTCCTCGGAGAGAGGGAGCGGTGCCGGCTAGGGTGCCGGGCCGGTGCCGAGCGGGAAGTTGAAGCCTTCGCCGGCACCGGGCGGTCCGGAGCGGAGGCGACACTTGGTCCCGGTGCCGGAGTCGGTGCCAACGGTGGGGGAGTCAGCGCTGCCTCCATCAGGATCTGCTTCAGGCGACTGTCCCGCTCCTTCTTCGTTCGGGGCTTGAACACCTTGCAGATCCGACACTTGTCCACAAGGTGGGACTCGCCTAGGCACCTCAGGCAGGAGTCGTGCGGATCTCCTGTTGGCATCGGCCGATGACAGGCCGCACAAGGCTTAAAGCCGGGTGAACCGGGCATGGGCCCCGGCACTGCGGGGAGGAAAAAGGGGTGAACCCCCGATCCTCAGTATAACTATTTACAACTACACTTAATTAACTTTATAACTACAACTATTACTATAATAACTGAACTATATACACTAAACTGCAGAAGAGTGAAACGCTAGGGAGGTGGAGAACGGCTAGCCGTGCTCCACAGTTCCAAAGACCGACACGGGTGGTAAGAAGGAACTGAGGAGCGGGCGGGCCAGCAGGGGTATATATCAGGCGCCATACCGGCGCCACTCCAGGGGGCGACCTGCTGGCCCACCGAGTGTTGCTAGGGTAAAAAGTCTCCGACGAACGTGCACGCGGCGCGCACACACCTAATTGGAATGGATATGAGCAAGCACTCGAAGAAGAATAAATTGTATCAGTCAAGGTTGCTTGGGTAACCTTCATTCTCCCCAACCCCGATCTTGTGCCTATTCATTATTATATGATCTTTAATTACATGACCTGATACTGTTTTTTCCCCAGTACCCCTATCTCATTCATGGCACAGTAGATAGTGCTCACTGGGTGGGCAGCTAGTCACAATTTCTTTCATCACGATCATTCAAACCTGTGGCTCCATGCCTTATTTACTGCATACCATGCAAACCTGCCCTGAACACAGAATTTTTAATTTACTCATTGGCTTTTCTATGGTGCTCTCATTGTAGCAACTTAGTTCTTTACAAAGATTAATCAATATTTCTTTGCACAAAACCCCAGTGAGGTGATATCATCATCTCCATTTTACATATGAGGAACTAAGGCACGGAGATAAAAGCCAAACTGTTCGAAGTGTCACATAAATTTTGGGTGCCCATCGGAGATGCCTAGGGTCTGTTTTTTCAGAGTACTTGGCATTTTATAGCACATCCTATGTTCAGAGCATAGCTCCGCCTGAACTCGGTTGCAGTTGAGAGTCCTCAGCACTTCTGCAAATCAGGTGTCAAGTTGGGTACCCATAAAATGAGCAACCTACAGTGGCTACCTGTTGCCCAGCATCATATAGAAATTCTGTGGCAGAGACTGGGTAGAATCTAGTTCTCCAGGGTAGCACTCAGCTTCCTAAACCACAGAGGAATCCTTTTGCTTCCTGCAGTCCTCTCCCTCACTCCACCCTTCAACTTCTGCAACAAATGAGGCAGGGGCCGTACAGACAACAGCCTCCTTGGCGGCACAGCTCCGTTTCATCCCCAGAGCACTGTCCATCCTATTCACCGAATGAGGTGGGAGTCCTGTGAGAAAAACTGCATGTGATCATGTAATTAAAGAGTACATCATAATGCTTACGCACAAAGGGTCCAAAAGAAGGTCGCATTTGTGTATTCAGTCCCATCCCTTCTATAACAGGCACTTTCAAATTTGGACTGATGAAATATTATTCTACAGGTTCAGAATGTCAACCTTGGACACGACCTAGGAATATTGCAGGCACGTATATGACAAAACAATCCTCTAGGAAGTCTATTACCTTTAATGCTGGATGCCACAGAAGACATGTTGATAATGTTTCCAGATTTCTTTGCAAGCATCTGCAAAAAAACCCCACATCCACCATCAAGCTATTCAAACAAAAGCTATTCTGCCCTATGGGGACTTGTTCTGCCACCCTTCCTTACATTAAGTGGTATTTTATTCCACAAGTAATTTCTCAGATTTGCAGGCCAAAATACTACCCAAAGGGCAGCATTCGGCTCCTGCTTCACAGCTTCGAATTAGTAACCCAGTCAGATCAGTCTTAAGTATGTTACATTTTGAGGTATCTCATTTTCATCAATAGTAATGCCCACTTTTTACTATGTACTCGTGCAGAACATACTTATAAACAATGAATTAAACCTCAGACCCCTCCTTTGAGCTAGGTAGGTATTTTAGAGATGGAGAAACAAAGGATCAGTGACTGCAAAAGTCATATGCAAAATCTCTGCCAGAGCTAGAAACAAAACCCACTTTCCCCGATTCACAATTAACACTTGCTGGAACCAAGGATTTGAGGAAAGCAGGGATTGGGATTGTATCATAACCACTGCAGGGTACATCCTGTTCACTTTGGTGACAGCCATCCCTGGGCTATTTTGGCCTTCCACTATGTTTCCTGTAAACACCCCAGCCTGTGGTCCATGAGTTTGGCCCAGAATGTGATGGTTGTGTCACAAACAGGAAGTATCCTCAAGCTATGGTGTAATCATACAGGTGAGTTGTCTATCTAATGGGATGAGTACTCCTCTATTGAAGTAGCGTGTTGTCGATGGTATTGAACAGCTCTGCAAGATAGCTTCCTGTTGTGGGTATGAGGGAGAAGTCACACAATTACATCTGACTGTTTACAAATATTTTTGTAGAGATGGTGTAGCCTTATTGTCTGGGTGCATGTTGCAGGGTATTGCTTTCCCACGCTCTCTGTTACTGCACTGCATTTGAAAATGATTCTAAATACAAATTGTACAGTGTGAAAAACATGAATTAACCCTCTCCATACACTAGTCTGAAAGATTAGGCTCTAAACCGGGATTGAATTAAAGCAGTCCTCGGCACAATATGATATGAGGGCCCTTCGTGGCCACATCCCCACATTTTCACCCACCCACTGTCAAGCTCTGATAGTGCCCAGGGCCGACGAGGGGTTGGGTGGGGGGGGGTGGGGGGGGGAAGCCGGTACAAATTACTGGGGCCCAGCAGTCCAGAAGGGGGCCCGGGGTCCAGCTTGATCGGCCCTGTTTAGCCAATCTGCCCTTATTGGGGGGCCCCCAAATTTATTTTTTTTTACCAGGGCCCAAACCCTCCCGCGGCAGCCCTGACAGTGTCTACGACTTACTCCTGCCCCTCTTGAAGCACAGCACAATGTCTTTTACATTGCAGACAGAGCCTTACCTTTGGAAGGAACGTCTTGATCATTAGATACATGCTGCGAACGTTGAGGTTCATTGTGAAGTTCCAGTCTGTCTCCTCACACTCCAGAATGGTTCCGTGATGGACAAAACTGGATTAAGTGCACAAAAAGCAATGGATACTTTCCCGTGCCTTTTCTGTATAATTTACATTTTTTCTCCTGCTGTGGAGTAACTACCCCTCCAATCAAGCAAGGGTGGACAAGACTCTTCAGAGGATATTATGCAACATTCAGCTTGCACACGTTTCCTGTAACTAGTATATGTAGTTCAAGACAGTCACAATAAGCATATGTAACCCACACACCTTCTGGGTGTGGTGTTCTGTCCCACCTAGTGACACCGAGACCACTTAGAGAGAGATAAAATGGAGTCTGCTCTACAGCCTTAGCTAACAGCCTGCCAGCTTTTAGCTCATATGGTGGAGGCTCATGCACCAAGTTCCAAAGGTCCCAGGTTTGATCCTGCCCACTGACAACTGGGGTCTGTTGGCGTTACGCATAGATAAAGATTTGGTAATAGGCAGAACTAAATCATAAAAAAAGGGTGTCCCTGAAATAATCCATCAAAATTATTGGTCAAAAAGTGACATCTGAAAAATTTCAGTGACCACTAGTACTATATAAAGATATTTTTATGTAGATTTATCTTTTCCAAGTTAAAAAACAATGTATGATGTGAACTCTCCAGTTCTGGAGAAGATAATGGCTTTATCACCAACATATCCAATGAGGTGATGATAAAGGGTGCCTGAAATAAAGCCCTGGAAGCTGAAGGCCTCTCTCTGCGGAACAGGAAGAACACAGATAGCGTTACACTCTCCCGCCACTGGTCTGCCACAAGCGGTGAGAATGAGCCAATGAGTCTGTGGCTTGTCTACTTAGCTCACCCTCAAAGAGGCCAGTTGTGCTGGAGGATTTTGTTATGCAGACACCAGAAACACCTCTGTGAAAAGGAGAGGACACACACAAAATCAAACGAAATACCTTTGGGGAATAAACACTGGAAGGAGAAGGGAGTTTAAAATAATAGGCTCTAGTTACCCTGCAACGTTACAGAGGACGTCAATCCTTTCAATCTCCTTGGCCAGATTTTCTATTTGTTCTCTGCTGGTGACATCCAGCAACCGTGTTTGAATGCCTATAAAAACAAAATGGTTTTATTTTGCTTTGTTAAAATTAATAGCCTGATTTTCAGAGGTGCTGAGTGCCTGCAGTTCCCACCGATGTCAGTGGGAGTTCACAGGTGCTGAGCAGTTCTGAATATCAGACCATAACATGGGTACCCTTGAGTAATACGGCCTTTTACCCGCACCACCCAAAAGCCACGCCGTTTTGTTAAATTGTCCCAGTACTGAATTGCTATAATAATAATAATAATAATAATAATAATAATAATAATAAGAGCAAGGAGTGCTAGTTGAGAGGGGAGTTAGAAAAGACCACTGATGTTATTGTAAGAGAACAACCACCAGAGGAGCAGGTGTCTTCTGAAAAGTGGAGCTAATTCCAATACACTCACATTTCACAGAAAATCATCCCATCAAAGCACTCATCACCATGAATTACGATCCTTACACGACCACAACAAAATCACTGGCCAATTGCAGCCTCAGCTCAGGTCCCTGTTACCTAGTACTGTAATCATTATGGGTGTCGCATAGACTACAGATCATAGCACATGCAATATTTTATTTGGAACCAAGAGGTCTATGAGCCAGGCTTGTACAACTCATTAATGAAGAATAAGTGACTTGTGTAAGTCATTAGTCATCTTGTTACCCGGACGGGGTGAGTCATAACTATGCTAAATGGGACAGGAGGAAGTTTGACTGTCAAAGCTTACAGGGCGTGCACATAGTGTGGGAATATTGGCTAGTTTTAAAATGTATGCAATGTGGTGTCGATGTCTTCGGAATTAACCTATCAATATTTCTAAACAAAAAATGTTTATTTTGGAAACAAATATTAATCCACCTTCCGAGCTGTTTAAAGAGGTTGCTTGGGGCCATTTCCTGGGTGATTTATATTTACCTCTCACGTGCACAGGCAAACACAGTTGATTCCAAAATGGAGATTGCTGTGACTCCCTTCTAAACACTCTACAGTAGAGCCAGCCCCACTGTAACATTGTTACCTTAAGATAGGCAGCATAGAATGCCATCTGCTGGCAGAAATGCAAACAGCAAAAAAATGTAACCTTAAATTCACGGCTGATCTCTAGAAACGCATGCCACTATTCCAGCACCCTTACGCAAACAATGCCCATTAAATCACCATGATTCATTTCCTGTGCACTGCTGAAAATACATTATTTTGTGGTTTTATCATCCACACCTATTTACAAAGAGTTTAATAGCTACTGTGATGCTAGGCTGGTTGAGTGGAAAAATGCTGATGGAAAATAATAAATGATTCTCCACTGGAAAAACCTGCATGTCTTGAAGCCAAACTGACAAATTCATGTACATGTTCTAAAACACCTCTGGAAATTTCTCCAAGAAATATGTTAGCAGAAAGCTAACTTCTCCCTGGCAGGCTGACTAAGAGTGGAGTCTTCTCTTCCGTATTAAGTTGAAAGTCTGACATTCTAAATTACAGTCCTCAAAAGGAAGAGCTGGGATTTAACAAATCGTACATCTGATGTTCCTCTTCTCAAGACTTAGAGGGTAGGGACTGCGCAGAACACTGATTCCATTTTCTAGTTATCCTGCCAGCACAACTGGCCTGATGTGTCAGAAAGTAAATAACCCTACTCAGTTTAAGAATTCATTAAATTCTTAGAGTATGAATTGGAAATTTCCCAGAATGCCACGAGTCACCCAGAGGCTGTTTGCAGTGAGTCTGGCTAAGAGATTGTTATTCGGCCTTCTCAGTGTCAGGAATGTATGTAAGGACCAGTGATCACTTTTATTCACTAAGTTAATTTGGAAGTATTTTCATTCTATTTCATTGTGTCTACAGGATAGATTTCCCCCATAGTTTTTATGTTAGACATAAAAACAAACTTGTGTTACAATTTCCCTGCCTTGGGTCTAAGGAACAATGATGTGAGTTTGTGCCCATGAGCAGTTGATACACACTAGTATAGTATCAACAGGGAGAGAACTCTTAGTCCTGAGAATGTATACAAATGTAATAGGGGGTGATTTAGTGACAGTGTAATTCACATTTAAAAGATAAACCCATTCACAATAGTGAACAACTACATTGCCATTCATGCCATTAGTTGGTCAAACTGAAATGCAGAGCACTAAATCTAATTCTTATGTAGCTAATGAAGTGAGTTCTATAGCTCAAATGATAGAATTTCATGATTTTAGCACTAATATCTCAAAGCACAAGTCCCACGACTGAAACAAGAGGTAGTTAGACTTGGAAGTCAGCCCAATGGCCAGGACAAGTCAGTGAAATGGATGCTATTGTGAGGAGTGGTAGCAGTTAACAGCTTCACTAGTGCCTCGTAAAATCAGATGGATGGGGTTACTCCATGTACCCAGCATATCCTTTTTGAAATTCGGAAGTTTCAGTGGAAAACTTGCACTCAAACACCAAGCCTCCACATTCTGCTACAGCAGAGAAAAAGACCAGATGCCAACACGAAGGAGTAACTGACATTATTACAGTTTCTACTGCCTTTAGAATTCTATTTTGTCCTGCGATGAAGTTTCTACAAACAGCTTACAAATACACAAGACTTGGACTTAAGTCTGTTGTAAAGCATTTACCTGAATACTCCTCCAGTTCTTGCAGCTTGGACTCACTGATGTCTGTAGCAATGACCTTTGCTCCCTCTTTTGCAAAAGCCTGAATAAAACGAGCAAAAGGAACCATTAAAATTTAGATATTTTAGGGTTTACCAGTAATAAAGGCTGCCTTCTCTTTTCACTTCCATATTGGACTGAAAAAGGAGCTGGCTGAAGGCAGCGAATCGCTTGCTTTTTTTTGTGTATAACAAAATTATCTGTATCTATATTTGGCTATATAACCAAACACCCTGGTTTCAGCTGAGTGTATGCAGGAGAGAGGGGAACAGAACTTACAATGTTTATCCCCCAAACCAGGAATCTGTAATTAAAGCAGCGGGTCCTGTTACTTGACCCAGTTGAAGGAACAGATATACACAAACGTGTAGGGGCTGATCGTAAGCTGCTCAAAATCAATGCAGCACTAAAGACTTGAGTGGAGCTGGGCCAATTTGCAACAGCTGGGGATCTGGCCCCCAGTTTATAGAAAACGAGTGCTTTTGTATAGTGCTTCACATCCAAATCATTGATGAGTGCACTACTTAGAGAAACAACTAAGTAATGGTTCTATTCACTACATTCAACAGAATCAGGTAGCTATTCCCGAGAGATAACCCTTAATACAAGGGAACCCTCATAAGTACCTGGGTCCACTGAGAGAAAACTACCTGCTCTGCTCCTCAGAGTGAGTTGTTGACAAGTGACTGCTATACAACAGACTCATTTGCTGATCACAGAAGCAAGAAGCTCTCAGAGACATATTACTTCCAGTAAATGGCAGTAATGCTGTTTCTGAGAGTACCTATCTACAACTGTGGTGCATCTCTAGAAGGTCAGGTACGCCACTTCCATTTGTAGCTTACTGCATATTTACAAAGCAAATTCATTAGGAAAAGGAATCTGTTTTGCAAATTAGCTATTCCCAGTGAAAGGGTGTTTTAATGCAAGTGACAGGATTAGCAGTTCCCTGGCAAAGCCTGTGAAAATCCAAGTTTGTGACAACTAGGTATCTTTCATTGCATGTCTCATGCTAGCTTTGCTAGTCTCTCTCTATAATTCACCACAGGTAAAGCCATCTGTGGAGAGTAGAGCTGGTCAAAAGTAGAGAAAAATAGCAGAAATTTCAGGAAAAAACCTCCATAAATGTTTTTCATTCTACTTTTCAGAATGGTTTGGACTTTTGGTTCTCTCAATTCTCTACTGGATTTTTATTAAAAATGGAAATTTTCAGGTTTTGGAAAAAATCTCAATGTGACCAAGTTGAGCAATCAAAAACTACCAATAGAGCAACAGACGAAATCTTTCCATTTAAAGTTTGCCAAAAAAATTCAAAAGCGCTAGATGGTCTCGGAAAAAATAAATCTTTAAAAAATTCCAAGGCCAAACGTTAAGGAAAAGAAGGTCAGATAGAAGTTTTTGATCTTGCTCTTGTGAACAGCTTGGCCTCTGCACATTCCCTTCAGCTCCCATAGATCAATTAATGACGTTTGGAACCAACTGGGATTGAGTTACGTGAATTAACAAGGTACACGAGGGCCACCACATTCCACCTGGTTCTGTTGCCACAGGGATCCTTGAGACAATCTACTAATTGTCTGAGCTCCAATCTGATACAACAGGAAACCTTGGGACATCACCTTCCCAAAACAAAGCAGCTGAGATATTTGATGAAGATCACTGATGGCCTAGCCTCCTTCTGAAGAAGCAGCAGCTGCAGCTCTCTTCAAAGCAGGAAGCAACTCATGGCTAGATGCCAACACCAGTATGCCCAGCCAACCCAGCCCTGAATATCTTGGGGAAGGCTATTTATAGAGCAGCAGGGAATTTTGACAATGTGACTCTTGAATGAATTTTTCCAGAATGGAAGCAAGGCTCTCATGGTGTAGCAGTAACATTTTTTTCATGTGCTTTTCATGGAAAGGTTGAAGGACTTCGCTTTTGATTTAATTTCCAGTTTGATAATAAAAAGACAGTTCAGTACAGGTATCATTGGGCTAATCAAAATAGCAAAGCTAGCAAGGAATTAAGAGGGGGAAAAAGAAGAATGAAGCTTTCCAGACTTACTATAGCGGCTGCTCGTCCAATCCCTTGTGCGGCTGCAGACAGCAATATTACCTTCCCATCAAGACGACCCATGCTGCTCCCTACAGGTATTTAAACACGTCTGGCGACATCTCTCAAAAGAAAAAGGAGTTAACACCAGCTCCAGGGAATCAAAAACAGATGCATTCTATAACTGAACAGGTGACTCAGTGCATCTATCACTAGAGAGAACTGAAGAGTGCCCTGTTCTTCCCACAAGATAAGAAAAGTTTTCGGTATGCCCATTTCAGACATTGGATTATAAAATGAGAACTTCTAACCCAAAAGCTTTAAAACAGGACTTGCCTGATTCCTGTAGGCAGATCGGAGTCTTCAGTGCCCTTTAGCAGAGTGTGACATCATCAGCAAAATGCCTGATGGGCTACCACACTCAGCAGTTGAACACTGTACAAAAAATATTGGCATCATCACATTGGATGTGCAATCAGTCTGAGCTGTGGACTGTTTCTAAAGAGACCAAGGATCTGAGATCAGAGTTGAAAATTGAGGGAGAATTATCATGCCAGACCTCCTGGTTATCTCAGCCATGGCTTTATTTTATATTTATTCCTTTCAATAAAAGGAAGCTACAATATGTCACAGGCATTTTGTCATTAGTTAATAACATCAGCAGGACAAGTTCAGGGTTGGATTTTCAAAGATGCCTAAGAGATTTGGATGCCCCATGTCCATTAGAATTTAATAGGAATTAGGCATCCAAATCCCTTTGGCAGGTTTGAAAGTCTCAACCTTAAATAGATATGAATAATATACATACTTTTGAGAAGCAAGATGAAGTGAGTCTGCACGCCTGGACTTCAGATTAATTTGATACTATCCTAAAATGCAGACTTTTCAGCACTGCTGTAGGAAGTTGTAGGATATTTTAATTGAAATAATTCTATCAGAAGTCAAAGTGAATTTTAATGCCTATTACAAGTAGTAAGTGCACTTATGACCAGCCAGTGTGAATAGTTGTGTGCGCGCAAGCTCTCCGATGTTTTGGGACTCTGCAGTTCTGAGAAGGCTTACCAGTTACCAGATATACCAAGTTGATGGCTTTCATAAATTCCAAGTTTCCAAGGTGAGAAGGGACCACTGTGATCATGTAGCCTGACCTCCTGCATAACACAGGTCATAGAACTTCTCCAGAATAATTCCTAGCTCGTAGGTTGAGTGAACCAAGTCTGTCTACAGAGGTGAAATGTGATAGCTTTTGAAAACCCCAGCTGATCAATTTGAAAATTGCAGGGAATGTTCTAGGTATCCATGGGAAGCACACTACTAATTTTGGTGAGAATCCAAAAACGAGAAAAGCCTGATTTTCACTGATTTCACAGATAGCCCATTTGGTGCTATAGGCAAAGCTCTCTGGTGCCCTCTGTCTATACAGATCACAGACAGCAGCTTCTTAGGCACTACAGAGCTGTACACCCAGCCAGGCCCCTGGGCAGTGCTGGGGTCCTCAAAAGAGAAGTCCCAGAACTCATGGACGCTCTGGCCCTGCACAATACGAGGCAGGGGCAAAATCTCCTCTCATTTCAATGTTGCCAGTTCAGTGATTTTGTCGCTCAGTCCAGCAACGTTTTAGGTCTGCTTGAGATTTTTCAAGTTTTGCCTCAACAAGTCGCTAAACTGTGACCTTTAATCAAATCTGGTGACGTTACTACATCTAGCGACAAAATGGCTCAACTGGCAACACTGGACAGAAAACTGACCTGAGGTGGCGAAAGCTATGAGAGGGAGGGAAGGGTGCCAGGGGGACTGAGGGTGAGGCAAGGGAAGGGTGGAGGATATATTGCAGGTTAGCAGTAGGGGGCAGGGAAGGGATATACAGTATTTGGGCAGAGAGCTGAGGGAGGGGCAGGAAAGGGGCGATATTGGAGTCTGGGGAATGAGGATATTGGGACTGAGAGCAGGGGGATACTGGTTGTTGGGGAGAATAAGTGGCTTTGTAATTGCTGGGGAGAGAGAGTGATCGGAGAGTCATGATCAGCCAGAAGAGCGGGAGCCTGGACAGTGGGCCTGTGTGCTCTGTGAGGGGAGACAAGGGTCCCTGCTCCCTTGCAAGGAGCTAAGTGGCTTGTGTGGGGGTAGCTCTGGGCTGCTCCCGACTACTGGCCCCAGAGAGATCGGCTGTGGGATGCTTCTCCAGGACGTACAGTACAGCCCTTACCCTTCCCCAAATCTGGGCTTTCCGGTGCAGATGCTGGTCTGAGGGGTCTGAGCAGATGGAGAGATGGTGGCTGAGCCAGGTCCAGACTTTGGAGGGTCCCCTTTGGCCCAGGCTCCCTGTTCTGGAAGGAGATGGTTGCTGGGTAACCAAGCTGCCATTACTCCTTCTGCAATGGGCCCAGAGGCAGAAGAGGCAGCATGAGCAGATGGTGCCTCTGCCACACAGTATGGACCATCATCTCTCCTTCCACAGCAGGGAGACTAGGTCCAGCCCTGGCTCTATGTTCCAGAAGGAGAGATGGTGGCTCAGGAATCGGAAGTATTGGAACACTGTCCCAGCACCTCCAAAAATGTACCAGAATGTCGGTCTAGAGTGTCCCAGAACGAGTCAAGCACTGCCACAGGCTTCCTCCCACTCCGGCCAGCCCCCATCTTACTTCCCAGTTGCACTCCCATTTGCACTCCAAATAAGTTGGAAATGCACAGAGCTCGGCCAACATGAGCAATGAAGCGTGCAGCCCCACCAATAATGTGGTAGCTTGGCAGACTATATGCTCATTAGGAACTACACTGATAGTATCCGCTAATTTTGCTTTTGATTTAGGCCAGATTTTACACCATGGCTCCAGCTATCAAGGCTTAATGCACTACGATACTGCCCATTTCCCACCACTAGAGAAACGAGAGCATGTAAGTATATAAACGTAGAAATCAGTTTCTCAGCCTCCAGTCACAGCTGTCCTGCCCGTTATTCCAGGTGAAACTAACAGGATGAAACACACGGGGCTGAATAAAGCCACCCACCTGAGGATCTCCACAGCCAGCTTTCAGGGCTTACCGACCCTTGTACCGGAGAAAAGAACAGCGTTTCGGAGTGCATGCTGGGTGCTGTAGTTCTGCTGGTGAATTGCTGTTCAAGACAACACCCTTCCCTGTTGAAAAGTTGAGATGCTGCCATCTAGTGAGGCTTGGGATATAAAAACAGTTATTGTAGCTCAAGAGAAGAAGTGAAGATTGTCAGCTTTACCTGGCAATTACTCTAAACAAAAAAAACAAAACAAAACACACCAGCCAACCAAAAGCAAACAGTGAATGAGTATGCTTTTCCCCAGTATATCAGTCATCAGAATCCCAAAGAGAAAAGAATACACAACACATATTGAATAAAATGTTGCTGATAGAGCAACAGAACGAGATGCAGAGGATGCTGCATGGATTCCAGGAAAGGCAGCAAACAGAATAAGGAGCCTCGTTGGGATGGCAGGAGGCACAACAGCGGGTGTTTCAGGAGTTTGTCAAGGAACAGATCCAGGTACAGCAGCAGTTAATACAGAATGTGACAAGTCCTGCCTCGGGGAAAGAAGCTGGGGGCAAGGGTGCTGGGACTCTGTGCAATGTGCCCTAGGGATGATCCTGACGTGTTTCTAATGACTTGAAAAAGAATTGCGACTGGTGCAGGCTGGGTTAAAGGATTATGGGCTCTAGGCTTAGCCCCTTATTTGGTGGCAGAAGCCCAAGCTGCTTATAAGTCATTGAGCAAGAAGCAGGCCAAGAACTACTATGTGTTGCAGGCTGCCATATTGGCTTGGCAACTGAAAGATACCAGCAGAAATTTAGGACAGTCAGGGGGACTTATGGGGTAAGGCTGAGAGAGTTTGTGCAGAAGTGGAATGATTGCACCAACTGATGAGAGAGAACAAAATGTGAAAGTGGTCCTGAAAGCTGTGATATTAGAGCAGTTTATGCAGTCTCCTGGATACCACTAAGGCCTGGGTGAGGAGACACCAACCAGAGAAAATGGAGGCAGTGATAAAACTGGCAGAGGGATATGGCTGGTCTGACAAGTAGGGGAAGAGGGAAAAAAGAGGAGATTCTCAAGCAGTAAGACCCATGAGCGTGAGGCAGAAGAGGAAGGCCACTTTGGCTGGCAGGGATACAACCTACTATCAGCATGGGGGAAAGGCCACAGTAAGCAGGGTTGCCCGTGTATGGAATGTGGACTGAGGGAATATTGTGGTTGGACTGGGGTGACGGGGAGCACGAAGGGAGAAAAACAATTCCTGGAAGGGTGAGCTGAAGACCAGAGGTAGGGGTTATTGATTCAGCAGCTAGTTTTTTTTTGGGTGGGGGAGGATGCAGAGCCTCTGGAGTTTGCAAAAAACATATCCCATAGCAGTTTATGAGGGGTTCTCTCCTCCTTGGGAATCATGCTCCTGGTTGAACCCTCAGATGAGCTAATGGAGTAACTGATAACAGTAGTAAGTTGCCATCCTCTACGTGGACCAGCCCTAGAGAGGATGAGACACTTTACCAGAGGGTTTCACAGCCATTTATGGAAGCAGAGGAACTGCATGACTCAAGCATGTGGGTTCCATTCCAGCCTCTGGAGGGGAGATTCTTTTGCCCCTGTCCTGGTCCCAGTCTCATTCTCCTCACTGAGCCAGTCCCAGTCTCCATTTTTCAGGCTTCTCATCGCAGTCCCAGTCTCCTTGCATTGTCTTCCCCCCTTCATCTCACTCTGTTGTTTCCAACCTTACTCCCCAGCTCCTTGTCCCTAGCGTCCTTGCCAGCAAATCCAAATCTCATCCCCCGTACTCCGACAGTATCCTTGCCCAACTATTCCCAGCTCCTCAGCCAAGCTCTTTCCTCCCTGCCCACTTGATTCCCTCAAGTCACTCCAAAACTCACATCCCTGCTAACTCCTGGATCTCTTTTGGGGTCCATGTCCAATTTCAGTGTGCCCCCCAGCCTAATTCATGTCCCACTCTGCACATCCAATTCCGTTCTCTTCCTCCTGAACTCTGGCTGGCCCCCTGATCCCCAGTCAACTTGCCCAGCCTGTCCCTGTCACCCATTGCCTATCTCAATCTGTTCCTCTCCAGGCTCCTTGTCACACTCTACTCACCCGGCCCATGCAGATTCCACCCCTGCCCCCTCTGCATTCGATTCAGATGGCTTTCTCCTCCACGCTGCCTAAGCCAGAAGGTGGAGGGAGTACTGAAAGCAAAGGAGAGGCTCCCTGTTCAGTGCTGGACCCAGCATGGCCTGGAACTCCAAATGCAGGGGGAGTCCTGCTCATCCCCAGGCTACAACATACACAGTACATGAAATCTTTCGGAAAATTAAGTTGTGAAGCCCTAGCACGTCTCTACGGAACACGTGCAAACTGCAGTTTTTCAGACTCTTAACTTAGTCAAATTTGGGCAGATTTTCATATGGATGGCAAAAGGCACATCTGTGATACATAGACCACCCCTACCAAATTTCAACTCCTTGCTCCAAAGCATGGGGATGCTGGAGTTTCTCAAAATAAAAGGTTGCCTGTATTTTTTTAAATGGGCAAAAACATGGGTCAATGAGCTGCTTGACTGGTGGGGGTCTGCCAATTATCTCTTCACCGTACAGCAAACCAAGGGCTACTGCCAGATCCCGCCGATAAACAAAGCATGGAAGAAAACTGCCTTCTTCACACCCTGGCGGCTCTAGCAATTTATAATGATGCCCTTCAGCCTACATGGGATGGTGCAACTTTCCAACGCCTAATAGACCAGATACTACAGTCACCTGGGGCGTATGCTGCAACATACATAGACTACATCATTTACAGCCCAGACTGGGAAGACCATCTTAAACATGTCACGGACGAATTGTAGACATTGAAAGTGGCAGGGTTGATGGCGAACCCAGCCAAATGCCATCTGGGGCAACAGGAGGTGACTACCGCATGGGAGGAGGAAAACAAAGGCCCCTGGTCAACAAAGGAGAAGCCCAGGCAAAGTGCATTGTTTCCACGACCAAGCAGCCAGTGCACCAGGTTTGGCCTCGCAGAGTACTACTGACTATTCTTCCCAGCATTTGCCATGATTGCAATGCCCCTAACTGACCTGGTGAAGAACAGCACTAGAAGGTCCCGTGGTCAGCAGCCTGTGAAATCGTCTTCCAGGAAGTGAAAGTGAGGCTGAGCCAGGAACCCGCACTCATCCATCTGGACTTCACCCCTGAGTTCACTCTTCAGACGGATGCCTCAGAAGTGGGCCTGAGTGCAGTGTTGTCCCAGAACATTGACGGCGAGGAGGAAATCTCAGCAGAAAATTGTTTCCACAAGAGACGTCCAACTCACTCATAAAAAAGGAAGTCCTCCTGGTGAAATGGGCTGTGGATGCGCCGAGCTATTATCTGTAGGGGAACTCCTTCAAACTGGTGACCATGCTTTCGTATGTTGGCTGAACATCATGAAAGACAACCCATGACACATGAGATGGTATGTCTTGCTACAGCCCTATAGCTCTGAAATCCTTCACTGGGCTCGGAAAAACATTAAGAAGGCCAATTTCTTTTCAGGGAGGGAGAGAGAGGATTTGCCTGATAAAGCCCCACAGCAGAACATCAGGGGGAGGCTGTGTGATAAAGTATATGAATCCCTTACTTGTTGCTAGGCGAGACCCCCAACACTCAGCTGTGACCAGTAGGCAGGAGCCTCCTGCCACGTCCCCCAATGACACAACAAGAAGAAATGGCAATAATACAATGACCAATTCTAGTTTGACTGCCTATATGCATATAACAATCTTTATTGAGAAAAGTTAAAATTACTCAGACCAGAATCAACTGTGCACTGCAGATATGAAGTAGAGACTTTTTAAAAACACAACCTTGATTGTGAGCTCATAAATAGAATATTATATAGAAATTGGTTAAAAGAAATTGAATGACAATGCTATTCCCCATCTTAGAAAAGTCAACATATAAAACTTGAAATAACACTGAACACTAGAAAAAGAGTAGCAGAAAAGTTCTCTCCACTTTCCTTGTGGACTTCAAAGATTAAATTGATTGCTCTTGGGAGGGTTGTCTTAGGAGTGAGAGGGGAAAGTTTAACATTGCTAAGTTTCACAGTAGAGATTCTCTGATTTGTGATCCATTCCAGTTTTCATTTCCTCTTCAGCTGGCTGGCTTTGTTATCTTTGCCATCACAAGAGTAGCAATGCAGAACTGCTACAATGACACTATCAGCTGGATGCAGGCAACACTATTGTCACATTTTTGTATTCCAGCTTTTCCAGTTACTTGCTTAGTTCCTGCTTCAAGAAAGCGTCTTACCACTGGCTAGAATTAAAACAAACCAGCTACTTCTGTAGCCCAGGTCTTCTCTATATGCAATCTCTGACGTTATCCACTAGCAAGGACAGTGAACAATAACGGGCACCTTTACTGGGTTGTGCAGTCAGGTGCTTTATCTTTTTCTGATGCTCCAAACCAGTGCTTAAAGCGATCTTCTATGCACTCTGTTCCTGCAGGTCGCATGTCTAAAGTAAGAGAGAAAATAGAAAGACTTGTAACTTTCCCAGTTTAGCACATGCTAGAGTACAATTGTTTTGTCTTGCCTAAACTTTTAGAAGGTGTTCAAAAGACTGAGCGAGACTACATGATCCAACTGCTACCTTTAAATCCTAGTCTAGACAATGTGCTTCTGTGATCTTAGCAGTTGGGCTGGGACATGGAATTGTGTGGATCTCAAACATCGGGAGATTTGCTGGCAGAAGCGGTAGCAACAAGTTAGATCATACTTATTGAACAGTGGTGACAATGTCAAAACTTGCTCCAGCAACCTAGTGCTTCACCACACTGCTGGGGAGTATTGATGGTTTTTCAAATAGCTAATAGTGGCTGCAATGGTGCTGTTAAGATGTAATGCAGGCCACCAGTAAAGGCTTCCCCCACAAAAGGTGGCTGGGAGGAGAAGAGCAGAGAAGCCATTATTTGCAGGCCAAGGTTTGTGGAGACAGGCAGGAAAGAAAAAGAGCAAAGCAGGGTAGGGGGAATGGGAAAGGAGACATTGCCCAGGCTGCCATCTTTGCAACTGGAGATGGAGAGACTAGTGGCTTGGGTGCAAAACTTGCTCTTTAAACTAAATGTTAGGCCTTGGAGACAGAAATTTGCTTAAATGCTGCCTCTAGAGTCCCGTGGGTGAAACTAACTCATAGCTCTCTGCATTGGTGGAGGGCCAATGCTGGAGAATTCTTTTGGGCTGGCCAAAAGACAAGAATGCCATTTTGTGCAAAGTTTTGAGGTTTTGGCACCTGGTTTTGTTCTAGATTGGGATGAAATACAGACCTTTTAAAACTTCTGGCAAAAAACAAGAGAGCCACCTACCCTAGAGTAGCCAATATTCCAGTTCGTAGGGAACTACCTATGATATGGGAAATTGAGGTTCTTCTATTTCAACAAACTAGCAGTTTACAACAAAGAACTGTTTAATCCAAAAAAATCCCAACCAGGTCTAGAATTCACCCCTTCCAAACTAAAATTACATAAATGAAATAATGTAAATAAAAATACTACCCCCCACCCCCGAACCCAAGATATCTACTGTAAAATTGCACAATATGTCATTTGTCCATCCTTACTACTAATCACTAAGTTCAGTTTATTCTGCAATAAAAGCTAGCCTGACCTTTCGAATACTCACCCAGTTGAGGTATTCAAGCCCACAAGTACATATGAATTAACTGTAGTGTGTACCTACACTAGATCTTTCACAGGTCTGGTTAGCCAACCCTTTAACACTCTACTGAACAGGTGTTCCTAACAGAAACAGTATTGCATTACGCACCCGTAAGTGTGCCTAAGCTTGAATTATCAAAGAAATTTGGACAAGTCAGAGGCAGGGTGTTTGGTGAATCCAGAGGAAGAATTTCTCGTGAAGAAACTTCCTTGGAGGGAGAAGGCATTTGCTCTTTAACTGAACAAGGTGTGGTCTTTCTTGGAGACCTCTGTATCTTCTCCCGAGTAGTGTCTCTACAGGATTCTGCTCTCATTTTTAGCGCTCTCTCTTTCCATTTGGTTAGTTCTTCTTTCAGCTGAAGCTCATTGCTTAAAAGGAGAAAATGATAAAAATGTAAACTACTGGAAGCATGACAATGCAAGTTCCCTCACAGAGCCATATCAACGTGTCTTGATCCTGACTTCAGGGGACAATCTCTAGAATCAAAGCAGTTAAGTCTCCATACCCATTCAACTTTCTGCTGCAAAACTGCTGAACAGACAACCAATTAATGCCAACTCATGTGAGCAAGTTTATATTAAGAAGGGAAGCCAGCTCCTTCCCTAAGGTTTAAGGAAAAGACTGAATGATAAAATGTCACCACTGGGGTGTCCAGATTCAAACCGCTGGTGTGTGAAAGGAAGGGCTGGCTCCAGGGTTTTTGCTACCCCAAGCAGCAAAAAGGAAAAAACAAACAAAAAAAACTGCAATCTGCAGCTCTACCGCTGCCATTTCAGTCTTCGGTGGTAATTCGGCGGCTGGCCCTTTACCTTGAATTGCCGCCAAAGACATGGACATGCCAACCCTCACCATTGGCTGCCCCAAGCAGCTGCTTGCTGGGCTGGTGCCTGGAGCCGGCCCTGGTGAAAGGCACAAGTCCCCAGCCACAAAGGGAAATGATAGTTCATCAAACAAATGGATCTTTCAAAATTTCTCATTTCTAGGATTCTTCCCAGATATATGAACTCTTACCACATTAGATTATAAATCAAACAGCAAGTATAGTAATGTATGCAGTTAAAATCAGTAACGACGACATTCTAGACTCTGATGATCAGCTTTTTAAAAACTCACCTTACTAGAAGGTCATTGTTTTTCTTCAACTGCAGGTTTTCTTTCTGTAATTTAGCTTGTTCAGATTTTAAAATGAGCATGTGTGTGCTCTGCACAATCCCACTGCCACCACCACAAGTCAGGGGCATATGTGATTCCTGAGGAACATCTTTTTCTGATATTACTGGGGGAAAAATTATTTGAATATATATTAGAAGCTATTATTTGCTATATCTTGGACAATACAAAAATCAAGTAAAGTTGACCTTCATAAAGTAAATAAAGTAGCATTTTATGAGTAGAAAATTATATTAAAATTCCCTTTTGGGATTAAGTGTTCACTGTACAGGTTACAAATACCGTTACAACAGCTTCAACCTTTTTATACAGGAATTCTCACAGACTGCCAATTACCTAGTATAAAATTCAAATGGTTCTCTAGTAAATCAGATGATCTAATATATTTAACTGACAAATCCAGAATACAATATCATATCAGTTATGGTTAGAAGAGATAAAAGACGGTTACTCACCTTTGTAACTGTTGTTCTTCGAGATGTGTTGCTCACATCCATTCCAGTTAGGTGTGCGCGCCGCGCGTGCACGTTCGTCGGAAACTTTTTACCCTAGCAACTCCAGTGGGCCGGCAGGTCGCCCCCTGGAGTGGCGCCGCCATGGCGCCCAATATATATCCCTGCCGGCCCGCCCGCTCCTCAGTTCCTTCTTGCCGGCTACTCCGACAGTGGGGAAGGAGGGCGGGTGTGGAATGGATGTGAGCAACACATCTCGAAGAACAACAGTTACAAAGGTGAGTAACCGTCTTTTCTTCTTCGAGTGATTGCTCACATCCATTCCAGTTAGGTGACTTCCAAGCCATACCTAGGCGGTGGGGTCGGAGTGAGAAGTCGCGGCATGGAGCACTGCAGTTCCGAAGGCCGCATCCTCTCTCGACTGCTGTACCAGGGCGTAGTGGGAAGCAAAGGTGTGGACCGATGACCAGGTCGCTGCCCGACAGATTTCCTGGATGGGCACACGGGCCAGGAAAGCCAGCGACGATGCCTGCGCCCTGGTAGAATGCGCAGTCACACGGCCCGTAGGGACATGGGCCAAGTCATAACAGGTCCTGATACAGGACGTAACCCACGAGGATAACCTCTGGGAGGAGATAGGAAGCCCTTTCATACGGTCCGCTACCGCCACGAAAAGCTGGGGGGATTTGCGGAAGGGTTTGGTCCTCTCTATGTAGAACGCGAGAGCTCTACGGACATCCAGCGAGTGAAGCTGCTGCTCCCTGCCTGAGGAGTGAGGTTTTGGGAAAAAAACCGGGAGGAAAATCTCTTGGTTGACGTGGAAGGCTGAGACCACCTTGGGTAGAAAGGCAGGGTGTGGTCTAAGCTGCACCTTGTCTTTGTGGAAGACCGTGTATGGGGGGTCCACCACAAGGGCTCGGAGTTCCGACACCCGTCTAGCTGAGGTGATAGCTACTAGAAAGGCAGCCTTCCAAGAGAGGTAAAGCAGGGAGCAAGTAGCTAACGGCTCAAAGGGGGGCCCCATGAGCCGGGACAACACCAGGTTAAGATCCCAGGTTGGAGCAGGGGGACGGACGTTAGGGAATAACCGTTCCAGCCCCTTAAGGAATCTCGACACCGTCGGGTGAGAAAAAACGGAGCGACCGTCCGCACCCGGGTGAAAGGTGGAGATAGCTGCCAGATGGACTCGCAACGACGATAAGGCCAGACCATGTTCTTTGAGGGACCAAACATAATCTAAGATTTCGGATACCGAAACTTCCATAGGGCGGAGATTTCTCTCTACGCACCAACAGGAGAAGCGTTTCCATTTTGCCGAATATGTGGCTCTTGTGGATGGTTTCCTGCTGCTCAAGAGCACCTCTCTCACAGGCGTGGAGCAGCGCAGCTCGGAACCAGTTAGCCACGCAGGAGCCACGCCGCTAGGTGCAGCGACTGCAGGTCTGGGTGACAGAGGGACCCGTGGTCCTGGGTAATCAGGTCCGGATGAAGGGGCAGGGGAACTGGGTCGGCTACGGCCAAGTCTAGCAGCATGGTGTACCAGTGCTGTCTGGGCCATGCCGGGGCCACCATGATCACACGAGCCCTGTCTCTGCGCACCTTCAGGAGGACCTTGTGAACCAGAGGGAACGGAGGAAACGCATAGTACAGGTGGGTCGACCACTGGATGAGGAAGGCATCCGCTATCGACCCCGGCTCCCTGCCCTGAAAGGAGCAGAACGCTTGGCACTTCCTGTTCCCCTTGGACGCAAAGAGGTCCACCCGGGGATAACCCCACCTCCGGAAAATGGAGAGAGCGACGTCCGGTCGAAGGGACCACTCTTGTGACAGGAAGGATCTGCTCAATCGATCCGCCAGCGTGTTCCGTACTCCGGGAAGGAAGGAAGCCCTGAGGTGAATGGAGTGGGCTACGCAAAAGTCCCAGAGTCGTATCGCCTCGAGGCACAGGGAGGAGGACCTGGTGCCGCCCTGCTTGTTGATATAATACATGGTCGTCGTGTTGTCCGTGAACACGGCTACACAACGACCCTGAAGCTGATGACAAAACGTTTGGCAAGCAAGGCGGACCGCTCTCAACTCCCTCATGTTGATATGTAGCCCCACCTCCTCCTGGGACCACAGGCCCTGCGTCCGCAGGGTCCCTAGGTGGGCCCCCCAGCCTAGATCTGAGGCATCCGTTGTCAGGGATACCGAGGGCTGAGACGGGTGAAAGGGAAGACCCGCACACAATACGGACTGGTCCACCCACCAGCCGAGGGAATCTAAGACCTTCTGGGGGACTGTGATTAACATGTCTAGCGGTTGCCTTGGTCTGTAATGACTGATAAGCCACAGCTGGAGAGGCCTCATGCGGAGCCGAGCGTAGTCGGTCACAAAAGTGCACGCCGCCATGTGGCCTAACAGGGTTAGACATGTCCTCACTGACGTCAACGGGGCTGACCGCAAGCGTTGAACGATCGCCGCCATGGTCTGGAACCGCTGCCGAGGCAGCGAGGCCCTGCCCACAGTGGCGTCCAGGACGGCCCCGATAAATTCCACCTTCTGAGTGGGCCTCAGGGTGGACTTGTCTGTGTTTATCAAGAGGCCCAGACTCGCAAACATGCCGGTGATCACGCGGACATGGCTGTACACCTGCTGTTCCGACGTGCCCCGAATCAACCAATCGTCCAGATAAGGGAACACGTGGACACGGTTGCGCCGAAGATGCGCCACGACAACTGCCATGCATTTTGTAAACACCCTCGGGGCCGTGGACAGGCCAAACGGGAGGACCGCAAATTGATAATGACGAGCCCCCACAACGAAGCGGAGGAAGCGTCTGTGGCGTGGCCAAATGGCAACGTGGAAATACGCGTCCTGCATGTCGAGGGCGGCGTACCAGTCTCCCGGATCCAGGGATGGAATAATGGTCCCCAGGGATACCATGCGGAACTTCAACTTCACGAGGTATTTGTTGAGTTCTCGCAGGTCGAGGATAGGCCTGAGGCCCCCCTTGGCCTTGGGGACCAGAAAATAGCGGGAATAAAACCCCTTGCCTTTCTCGTTTTCGGGAACCGCCTCTATAGCTCCTTTGCTGAGGAGCGTCTGCACCTCCTGCCGAAGGAATTGCTCGTGAGAGGGGTCCCTGAAGAGGGACGAGGAAGGAGGGCGGGAAGGAGGGAACGAAACAAACTGCAGGCGGTACCCCGTCTGCACCACGCTCAAGACCCAGCGGTCCGATGTTATTTGGGACCACGCCGGGAGGAAAAACGAAAGGCGGTTGGAAAACGGAGGGGAAGGATCCGTAGGGGAAACTGTTACTGCGCCCTCGAGCGCACCTTCAAAATGAAGGCTTAGGACCAGGCGGGGGTTTTGAGGAGCCTTGGTTCTGCCCCCCTTGGTTCCCCGACTGCCTGCGCCTCCCGTTCCTGCCGCGGCGCCTGTAAGGGTCCTGCCGCTGGCGGAACTGGGAAAACGGCCGACGGTGCTGCTGTTGTTGCGGCCTAAAGGGTCTACGCTGTGTCACGGGGGTGTGCATCCCGAGGGACCGCGCAATGACCCGGTTGTCCTTTAAACTCTTAAGTCTGGGGTCTGTCTTATCGGAAAACAGGCCCTGGCCTTCGAAAGGAAGGTCCTGTATCGTGTGCTGGAGCTCTGGCGGAAGGCCGGAAACCTGCAGCCAGGAGATGCGACGCATCGTAACTCCTGACGCGAGGGTACGGGCAGCCGAGTCCGCAGCGTCCAAGGAGGCTTGCAAGGCCGTGCGCGCGACCTTCTTGCCTTCGTCCAAGATGGCCGTGAACTCTTGGCGAGCATCCTGTGGCAGCAGCTCCTTAAATTTGTCCACTGCCACCCAGGAGTTAAAGGCGTATCTGCTCAGCAGGGCCTGTTGGTTAGAGACCCTGAGCTGCAGCGCCCCAGCCGAATACACCTTACGGCCAAGGAGGTCCATCCGCCTGGCTTCTCTGGATTTGGGGGCCGGAGCCTCCTGGCCGTGACGCTCCCTATCGTTCACCGATTGCACTACCAGTGAACCGGGAGTTGGGTGAACATGTAAATATTCGTACCCCTTAGAAGGGGCCATGTACTTCCTCTCGACTCCTTTCGCTGTCGGAGGGATGGAGGCCGGGGACTGCCAGATAGTGTTGGCATTGGCCTGAATGGTCCGTATAAACGGCAGGGCGACCCTGGTGGGAGCATCGGAAGAGAGGATGGTGACAATCGGGTCCTCTATCTCCGAGACCTCCTCTGCCTGCAGACTCAGGTTTTGAGCCAATCGCCTGAGGAGGTCCTGGTGCGCCCTGAGATCCAGCGGGGGGGGACTGTTGGAGGAGGTACCCGCCACCGCCTCATCCGGGGAGGAGGATGATGAGACCCCAGGCACAATAGTGTCCAACTGAGGGTCTTCCTCAGCCCTCGCCTCTGTCTCCGGAGCCGCAGCGGAGTCCTGCTGTTTGGACCCTTCGTCCCCTTCCGGGGAGGGAGGGGGGCGAGACAAAGAGGCTTCAGGGGCCCTACGCTCCGCAGTCGCCGGCCTAGCAGGGAGCTGCTGGGGGCCCTGGGCCTGATGGTACGCCCAGGGTGTCCAGAATCCCCACTGTGGGGGGCCTTGGTCCTGCAGCGGCGGATCAGCAAACAGCGCCGCCTGCCGGTCGGTGCCCAGCGCATAGCCGCTGTCCGTCTGAGAGGACACGGACGGCTGCCTGGAGGGCCACGGCGGGGCCGACCCTGGATGGTACGGGTCTGCGCGGGCCGGCACGGAGGATCGTCTCGGTGCCGGGGACCGGTGCCGGGAGTCATAACGGTGCCGGGATCGGGACCGGGATCTGTCACGGTGCCGGGCGCTGCTTCGGGACCGGGATCTGTCACGGTGCCGGGCGCTGCTTCGGGACCGGGATCTGTCACGGTGCCGGGCGCCGCTTCGGGACCGGGATCTGTCACGGTGCCGGGCGCCGCTTCGGTGCCGCGACCTACTACCAGCTCGGTGCCGGGAGATCGACCGGGACCGGGACCTGCCACCAGCTCGGTGCCGGGAGATCGACCGGGACCGGGACCTGCCACCAGCTCGGTGCCGGGAGGTCGACCGGTGCGGCGAGTAGCGTCGGGACCTGCTCCTGGAGTCGCGGTGCCGGTGTCGACTGGAGCCTGACCGCGACCGTCTCGATGCCGACCGGTGCCGCGAGTGCGACCGGTACCGCTGAGGGGAGCGGTGCCGGGACTGCGAGCGGCGTCGGGATCTGGAGCGCCCAAGACGTCGGGGCCTGGATGGCGAACGACTGTCCGTGGGCGGTGCCGACATCATGGGCTTGCCTCTGGACGTGACCCGCACCGGAGGAACCGGGGGTGGCAGCCGAGTAGGCTCCGTCAGGGCAATAAGGTCCCGAGCCGAGGCGAAGGTCTCCGGAGTGGATGGGACCATTATCTCAACCCCAGATCTCATGGGGGAGCTCGGCGGCACCGGACTCAACAGACCCGCCGGGCCCGGAGTCAACGGTGCTGACGGTGCCGGCGGCGCCGCGGCCGATGTCGAGGCCGGGCGTTCAAGCCGGGTCTGCCTGGCCGGAGTATTAGACTTCGACGGCCTAGGCTCTGATTCCGGTGCCGGAGAAGGTCGGTGCCGAGGAGTCTTCTCGGTGCCGGAGCGATCCGGTGCCGGTGCCGAAACCACGGTCTGCGAAGTCGACGGGTCAAGTGCCGCCTCCATTAGGAGAGTTCGGAGCCTCTGATCCCTCTCCTTTTTTGTCCTTGGCTTAAAAGCCTTACAGATGCGGCACTTGTCAGATCTGTGCGATTCCCCGAGGCACTTCAGGCACGCTTCGTGGGGATCGCTGGTAGGCATGGGCTTCTTGCAGGCCGCACACTGCTTGAAGCCTGGCGAAACAGGCATGAGCCTGGCGCCCGGTGCCGGGAAGGGCTAAGCCCCCGGCAAGAAACTACTTAACAGCTATTTACTAAACTATCTACTTAACAATACTAATTAACAACTATATAGAACTAGAGATAAGCGATAAACAAGCGATAGAAACTAGGAGAGCTAGGGACGTGGAGGACAGCTATGCCGCGCTCCACAGTTCCAACGACCGACACGGCGGTAAGAAGGAACTGAGGAGCGGGCGGGCCGGCAGGGATATATATTGGGCGCCATGGCGGCGCCACTCCAGGGGGCGACCTGCCGGCCCACTGGAGTTGCTAGGGTAAAAAGTTTCCGACGAACGTGCACGCGCGGCGCGCACACCTAACTGGAATGGATGTGAGCAATCACTCGAAGAAGAACTGTAATATCTAGCTCATAGACTTATTCAGTAGTAGATCTTAAAGCACTTTACAAAAAGAGGAAAGAATTGTTATTCCCCTTTTACAGGTGGGGACGTTGAAGCCTAGAGAGGAAGCGATTTGCTCAAAGTAACCCAGTGAACAGAACCAGAAACAGAACCCAGGTCTTTCAAGTCACAGCCCAGTGCTCTATCTACTAGGTACCACTGTCTCACATCTTGATATAATGAGGATTCCCTTTTGCTTCCAGTTTTGCAAAAGCTATACAAACTTGCCACAAACTGTTTACCACTCTGTCCAGGAGTGTTTGATGAAAGTGTGGGGCCAATTACAGAAATAGACAGACACATCCTTCAGATATAACAAGCAAAAAAAAAAAAAAAATTAAAGATCTGCACTTTCATACCTCATCACTGCTGCAGTCACACACGGCAGAACTCTTTGCACTAAATTACTGTGATTTCCAGAGTTAGCTCTTCACACCTCACTTATTTTCTTACACCACCTCACCTACCATATGTCCCAAAGAAAGTCCTGTCCCTCCTTTAACCAACTGTGGACCATAGACTAACATTTTCCTATCTAGTGCTCTATGTAAAACCAACAGCCTCAATTCTGTTTTGTTTATATAGGTATTGTGAAAAAAATCCCTTGTATGTATTTTTTTATTTACCAGTAACATCTTGTTCTTGCTGTGCTCTTCTCAGTTCTTCTTTTAATTTTCTTAACTGTTCCTCTTTGTGTTCTGCAAGAGCTTTCGTAGTAGCAATTCTGCATAAGGAAAAAGAGGAAGCCACTATTTTAGCAGTTTGCCATTGTGTAATTCTGCAACATTTTGCAGTTTTAATTTGTCTGTTCTTCTCCAAATGAGAAATCAAACAGCAAGAGGACCCAAATATACTGATAAAATAGCAAAACATATCAGAGCTAAGAAACTAGAACTCTTCACCAAGGAAGCACAAAATATTTAATTTACACAGCTCTTCACCCCTTATGACAAAATGGCTGTCTAGTTTTTTAATAGATTAAAGACACTCAGAGCTCTCTTCAAAACCATGCTTGAGCACCAAGTATCCAATAAGGTTTGTATTTTCAGTGCAGTTTCTACCTATTCCTGGGAGATGTCTGAAGTGTTTAGGTAGGATGTTTGAAACAACCTGTATAAAAAACTACTTTTAAACATCAGATCTTATGCTTTCCAAAAAATGAACTGAGAAATTACAGGATGCATAGTACAGTAAAAAACTTAAACTTACTCCTGTTCAAAAATTCTGGATTGTTTCATTCTTTCCATGTCAGCTTTCACCAACTGAGTTTTGAGATGATCAATTTCTTCTTTATATAACGTGGCACCTTTATCTAATTTTGCCTAATATGTTGGGTGGGAGAAAAGAGGAGATCTAGTGATAAGAAAGTTAGATCTATTTAAGTTAATTAGGGATATTTAAATACCATCTTGCAGAAGCAATACTCTTATTCTAATGATATAACTTTACTCCTGAGGGCATTTTGTGCCAAAAAATTAAAATTCAGCACACAATATTTTAAAATTATGCAAATCTTATTTGTCAAATAAATGTGAAGGCTCCAGCATGGCATTGGGGAGCACAGGCCACTGGCTGCACAGAGGTGGGAGATCACTGTGCAGCTTTCCCTGGGATGCAGCGGTGAGGCTGCACCCAATCCTGACACAGTGCAAGGACAGGGCCTACCCCAGAAACTCCCCAGGGTCCTGCCCCTCCATGCCAGGTGCATCAGGTCTGGGCAGGCAGGCTCAGTAAGACAGGATCCAAGTGTGGAGGGATCCAGATATGGGCTGAGAGGGTTCTGTGTGGGGCAATTTGGGCGCAGGTGGCTCAGTAGGGTTCTGGGTGTGGAAAGCATCAGGATGCACAGGGGCTTGTTGGAGGGTTTTGGGTGCAATGGTAATGAGACTCTTCAAGGGGGTCCAAGTGAAGGTGGTTAGGGCTCAGATGGGGGGGAGGGGTCTGGGTGTGAGGGGGACAGAGCTCAGCAAGGGAATTTGAGTGTGGGTGGCTTGTCGGGGTGGTCCAGGTGCAGGGGGAGCGGGGCTCCTCAGGGGAGGTTCTGAGTGCGAGGTGTGGGGGGAAAGGAGGCTCCGCAGGAAGGTCTAGGTATGAGGGGTCTGGATGATAGGGGATGGGCGGATGGGGGAGCAGTTCCTTGTACAGGGATCCCTCCCACTGTAGCTGAGGAGCAATGAGTGCAGGAAACAGGAATGGAGAGAGAGTTTGCAGAACTTCCTGCAGCCAGGGAAGAAATCTGGGGTGCTGTGCAGGGGAAGTCCCATCTTCCCCAGCTCATCCTAGCTGCTGAGCCTGGCACAGGGTAGGAGCCACCAGCGAGGTCTTCTCCAGTCTGCTTCCTGCACCACAGTGATTCACCTCTTTGCTGACTGCCCTGACACCTGAAACATACTGCTGGGGAGGGCTGCATGACTGCTCTTGTGGCTTCCATTTGCTTCCCATCAGAAAGTCATTTTTCTGTGGAGAAGTAAATAAATCTGTGGGGGACATAAATTCTGTACACGCGCTGTGGCATAAAATTCCCCATGGAGTATAACTTGGGTTCCAAGCTTGCTCACTCGCTGTTGCACCAAGAATGTCTGAAGATACAGGCTAAACCATAGGAAAAGAATGCATCACTTCAATACCATATAGTGCAGCAGATTGGCTTCCACATGTTGGCCTTCAAGAACCTTCTCAGATTTCCTCCCAGCTCTCAAGTGGAAAATAGGAGTGACATTTTGCTTAAACAACTGAAGTTTTACAATGAAACATACCTTCAAAGTCTGTTTCTCTGTTAACGCATTTCTAAGACACTTCTCTGTCTCATTTAATTTAGCCTGAAGTTGGTTAAGTTCACTTGCAGCAGCTTTCATTTTAATCTCTGTTTGTAACATGACTATTCTCTCTTCCTTCTCCTTGACATTTTTTCGTGCTTCATTTACTGCATTTTCCAGCTTTTGGATTGTTGTTTTCATAATCTTGAGAAAAACATCCAGTTATTAGAAGTTATCCTAGCAATTACAATTACATTTGGCAGGCTTCTCAGCTGTATTAGAGGCCAAGGAAATAAAATGTCATCTCATTTTGCCGTCTCCAGGGCTGTCAGCATGACATTTTTCCAGATATTCCGGCGTGCTCAAAACTTTAGAAAACAAGTGCATCTGACAACTGATTATAAGCTATCAGCTACCCAATTGTCCCACAGTCATTTAAGATTCTTGCAGATGTACCAGATATCTTCATTTCTTCACTATAGTCAAGTACCTAGTCATTTCTACTAAAAGTGTATGAACTGATGGATCACCCATGTGATTATCTAGTTTCCCAGTTCAGTCTTGATCCAATAGGGCCTTTCTGAATTATTCTTTGAAATAAAGGACATTTAATTCTTTAATTTTGGTTCCGAGTTCTGTGCCAATCCCTAGTCTAACACACAAAGACTGTATGACCACATGTAGCCTTACAGCCTTGGCACTGTTAGGCATAATATTTTAAATATATTTAAAACATATTAGAAATGCTCTCAGTTGGTTCATATTCATATACACTATTGTAAATCTAACCTGTAGCCACAGCGTCAACTCTTCACATTCTAAATAAGACTGCTTTAATTTATTTTTGGATAATGAAACAGCTACAAAAAAGTTAAGTGTAGTCTGGGCCAGTGGCGTCTATAGCACAGTTTTATATTAATTATCTAGTCTCTTATTTTCTTAGTTTTTTTTTTTTTAAAAACTCAGTTTAAAGTACCCTGTGAAATTTCTCTGCCTCGTTTCCAGGCGGTTTTGCATGTCTGCTGATTTCAATTGATTAACATATCAGATTAGATACCTTTATATCTTGTTCTGAGGCTTTTAATTGGTTACAAAGTCTATAGTTTTCCTCTTCTAGTGCAAGATTAGCAACACCACAAGGTGCCAGCTGTTCCTTAATTGTCTTCAGTTGCTCAAGTAACTCCTCAGTTTTCCCTTTTCTTTGTTTCAGTTCAATTTTTGACTCCTTGCAATAGTTGGCAGTTCTGGTATCCATCTCTGATGAAGTTTGAAGGAGCGTCTGCAAAATTAAATAGGCCATGCATGTAATTGTAAAATTATTAGCTTTTAGAAGCCAGGCATGAATAAAATACCGTCAAGATATATGCTAAGAAACCAACTCAAATATTTAACTTGTCAGAGTATACACATCCACTTGTATGGAAATGACAAAATAATTATGCAGGAAACCGATTCTTTGAAAAGCAGTTAAATGTATGCATTTAGAATATATTAGTTTCTAACATACAAGATGGGAGCCAGTCCTGAAGACCTTCCTGAGGTACAAATTGGACTTCTAGATTCAGATGATTCTCTTCAAGAACCTTAAAAAGTTGAGGTGGCGGGGAAGAACCCTGAAGTTCCTGTCCTTAAACTTTTACTAACATAGTTTGAGTTTTTTAGGGTAGCAAAGATATGGAAAAGAGAAAACATTGAACAAAGTTTTACCAGATTATTGTACCAAGTCTTGAAGTAGTGTTGGAGAAACAAGAAAGCAGTATCTTAGGTGAAGAGTTTGAAGAATCAGAAGTGACTGGATCAAGCCCTAAAGCTGTGCAAGCAAAGACACACGTATGCACACTGGTCATGCATGATGTCAACAGGCAGTTTTTCCCTGAATTTCCAGTGGGCTTTGGGTCAGGCCCTTAAAGGAGCCAAGATTTTGCCTCCCCTTAACCACATGACCTGTAAACTATATTTTTCCTGTAAAATGCCTATAAATAGATTGCACGTCATATGAATTATTACATGTAGCTAAGCTGTCTTAAATCTCTGGAAATTTTAAGTCTCAGCCATATTAAACCATGACATTTAATACAGAATGCATATTTCTAAGTGAAACTGTCATCGTTTTAGTTTAAGTTTGGTTTTGATGGAATAGTTTTACGTGCAAATTTTTTCGTTTGGCTCCTATACAGAGTATAGTGTTACACTGGACTGCAACTTATAGAACAAGGGTAGCCAACCTGAACCAGAGAAGGAGCCAGAATTTACCAATGTACATTGCCAAAGAGCCACAGTACTACGTCAGCAGCCCCCACATCAGCTCTCCCCTTCCCCCAGCACCTCCTGCCCACCGGCAGCCCCGTCGATCTGTGCCTCCCCCTCCCACCCTGCACCGCCTGATCAGCTGTTTCGTGGCTTGCAGGAGGCTCGAGGAGGAGGAAGGGGCAGGAGCAAGGGCACAGCAGGCTCAGGAAAGGGGGCAGGAAGGTGTGGAGTGGGGCCAGGGCCTGTGACAGAGCCAGAAGTTGAGCAGTGAGCATCCCCTGGCACCTTTGGAAGTTGGCACCTGTAGCTTCAGCCCTGGAGTTGGTGCCTATACAGGGGGCCGCATATTAACTTCTGAATAGCCACACGTGGCTCCAGAGCCACAGGCTGGCCATCCCGTTATAGAACATCTTTTCATGCCATTTAAGTTTAAGACACAAGGTCGGTTACAGTTTCAGATAGAAATCATCATGGTCTGACAAAAGTCTTGAGCAGACTAGCTCCAACAGAGAACTGGTAGTATCACTGCTGTAAGCTCCATTTAGGAACTATAGTGCATAGCTATGGAAACATCTCTGGTACGTAGAGGTGCCTGGGCTTAAGGAACAACACGTGCTCTGAGCACTGACTGTTACAGACTTTTTTTAAAATACCCTTTCCCACTCCAATTACAGAGCAAAAAGCACAGAAACTGAGAGAAGAATGTTCATAGGAGGCAGGGGAGAAAATTTTCTGAATGAAAAATCTTTAGGGCTCCATCTGGCCTGAAGTTCAATATGGATCAAGAACTTGCAGAGGCACCACGCTTAGATGTGTGAAAAAAGCCAAAAGAAAGAAACAATAACCCTGTAAAACTTCTAAGTAGAGCTTCACTTTACAGCTTAGTACAATATGAAGATACTACTGGAAATTTGATGCTTTGCCTATGAACAATATACGAATACTTGTTAACACAAGAATACTGACAGAAAAAAAATACAGTTTATAGATTTCAGAGCTATGTTAAAAGACAAGTTGAATGATGTACTGTTATAGCAGGAACTTTTACCTTGACTTTAGGTGTCCAGAATTTAATCACTTGTAAAAGTCTCTCATTGTCTTGCTTTATTCCATCTTTAAATTTTTCTACATCACAATGATTTCCTGAACATGTTTCCAAAAACTGCAGTGCTTCTTTTCTAGCACTCTCTTCCTGTTGCAACTCAGCCTCTATGCTGAGAAGCTCAGTTTCTATTTCTGACATGTCTCTGAGAATGTGCTGCATAAAAAAAAAACCAAAACAAAACAACCCACACGATTTACCAGTTTGATTGCACTACACTAGTTTTCAGCAACTGAATGGCTCAAATAACTTTACTTGCAATATTGTTATAGTAATTTTTTTTAAAAAATTATTAGTAAACACTATATTTGCTGTCCAACATTATAATGTTGTATATGGAATATTTCTTAGCTTCTAGCTACCCTATATTTGAAGTATAGATTCAAAGGTTTTTGTTTTTTTTACATTCGACCCCCTTTGTTAATAGAATAAAGAAAATCCTTAACTTAATGGCACACATGTGCAGTTAAATGGTATATATATTTAAAATGATCAAGCAAGATATTTTTACAAATGGAGTTGCAGGTGCTTTACAAGACCAACATATAGAGATCCCCAGGCTGAATATCTTGCATATAATAAGCTCACGTAGTGTGTCACTTCATAAATAAATTGCAAATTTAATTCTGATCAGATCAGTAAATTAAGATAAAACAGATTAATTATATTTAAAAGTGAAGGTTAGTGTCAATTATTTTCCTATACCTTACTACAGTACGAGTCACCTGCAAATAAAAGCAATTCCACAGTGAAGTAGGACATCCATGTTGTGATATTTCCCAAAATATAAATATTGACATCTATTTCAGTCAAATCAATATATTGAGTGCTACCTCGATGTGGAGGTCCAACCTCTGCTGCAATTCATGGAAGTTTAACTCTTGGGAGGCTGTTTCATCCTGTTTCAAACAAGTTTTCTTGAGACACCGAATCTGAGACAGTAGCTCCTCCTGTTTTCTCTTCTCGTCAAGCAAATCCATTTCATGGTTGTTAATGGTAGTATAGTATTCTGCCTTCTTCTGGCAAACACGACTGAACAGAAACTGTTGAATATGAAAAGGTCATAATTAAAGGATACCTTGCATCTAGATAAGATTCTAGACAGCTGTGTAGCACTTCATGCATATGCAAAATTTTTAAAAGCAATGTCTAGTAAAAGGCCTAGTAAAAAACCCTCATCTCAATTATTTCCACATTATGTTTGTAAAGAATATATTTTTCATAGCTCTCAAAAAGCTCAAAGGGTTAAGGGCATTTGGACTAGACTGACTGAGATACTAAACTGGTGGTGGGAACATATATTACATACCTTGCAATCAAACCAAGAGCAGAATTTAGACCCAGGCAAATTAAAATGCCTTGTTTTCAGAGGAGTTACTCTAGATTCACACCAATGTAATCAAGTGAAAATCTGATGTATTAATTTTATGACATCTAGTATGGCCATAATCTGCCAGGTTTAAAGTTTGTTTAAATGGCTGAAACTATTACGTATGCACAAAAGTGCCCCCAAAGTAAATAAACAAAGGAAGACTATAAAAGGAAAAAAGAACCAACAATTATTATGAACAGTTAACAAAAACTTAAACATGTGACTCCAAAGAAAACAAAACCTTGACTAGACCTGAGAATGTACAACTGTCACTTTTTGTAAATGTTTGTTAGCTAAGAAATTAAACAAAATGTTCCATAGAGTCATCTCATAACTTCACATCAGCTTTTGCATTTTTGAACTACTGTCACCAGTAACAGAAAATTGCCTGGAATCACTACTATAAAGACCCAGAAGAGAATTAACATGTTAAACTACATTTATTGTACTATTTACATGATAGAACCTGATCTACTCAGATGGTAGACCTCCTCTCCTTCCCCCATTCCTCTTCATTTTAAGTGATTAAGAATTAAACCAGTCAATCACTCAACTGCAAGATGAGTGAGGGTTGCAAGTATCCAGAAACTTTAAGCTACCCAATAAAAGTCTCAAATCAACACCTGTCATGGGACAAGGCTAGGCTATGAAAGCAACCTGTATTTTGAAGAGGTTTACATAATGATTCACAACTCTACTTCTGGAGCATCTAGCATACACAGCAAGTTTTCTTTTACCAGTTACAACTTTTTAAAGAAATGTTAAGGATATTAGACTATTCAAAGTAGTTGAACTATATTCAGAGTTTAAGGCCAATTCTATGGTCCTTAATTGGCCCCATTATATAGGACTTACGCAGCAATTACATATCAGTTTACATTGCACACACTATGTATGTTCTGCAATAACTGCATACAGTAGGACAGGGCAGGTTCAGCTCAACACCAACCCTACATATTAGTTAGGGATTTCTTCACAACCAGAGTGCTCCATGAGCACTTGTGTTAGTATATTGGCTATAATGTAAAAGCAGAGCTACATGAAGCCCTCCACACAACCTGTTTGAAATTTGTACCTTAAGTTTGTTAAACAAGCTCTGAAGATGATTGCTTATTTTCTCATTTTCAGTTTGAAGCCTTTTGACTTGTTTAGCCTGTTCAGGTGAAAGGTGAGTCAGTATCCCAGCTATTACTGCTTTCTGACTGCAGAGTTCACTTTTCAGATTTAGAGATGCTGTAGTGAGACACTCATATTTCTTTTCCATCATTAGGAATTTCTCCAGAAGCCCCTGAGATAAGGAGAAACGAAATCAGCGACAATAAAGAATAAAGCATCCTTCAAGACTATTTTACAAAGTGATCAGTGATTGGATGAAGCTTTAACAGCCCATCAGACTCCAGGTGTTCTCTAGGGAATGTATTGGTCTTATAATATTAAGAGAACAATCACTACTCAACACAGAAGGAAATGAGACGCAAATTAGGTCAGACAGTACAAAGGCAGAGAGTTTGGTAATTCTTTATAAGAGCCAGAGCCCCAGACAGAATTATATGCTTTCAAATGAGCTCAAGTTGTTTCCATGACTTAGACTCAAGGAACTTCATACCTCTGCTCGCCCGACCCTCCCCCCGCAGGACACTGAACGTTTCAAGAAAGTGCACAATCAAAGTTTGCTAACTGCTATTGTCCCCTTCCTTGTCTCTGGTTACAATAAATTACATTTAAACAAGATGTTAGATTCCCCAATACGTCAACCCCCCAGAGAAAACATAGGAATTGCCATATTAGACCATTACCCTCTGTCTAACATGGCTAGTGCAAGAAACCCTAAAGCAGGCAGTTATGAAATAACTTGCACATATGGAAGTTTCTTCCTAATCCCTATTAGTTAGATGTTGTGTTATGTCATAAAGCATGAAGGATATTTCTCTTTCAAATCTTTAAAACAAAAATCTTTACTACTTTAACACTGGATGTTTGCACTAACCATACGAACATCCAACCCTCTGACTACTAATGAACTCCTGGCCCCAATGACATTTTGTGGAAATGAACTGCACAGACTAATTATATGTAGTGTTAATTTTACCAAAAAAGGGATTGTATGTATACCAATACTGATATCAGATATCCAGTGTTGTAATAGTTGAAAAATTACCAACATTCTAGAAAGGTTACAAAAAAGTCTTCAGGATACGGATGCTAGGAAGAAGCTTCTCCTGTTGGTCAGGTTATTCAATAACTACCTACTGCAAGCTCTCTTATCCTTTCCTCAAAACAGCTGGAGACTGTCAGTTAGGTTCCTGGATTAGCTAGACCAATGGTTCTCAAAGTTTTGTACTGGTGACCCCTTTCACATAGCAAGCCCCTGAGTGCGACCCCCCCTTACAACTTAAAAACACCTTTAATATATTTAACACCATTATAAATGCTGAAGGCAAAGCAGGATTTGGAATGGAGGCTGATAGCTCACAACCCCCATGTAATAACCTTGCAACCCCTGAGCTAGGCCAATGGTCTAACCCAGTATGGCAATTCCTATTTTCCTCATCAGTTATAAATTGATTGTATTTCAGTTTCATTGAATGTTCCCTTGTTCTTGTATTATGAAAAAGGATGAATAGAAGTACCCAAGTTTAATTTATTTATGTAATTTGTTATTCTCTTGCTCTCTCTGGACCATCTTATTCATCACACTTTCATTCTCACTCTCTTAGAATTATAGAATATCAGGGTTGGAAGGGACTTCAGGAGGTCATCTAGTCCAACCCCCTGCTCAAAGCAGGACCAATCGCCAGCTAAAATCATATGGAACTTTTTCCATTCCTCATTCTCATCACCTGTTTAGGCTCTTGTCTCTATTGTATCTTTTTGAGAGATGGGGTGACCAAAAAATGAACATGAAGTATTCCAATGAGAGTTTGTATCAGTGATTTATGTGATGTGTTCTAAAATTTTCAGTATATATCATTCTGTTCCTTACAGAACCTAAAAATGTGTTAATGTGCAGCAACAGCCAAAAAAGGAGACATCTTCCTTGAGCAGTCTACAATTTTGCACAGGTGCAAATTAACTGACTTCTGAGGAAAAACATCACGAATACATGAGTAGTTCAAATTATTCCTTCCAATGTGCACCATCTTGCATGTACATATTCAAGTTTTTGAACATTATCTATGTCAGATACATGTTTTACATAAGCCAGTTAGTTCTATGGTAGTTTAAGGAATTGTACGAGTGCTACTGCTAAAACCAAACCATCTGACACATGGTTGGCCAGCAGGTGGGATTGTTGAGCTGCATTAAGAATGATACTGGAAGGAACAGCAATCAGCAACATGACAGCATCTTCACTAGAACTCAACTGTTTCAAGCAAGGTCAGGTACCAATAGCATGTGGTGTTTGAAACATAGTGTAAATTGGAGAAACCCTTTACATCTCTCTAGCGTAGTTCAGATTAACCCTGCGCACAGTTGCAGCAGAATCAGGGAAGTACAAAGGTAAGCTGTAAGCCACTTAAGCCTTGCATCTTCACACTCCTGATCTATGCAGATCAGCAACACCCCAGATCTGTCCAAGGTTTTGTACAAATGCTCCTCTCACTAGCAAGGTTTTACAGAGATTAGAAGATTCTTCTGTTTTGAAAGGAGAAACGCTTCATTAAATACAGCTTTTTAAATAAAGCTATGAGTTTTACAAAACATCAAAGTAAGAGTGCTTGTATATCAACTTTTCAGTAAAAACATTATGGAACAGTTTTGTTCCCATAATTAAGATCAGACATTTTAACTGCAAAGTTCAATTCAAGAGTCTCTCAAATTAAACGGCAGACAAGCTGTTACCACCATGTCCCCAAATGATTTGTGAGTTTTTAACCACTTCATTTTAGGACACATGTACCCCATCTCTATATTTTTATAAGGCTAAAAACCCTGCTAAAAAGGACAATTTAAAATCACTTAGGATAAACTGGTTACTAACCTTTCTGTAATGGTTCAAAATGTGTTGCATATGTTCACTCCAACATAGCTGTGTGCGCACCCCAAGCACAATTGCCAAAATATTTTCCCTTAGTGGTATCAGTTAGCTCCAGCACCTTCTGGTGAAGTGCACACATAGTGCTGGTATAAAAGGCCCTGCCAACCTGCTCCCCTTCAATTTCTTCTTACTGACTGCCTCCGGTAAGAGCGGATGGAGGGTCATTTTGGAATGGACGTGTGCAACACATCTTGAACAATCAGTTACAGAAAGTTTATTAACAGGTTCCCCCCCCCCGCAAAGTGCTTGCACATATCCATCCCAATGAAGGTGACTCCCAAGCAATTGTACAGGTGGTGAGTTCGGAGTTCAAGGACAGACTGACTGCAAGACTGCATGGCCAGAGCCGGCTTCTTCTCTAGCCTGCTGGGTGATGGCATAATGTGTTCTGTCCAGGTATAAAGCTTAATCCTCATCTGAGGTCCAGGTGTGCAATGCTGCTTCCTGTTGGTTGCTGTGAGGCTTTGGAAAGAAACAAGGTAGGTGAACGGGTTGATTAAGATGGAAAAAGGATGGTATTTTGGGATGTGGGCATGGCGGAACTTGTCTTTATGAAAAATTGTGTATGGGGGTATGCCATAAAGGTTCCAATTTCGCTGATCTCTTGGGCAGAGGTGCTACAAGAAGTGCTATTTTATAGCAAAGTGAACACAGGAGCATGTTGCCATTGGTTCAAATGGAGGTCTAATAAGAAAACGTAGGACGAGGCCGGGGTTGGTGCCCTGTGACAGGGAACCACCAATGGTTCAAAAACAGCCATTACATAGGTGCTGGTCCCCATGACCCAGTGGCCAAATGTTTGGAGCCACCCCTGTACATGGGGCTGTAGTCCCATAGGAATGGCCTGGGGAGCAGCGCGGGCGGCTGTGGTGATGGAGGGGAGTAAGATCCCACTTCCGAGTCTGATGAAGAAGATGAACTGCAGTGTAGAGACCAAGGAAGTGCCATTCCCTTTAATGCTGGCAATTAACGCTGAAGGGAAGATCTTGATGAGGCTGCCAACAGGAGTTTTCCTCTAGATGGCAGCCATAGTACTGGGTGAAATCCTGGCAACAACTCTTTGCCACTCAGTGTCACCAGCGGTGCCAAATCCTGACAATCTGGGGATGCCAGTACCAGTAGGGAAAGTAGGTCCTTGGCTGCTGCAAATGCCTCTGGAGTCAAAAGGTACTGTAAACTGGCCAGAATGCTGTCTGGAGGAGGTGGCTCCTGTGCTGGTGTCAGTGGGGTCTGCAGTGGCACTGGAGCTGAAGGCACCTGATGTTGCAGTGCCATGGAAGAAGAGTGGCCAGACGTGGTCTGGCTCTCTCCTGGTCCCCATCTGCTCACCTTCGGCACCAGCAATCAGCTCTTCTCTCAGTGTTTACAGTGCTTCTTCTTAGGCACCGAAGAAGATCCATGTAGAGATTCCTGACCCATGCCAAGTCAGAGTATGGCTCTGAGGAATGTCTGAAGGTTGCCCCCATGAGGAGAGCCTTCAGTTTTGCTTCTTAGTCCTTTTAGGTGCGGAGCTTGAAGTTTCTGCAGATTTGGCAACAGTCTTTCCTCTGAGATTCCCCCAAGCACTTGAGACAATTCAAGTGTGGGTCACTAAACTAAAAGGCACAGACTTACCACAGGAAGCACAGAACCTGAAACCCGGTGACCAAAGCATGCCCCAGCACCGGGATGCGGATGACGCCACTAAGCATGGGGGCATCCAAAACTAAACTACGATAACTATTTACACTAAAGAAATAGAAGAGTCACTAGGAGAAAATTTCCTGAGCAATGAGGAGTTCCAGCAACCATCACTGGCAGTAAGAAGGAACTGATGGGAGTAGATCGGCAGGGCGCTTTATATCGGTGCTATGAGTGTGCAGCACCAGACGGCACTGGCACTGACCCGACAGATATCACTAGGGAAAATAATTCCAGCAACTGTACTCAGACATGCACATACTTACATTGGAATGGACACGTGCAAACACTCGAAGAATTATACATTATGTTTAAGGACACAATTTAGTTGCAGATTCAGTAATGTGACTGGACCTCTGTGACTTCTGGCTTCAACTGGCCCTGGCTGCAGTCAAGGCCATGTACCCTTTTTCCCCTTCTGTGGTCAGATTGCCCCCCAGATCCCTACCCTCTGGTTATTTTTAGTAAAGTCACACAGGTCATGGGCTCCCGTGAATTTCTGTTTATTGTCCATGACCTGTCTGTGACTTTCACTAAAAATAAAAGTGACAAAATCTTAACCTTAATTATGCTGTAGACAGACAAAGATACTGCTCTAGAATTGTACCAGGGAATTAACAGTTCTACAGTTTCACACATCAGTTACCTATGTAAATGATATTTACCTTTACTTCCAAGGCTTTTGCTTTCATACTATCTGCATGTCTCAGTTCTGTGTCATCTGGTTGGTTTGCTTGAACTGCAACATCATTCAGATTCTTCTGTTTCAATTCATCTAGAGCACATTTAAGTTTTGCATTTGTTTCAGTGCACTGAAAGATACATGCACAAGTATTAAGTAAATCTCTAATTTTACAGTAATATGACTTCTATTAGTATCTAATAGTATTTTGGACAAACCATGTCAATATTTTTTTTCAGTTCAGTCTTGAGCAGGTCTCTCTCAGACTTTACACCTTCAAGTATTTGTTGGAGCTCATCTTTCTCTTGATTAATTGATGAAATCTGTTCTTGAAGTTGGAGATAGTGATTAGTTCTTTCAGTCACTAACTGGTGTCTTTCATGTGAAACACTGTTTAATGCCTCAGTTAACTGGTTGACCTACAGAAACAGTTAAACAACATTACTATGAATTGGTCCAATTATGTATACTTTCAGTATTAGAGTATTCACTCAATTTTGTCAAATACTGCATACAAACACTCATCCAACATCACCTTTTAAGTTGCTCCTTCCCAGGTAGGATTTAAAGATAATTAGAAACAAAAGACATTTCAGAATTAAACTTTCTCCTTCTCATAATTATACAAGAATTGGAGCTAAAGTAATTATATCAATTTTGTGGGTTAGCATTTCCCCTTTGGAGACCTAGACTTAAATCTTGACTTGGGTCACCAGTGAAGAGGAGGTTAAAAAAACAAACAAAAACAAGCAACCTTCAGTGTAGTGCATCTTCATCTACTGCAACCTCAGAACAAATTATGAAAGAACATAAGAAAGGAGAAGGAGGGGTAGGTGATGGTATAGATATTTGCAGTTGGTTTTATTGACCTATCTACACCAGATATTCCACTGAATGAAGCCACTACAAATTTAAAACTATTCTGTGAGTTTTGTGTCACCTGAGGGGACAGCACAAGTTGAATAGCTTGAATGTTACAAGTCAAAATGGAAGTGAAGAGGCAAAAAAGTGAATGGAGAAGCTAGTGTTGCTTTGACTATTCCTGGCTCTTTAGTCCTCCCATAGAGTACTTGTGTGATGCTATATGATTGAAATGAGACCATGGATATCATTGATGCAACCACTGTTAAGACAATTGCAAGAAATCTTCTACAAAGTGTGTCATATAAGGTGTTAATAGAAACGTTATGACTTGCTAAATATTATCCTGTTTAAATCCAGTTATCACTGTATCTGGAGTTATGAATATTGGCTATGTACCTGTATCACAACTGTCTTTTTCCTGGGGGTAACACAAGGTACTTTATATCCAGTCTAGCCAGCACATTGGGAATGGGCTATTCAAGTTTCATGGCCCATCAAAGACACTTTGCTCTGAATGGGCCATAGAAGAAACTCATTCTGCCCAGATGGCTCTTCCTGCGGATGGCCTCAACCTCCAAGGGGCCAATGGCTACCCCCTGAGAGTCATCAAGCTCTGTAAGGACATGTGATATACTCATGTGACCCTGGACTCCACCTTGTACCAGTAACTTTCTACAGATTGGGTTTTGTTTGATACAAAGTTTCCAGGCACATGGCAAAGGGTATAAAAGACCTCTGGAATAACAACTCCATTTTGCCTCTTTCCTGCCCTGATTCTCTGGACTGTGGATTTACAACATTGGACTGAGGACCTTCCAATCTTTTGGAAGTTGCCAGAGAAACTTTACAAGTCAGCAGTCTAACATCACTGCTACAAATCTGATGTAAGGATATTGCAATTATTGAATGTATGTGATCTATTTTTTAAATTTATTTTCTTTCATTAATAAGCTTTTAGATTTTAGTTACTAAAGGATTGACAGCAGCATGATTATTGGGCAAGATCTGAGTTATATACTGACCTGGCCAAGAGTTTCATCTCTTGAGATTGGAAGGACTCTATATTAGATAAAATTGTCTTTCAGTAACCACTCATCATAAAGTCCAGTGGTTAGGGTAACGAGATGAGGGATGAGATGGCTAAGGAGACTGCCTTTCTGACTTCTTCTTAACCAGTGTGATGAGACAGAAGTTTACTTCTGTTACAGGCTTGAAATAAACTAATGATAAAATAACCACCAGTTTGGGGATGAGTCTGCCCTATTTCTCAGCAGTTTGTCCTGAATCGGACACTCTCAGCTGTGACCCACTGAGGTGCGGGCTGAGGGACGTACTGGCTTTCCCTACACAAGTGGTGTCCCAAGTGTGGGAAACACTGCTCTAGGCCTATCGGCAGGGCTACAAGAATCAAACACTACATATTTACAAATATTTTTACACTTTACTCAACACTTGCTGTACCTTCTTAATGCTTCCGTAAAGGTCCACCTCGAGTTTGTTCTTCTCTGCTCTAACAGTCTCCAGCATGTACTGGAGTTTGTCTCTTTCCACTGTTAATGAGGAACTCTGTTCCTCCAGTTGCTGAATACGTTCATTCTCGCCCTCTGTCTTTTCTCTCAGTTCACTCAGCAATTGATTCCTTTCACCAGAGACTAGGTTTAATTCTTCATTCAACATTTTTATCTATAAAAACATACAAAAGAATACATACTCTTTGGTTTTTACAAATTTTCATACAAACAAAGTTACAGTATCCCCCAAAGTTACCACTCTAATAAGCTACAGGAAATGGCACTGTGAACAAATTCAGGCAAGCATTCAGTCATAATATCCAACAATAGGTAGAGTGAACAGGAGTTTCATCTCTAGTAAATCATAGGAAGTAACATATTGGATAGGTGTTCTTTGTCCTGGAAAGGAAAGCTAGGCAGCAGTCCTTGCTTTCTTGGTATCACACTTGCCTTCTCTTTTAGTAGTGTTGTTTCTTCTGTTAGTTTTTCTTCCGTCTTCAACAACTCCTTTTCTCTCTCTACCATCAAGTTCTTCTGGGTATCAACCTGCTTTTTCAGCTCCTCATGTAGATTTTGTATTTCTGCTTGAATTTTTACAGACTGAAACACAAGAATTACATGATCATCTTTAAGAGACTTCCTAGTAGTCTATCAATATGGAACCACAAAGAAACAATTTTGCTCATTTTAGGGGTTCTGAAAGAGAACCGTCAACATGCTCACTAAGTCTGCTGTTTGGAAACCCTGAAAATTCAGTTTATTCTCAGCTGACACCTCCCACCCTAAGTTCCTCTAGGAATTCCTAGAGGACTCATTTTGACTCATTTTGCAAATACAATCCTAGCCAATTTTGCAAGGTAAGTGAGGATAGGGATAGTGACTGGAAAAGAGTATGCCTAGATTAGGAAGGATGATAGGTAAGAGGTTACTTATCCAATTGTTCTCTGTAAGTATCAGAAGAGAGAAAAAAAATTTCTTGATAATTTTGTTAGTTGCTTCTCTAAAAATTCATGCCAAAAAATGGATAGTACCTTTTACACATGGAATTTGAAGGAAGTCCAGCGTTGTTACTGGAAGCTGTAGGATTAAGCCGGGGCCTTCAACTCACTCACCAGCATTTGTAAGGCAACACTTTGAAATTAAATTAACTAACCTTATGGCATCTATATGTTTAAGTCTGAAATATTTTTCTAAAAGGAATTTGTTACAAACTGTATTCCAGTCATTTGCCAGACCACCCAGTTGTATTGAAGGAGAGAAGCTGCTAGCAGGACAAAATCATATAAGAAATTTCTCATTCTGCTGCACAACTTCTCTTTATTCATCACTAATGGGAAGTAGCAAGCAGTGATTCCCAGAAATGGTGTGAGAAGGTTAACAGGCATTACGGTAGAGCAAGGGTCGGCAACCTTTCAGAAGTGGTGCGCCAAGTCTTCATTTATTCACTCTAATTTAAGATTTTGCATGCCAGTAATACATTTTAACGTTTTTAGAAGGTCTCTTTCTATAAGTCTATAATATAGAACTAAACTATTGTCGTATGTAAAGTAAATAAGGTTTTTAAAATGTTTAAGACGCTACATTTAAAATTAAATTAAAATGCAGAGCCCCCCGGACCTGTGGCGAGGATCTGGGCAGTGTGAGTGCCACTGAAAATCAGCTCTTGTGCCACCTTTGGCACGTGTGCCATAGGTTGCCTACCCCTGTGGTAGAGTAACAGGTAGAAATACAAGTGCCCCACATACATAGCAAAAGCTTTGTAATTTTAGAAATAATCTGTGAATGAATCCAGTAGCCTCTTCCTACCAAAGGATACCTCTACAAAGAAATGAAAGTGTGTTTTTCAAAGTTTTCCTTGGACCATGCTCCAACACCCCCTATTTCCAAAATGTCACTAGGGACTGCATATAGGGAGTTCTGATTCCAGGGATGTTCTTCCAGATGCTTACAGATCCATACCAACTGGTGTAGGATTTTAATTTCTCATCTGCAGCAGTGCCACAGCCCTAGCATTTTGGATAGAATGAGATCAACATGCTACAATTGGCACATGCACTCAATAGGTCTGATATACATTTTTGGAATTCTACGGCGGCCCTCTTATGCCACAAACTTCCAAAGGGGTGCAAAGGCCTGGAACAGAATGGGAGAAATATTTCATAGGAATTGTGGAAAAAAGAATTTACTTTGGGTCAAAAGGTTTCTAGAGCTATGACCTTTTCCTCATGACAACAGCAATGTGGTTCTGATACAGATAGAACTTATTCTACACCCTACCTTTAGGAGGTAATAGTGACTAGAGAGGCTAGCTATACACTTGTCTAATCCATCATCTTGACATTTTACCCATATGGGGAGTCTGATGTGCCTACCTAAACGAACACTGATAGGGCCTGTTACCGACCTTCTATAGTTCTTGGCTGTGGGACTTCAATCAACCATCTCAAAGAAACTAGTGTAGCTGATATCACCAGAACTTGTTTATTTGATAACAACAACAAACAACAACAACAAGATATACAGGCCAGGCTCCCGCTGAGCTAGGCACTGTACAAAGATTTGTTTCTCCTTAGCCAAAAAACAAAATTTGACCAGTTCAATGAATGAAGTTTCCTGATTGAGTTCTGTCTAGGTAGCACAAAGCAGCAGTGAGCCAAAGCTAACAAAATTCTTGTGCTCAGCTTCCCATTAACAGTAGGTGGTACAGACCCAGATGAAGAAGGTGTCCCTGCTTCTAGAGATTTGATCTTTTTTCGCAGGTGCAATGGATGTTTCTTGACTGTCTATCAAGCCCAAACAAGTGCCTTCTAGGCCAGTGGAGGAATTCAGGTCTCTTTTCTGTATCCTTTATGTGAACTGCCTTGAAAGGCAGTACATTCATCTTTACCCTGTAAATTATTTCCATTTCTAGCAAGAGGCTTTGAACTGTGGTTACACCCTGATTTTGGACAGAAGATAAACTGCTCATACTTTGAGATGATAAACTAATCTCCAACAGGATGTAGGAGCAAACATGTCCTAAAGGAAAGTTATTCCATAACTGCCCCCTACATCATCGTTTCTTGTACCTTCCTCTGAAGCAGTAGGTATTGGCTACTGTCAAATGGCATACTGACCTCTACTGACCATTGGTCTGACCTCATATGGTCATGTCCATATTTTTGTTCATACACACATTTGAGAGCAGTTAAAGTGATCTAAAAGAATATGTACTTGAGCTTTCATAAGTTAGTCTTCCAGGCATGCGCCCCATCTTGTGAGACTTGCTTCAATAGTAAGTTGGAAGGGAATGGAGTGACAACTGGATTGGCTACCAGTATGTTAGTGATTTATACCTGCCCACAAAGAAACTTTTGGATGCAAAATGTGTGTGTGACACCTCGTTTTGCATTGCATCTGGCAAGTGAATGCATGTCCCCAAAAGAACGTTCTGGAGACTCACCATGATGAGTTCCACTCATAGGATACTGATGCAGAAAACCAGCAATCCCAATTGCTAGAGAATTGGCTATGGATGTCTACTACGAGGAAATAACTGATGTAATTAACTCTTGGATCTTTTTGGTCAACATTTTACTACCAGGCTAAAGATTTACAGAATCATGCCTGTTTTCACCCTAGGTGAATTGCATAGATGAGAAGCATTAGTCATGAATAAGGAGAGAAGCTGTGCAGCCACAGAAGTATTCATAAATACAATTACAACACAGTGTATAAACTTCAAGTTTATTTCTAATTGTAATGGACACTCCACATACTTTAAGCCTACCACACATTTAAGTTACCACCATCCTTTCACTCAGGCATTGAGCCCTACATAAAGATGAAAGCATCTCTAACTACTAAGTTCTTAAAAGCACAATTGCTATTAACATGGGTATTGGTGTCAGATGCCTCTAGGCCTATAGGGAGGGCTGCAAGAATGAAACATAACACTTTGAAATATTTTTACACTTTACTTGACACTTGCTGTACCTTCTCAACGCTTTCATGAAGGTCCACCTCGAGTTTGTTCTTTTCTGCTCTGACAGTCTCCAGGATGTGCTGGAATTTGTCTCTTTCCGCTGTTAATAAGGAATTCTGTTCCTCCAGTTGCTGAATACGTTCATTCTCGCCCTCTGTCTTTTCTCTCAGTTCACTCAGCAATTGATTCCTTTCACCAGAGACTAGGTTTAATTCTTCATTCAACATTTTTATCTATAAAAACATACAAAAGAATACATACTCTTTGGTTTTTACAAACTTTCATACAAACAAAGTTACAGTATCCCCCAAAGTTACCACTCTAATAAGCTACAGGAAATGGCACTGTGAACAAATTCAGGCAAGCATTCAGTCATAATATCCAACAATAGGTAGAGTGAACAGGAGTTTCATCTCTAGTAAATCATAGGAAGTAACATATTGGATAGGTGTTCTTTGTCCTGGAAAGGAAAGCTAGGCAGCAGTCCTTGCTTTCTTGGTATCACACTTGCCTTCTCTTTTAGTAGTGTTGTTTCTTCTGTTAGTTTTTCTTCCGTCTTCAACAACTCCTTTTCTCTCTCTACCATCAAGTTCTTCTGGGTATCAACCTGCTTTTTCAGCTCCTCATGTAGATTTTGTATTTCTGCTTGAATTTTTACAGACTGAAACACAAGAATTACATGATGATCTTTAAGAGACTTCCTTGTAGTCTATCAATAAGGAACCACAAAGAAACAAACAATTTTGCTCATTTTAGGGGTTCTGAAAGAGAACCGTCAACATGCTCATTAAGTCTGCTGTTTGGAAACCCTGAAAATTCAGTTTATTCTCAGCTGATACTTCCCATGCTAACTTCCTCTAGGAATTCCAGAAAGGACATTGACTCATTTTGCAAATACAATCCTAGCCAATTTTGCAAGGTAAGTGAGGATAGGGATAGTGACTGGAAAAGAGTATACCAAGACCAAGAAGAACAATAGATAAGAGGTTACTTATCCGATTAAGGTCATGTCTATGTTTGTGTTCATACACACATCTGAGAGCAGTTAAAGTGATCTAAAAGGATATGTACTTGAGCTTTCGTAAGTTAGTCTTCCAGGCATGCTTCCCATCTTGTGAGACTTGCTTCAACAGTAAGTTGGAAGGGAATGGAGTGACAACTGCATTGGCTGTAAGTATGTTAGTGATTTATACCTGCCCGCAAAGAAACTTTTGGATGCAAAATGTGTGTGTGACACCTCGTTTCGCATTGCATCTGGCAAGTGAGTGCATGTCCCCAAAAGAACATTCTGGAGACACACCCTGATGAGTCTCATTCATAGGACACTGATGCACAGTACCAGCAATCTCAATTGCTAGAGACAATTGCCTATGGATGTCTACTACGAGGAAATAACTGATATAAGGAACTCTTGGATCTTTTTGGTCAACATTTTACTACCATGTTAAAGATTTGCAGAATCATGCCTGTTTTGACCCTGGGTGAATTGCATAGATGAGAAGCATTACCTGTTGGTCATGAATAAGGAGAGAAGCTGTGCAGCCACAGAAGTGTTCATAAACATCATTTCAACACAAACCTTAGTGTATCACTGTATTTTCCAGCCTATGTCTCACTATAATGGATTTCCACAAGTTTACATACCTTAAGCCTACCACACATTTAAGTTATCACCAATCCTTTCATTCAGGCATTCAGCCCTACATAAAGATGAAAGTATCTCTAACTATTGAGTTCTTAAAAGCACAATTACTATTAACATGGGTATTGGTGTCCGATGCCTCTAGGCCTATCGGGAGGGCTGCAAGAATGAAACAACACTTTTAAATATTTTTACACTTAACTTGACACTTGCTGTACCTTCTCAATGCTTTCGTGAAGGTCCACCTCGAGTTTGTTCTTCTCTGCTCTAACAGTCTCCAGCATATGCTGGAGTTTGTCTCTTTCCTCTGTTAATGAGGAACTCTGTTCCTCCAGTTGCGGAATATGTTTATTCTCGCCCTCTGTCTTTTCTCTCAGTTCACTCAGCAATTGATTCCTCTCACCAGAGACTAGGTTTAATTCTTCATTCAACTTTTCTATCTATTAAAAACATACAAGAAATACATATATGAAAATTTGTAAACCAAACAAAATTACAACAAATAGTATCCCCCAAAGTTTACCATTCTGGTAAAAGTTACAGAAAACAGCATGGTGAACAGATGTAAGCATTCAGTCAAAGTCTAAAAATAAAATGTTACCTCTCTTTTTCTTTATAAACACATAAATGAGTTGCTACACCAGAAATGTAATTAAGATTGGTAGCTCAACAAAAACATTTACACACAGTGGGCAAGAAATTTTTCTTTGACTTAATGTCTTTGCCATATTCTGAAGGAGATGCAAGGTTGGTGAGAATCTTTTATTGGACTGACTTCTGTTGGAGAGAGAGAGAGAGAGAGAGAGAGAGAGAGAAGCTTTTGAGCGTATACAGAGCTATTCTTCAAGTCCTTCAGGTTCTTACGTCAGTCCAATAAAAGATATTACCTTGTGGGAGAGACTCTGACTTGACATGGCCCCACCCCAGTCATTTTGTATGCTCAGCCACCATAAACTAGGGGAAAAAAAAAAATCTATAGTCAGGAAAATTGGGCCTTGGCTTAGGCAGATAAAACAAAATGCCAGCTGCAGCATTCCTAACAGGGACAGATATAGTGAAGAAAAAAAAAAATCTTTTGAGTTTCAGCAATTTTTTTTACTGGTGTCTGAGAGTTTCTTGGTAGAAGTTGCTTTTGAGGATAAGTAAAAATTATGAGGTTCTGCTGTTGCTAGGAAAATAGCCCATTATGGGTTATTTTGAGAAATTAGAGAGAATATTTTGAAAGAGCAGATAGTCATGATCTACTGCTGATTAAGCATTCCTACCCTAAGAGTGTATCCCACAAACAAGTCATAAAAATAAGCAGACCTTGAGATGTTTTAACAAACTTTGTAAAATGCAAAAGTAGGCAGGTCCTAGGCATGTGAACCTCTATATAGTCACATTATGTACAATGACTGATTAGTATTTTTGCATAGCTACATTTTGAGTAAAATAATTGGTTAAGATACAAATAAAAGAAACTCATTTTAACTATACAAGAATCAGAAGAAAAGCTAGTTGGAATTTAACTCTGGGAGACAGCTCAAGAACAAGCTGCTAGAACTTGGATAAGCTGCATGATACCATACTGTGCAGAAGCCGGAGCCCCAGACAATTCGATCCTGACTGGCCATCAGGAGAACTCCATCTGCTTTATGGAGTGGTGATCATTGGAATGCTTGGCATGTGTATTCTGTTGATTAATTGCTAGTATAGATTAAGGATATTACTGTGTGAAGGCTCTTTCACTAGGAAAAAGGTCCCACTAACCCATAGAGGGCCACTGGACCTGGGGAAAGGGGAAGGGCCCCAAATTGTTCAGGTAACCACCTCACCCACCTTTTCTCTCTGGTAACCATGTTGGTTACAGGATATAATACCACTGCATATTCTGAAGGAATAAAGTTTCAGAATTGAAAGGAAGGAGAAAAAGAGTCAGATACCCAAGTTCATGTTCAACTGTCTTGTATTGAACTGATCTCTTTTGGAGTGTTTCTCATCTGTCCATTGTCCTAACAATAGCTGACCACTGATGAGCTAACCAGAAGATATCATCCTTGCTGAAGGATACAGACTCCAGGTAGGTTTACTTCACTACTGACACAACGTCCTTACTTAGAGAAAAGTCAGTCACTTTTAACTTACTGCACCATGACATTTTTACCTTTAAAAAGAATGAGTGAGTACTTCCTATCTCTTGTTCTATAAAGGTCTTTTGGAAAAAAAGTTCCCGTTTGAAGGAATGGATGCATCTTTGTGAGCATGACTACTGATGCACCAGCATCTGATTGCCTGCACTATAATTTACAGTTTGGTTATGCTTTTGTTCAATCTTAGTGTTATCTTTGAGGACGTACTCAGAATAGAAACTACTAGATGACACAAGATGGAAGTCCTTGAGCACCAGGAAGATATCTTCCCTGGGATTAGGGCCATTCTTTTGTCTGGTTTAATGTTAGACACTACTTTTTGTCCTCTCCCAGGAACTTCTTGTAAGCAACAGAGTTATTTATATTTTTATATAGGGCTAAGAAGCATAAAAATGAAAGTTTTCATTTTTGTGCTTCTTAACCAAGTTCTGATAGTTCATGTCATCTGTGGGTGACATCTCAATCACTTTCATGACAGACTGACAGCAAGCTCAGGATTTGGATCTTCCTATAGGAGCAAGCAGGAAGAGGAGCCAAGGTATCAAGATGAAGACAGTTGTGAGGTAGATATTCAGGAGTGCTCAGCATCCAGCCAGATCCCATTGTCCTGAAAACACGCCAAGGACTTTTGAACCTCGTCCATAAGTAGTTATTAGTACTAGCAAAGATGGTAAAAAAGCTACTTGTCTAGTACGTTGTGCAAGTGTTCTTTATCCTGGAAAGGAAAGGTAGGCAGTAGTCCTTGCTGTCTTGCTACAGTACTTGCCTTCTCTTTAAGTTGTGTTGTTTCTTCTGTTAGTTTTTCTTCTGTCTTCAACAACTCCTTTTCTCTCTCTATCATCACATTCTTCTGGGCATCAACCTGCTCTTTCTGACATTTCAGTTCCTTCTGTAGATTTTCCATTTCTGCCTGAATTTTCACAGACTGAAACACAAGACATCACATCAGGGGTAGGCAACCTATGGTACACGTGCCGAAGGTGGCATGCAAGCTGATTTTCGGTGGCACTCACACTCCCCGGATCCTGGCCACCAGTCCGGGGGGGCTCTGCATTTTAGTTTAATTTTAAATGAAGCTTCTTAAACATTTTAAAAACCTTATTTTACATATAACAATAGTTCAGTTATATATTATAGACTTACAGAAAAAGACCATCTAAAAATGTTAAAATGTATTACTGGCACGTGAAACCTTAAACTAGAGTGAATAAATGAAAATTTTGCACACCACTTCTGAAAGGTTGCCAACCCCTGCATTACATGATGATACTTAATAAGAGACTTCGCTGTATTCTATCAAATTGGAACTATAAAAAAAGATGTAAGCACAACTGCTCAAGGGTTCTAAAAGAGAACACAGCAGACTTAATGGGTATTTGAAAGCCATGAACATTCAGTTTATCCTCTATCAATACCTCCTACCTCTAAGGATTCCAAAAAGGACATGGTGGCTCTCTTTCTGGAAATGTAATCCTTGCCAACTTCAAAAGGCAAATAGAACATGGATGTACAGTTAAAACAAACTAGTAAATTTGGGTACTAGGAGGTTGCCTTTCAAATGGTTTTCTGAATATAATCACAAGAGATCGCCGAGTCCATGCTCAGTGACCACAGCAAGAATTTTCTCAAGCTCAGTGTTCTAACACTGGGTAAGTAGCAAAGAGTCTCGCACCAGTACATTTCATGGAACAGGTACGTATGTACTTACAACTGTTGTTCTATTAAGATCAACATCTGAATGAAAGAATAAATTTGATTACCTGGGTCTGTGCACTTGCACCTGTTGTGTGTACAAAAGTATCTCAGAGCTTTAAAGCTTGAAGCCATTAAGATCCATCAGGAGTTCTACTCTACTACCCTACTGAAATACTCGGGCTACTCCAATTCCCCATTCTTGTTAAAATCAGTGATTCCAGTTCAGTCTTTGGTAAGTTTACCTAAAACTTATTTCTGACCAGAGTTCAGTGAACTTGTAGAAAATAGCTTGTTATTTTGCTTCCATTAACTTCAGAATCTGATTTTCATCACATGCAAGGTAAAGTCTTTCACTAATACCTGCTTCCAGACAAGGTAGGATTGATGAAGCCAGGTACAACACAATTACAGATAAAACAAAGCAGTATCTGCTGCGTATATATGCTGTGCTTTGAGATATCATGGCATTGTTTTACTTCTAATATTAGAGGGGAGAAATGTGTTGCCAATTGGTTTCCTTCCTGGGACTAACCTCTCCCCTAATCCAACTCAACCTGGACTGAATTATCCAGGAGCTCAAATCTCTTGTTACTATTAAACATGGATTGTTCTACACAGTTTTATTCAAAGTTAAATGCAGACTCACTATTGTTATATCCTGTTATAGAAACTAAGTGTGTACTTCTATGGTTGTAAGCACATCAAATCTGGATTGCCCTCTGGTGACTGCAAAACACAACCTATGGTAATTGGGGGAGTGATCCTGGCCAAGAGTCAGTTTCAGGAATTCAACTGTAAAGCAGTTTAAACCACTCTGAACATTTGCAAGTAATTTTAAGTCCTAAAGAGAGGTTTGATACGTACCCTCTCTTTGTTTTCCTCTATGTCCATCTTTAACTGGTCTCTTTCTGCTCGAACACATGCTAGAATTTGCTGAAACTCATCTCTCTCTTGAGTAACTGAAGAGATCTCCTGCAGCTGTGGACATATACATTCATGCATTGTTTGTTCAATACGTTCTTTTTCCGCTAGCAGTTTGTCATGTTCACAGGAAACAAGAGTCAGGTTTTCAGATAGCTGAATGACCTAAAGGAAAACAAGAATTGGAATGACCATCAAGGATATAGCACACAAAAAAGCTTCATTAAATTCTGTGATTACTTTAAGTAAAAAAAAAAAAAAAAGTTTTTTCGACCTAATATACAAATTCTGATACAAAAAATCCATGTTTGGTGCACACTTCATAGGAATGATCTACTGGTAAGTTCATTGGTTTGTTAAAAATAGTGTTTTTATACCATATTAAATGAGATTTCCTTTATTATTAAACTTTGATAGTAAAACAAAGCAACATTTGACAGATTTCATCACAGCCTAATAAAAGTTTTCTATAGGATTTATTTGAGTACTTTATGGGTGAAAAAATCAACAGTCCAATTTTATGGCCACATGAAAGTGGTTTATAGTTAGGCTTGGAAAAATTCAATTTTTATTTTTTATATTGCTAGAAGTTTATTTTGAGCATTTTTTCAATTTTTACTGATTTAAATTTTCATAGTTTCAGAAAATTGTGGGGTATGTGTCAGACAATAGTGTGGCGCATCAGACAGTTATTTAATGACAGACGTCGAGATTCAAAAAGCTAAAATCTTTATAACCATTAAAAACAAGCTGCCAACATCATGTCAAAATATACAAAGTAAATATCCTTAAATCAAAGTAATAACTTCTCAAGCAGCATTCCTCTTACTTTGACGGTTTTTGTTGGTTTGTGTGTGAAATAGATGTTTACTGACATTTACTGATAAATATCTAATCCATCCAAGCCTATTTATAGTTTTACATGCTACTGTCAGGCATATTACAATAGATATATGCATCAATTAAAAAAAGCTCCTAGAAACTTGAGATTTTCTATGACAGCCTTAGTGTTTGAGGCTAAAAAGGACTTTTTAAAATAGTTTAAAGAATGTTTACTAATATGTAGGCATTTGATCCAGAACTACATCAAAAGAACTCCTCCAGATAGTTTAAGAAAAAAAAATCTAAGCCTTGTCATACATATTAAAGGTGAAATCCAGGCCCTTAGTGAAGTCCACGGGAGTTTTAGTATTGACTCATATCGAGCCACAATTTCACCCCAAAATTTAGTTACACTTATTTACTACAATTCCTACTCAATTTTTAGCTGTGAAGTTAGTTATATTAGGTTTTCATTGCTCTTCAGTACCATGTTGGGCAAAGACATATTTTAGTGAAGTTCCAAACTGAAATTAAGATTCCACAGATCATAAATTTGCTAAATACAAGTCTGCAGAAAACACAGAAGGCAGTGTTAAACAAATTTTTAATATAAGTTACATCTTACCTTCTGCTTAAGATCATTAATTGTTTTCCCTAGCGTCTCTTGAACTTTGGAGAGCTGAGTTTCCTTCTCTGAAATATTTCCTTTTAACTCCTCGATAGTTTCCTGATGCTGTTTGAGGGAGCTATAAGCATTTTTCAGTTCTTCCTGCATCTCCGCATTCTTTAAGCAAAGGACATAAAAAAAAGATTTGTTGAATGTGAACATTAAGTGTCTCTTCAAAAAAAACAAACAAAAAAACACTATGCCAATGTTCATAAAGATACTTTAATTCTTTTAATAGTTTTAAAATCAGACTACATTTCTTACTATTGTAATTGGTTCCTGGATAGACTATCTGAGCTGGTCCCTCTCTATTTGGAGAGTCTCTTGTGTATTCAGATCATCTCTTTCCTGTGCTACAGTTTTTGTTTCCTGACAACCATGAAGTTTGAGCGCTCTGAAAACTCTTTTCTAGATTCATGAGTTTTCAACTCCTCCGTTTCATGCAGCCTCTTCTGAATGCCTCTACTCTTCCTTCAAGCCAATTATTTGTTCTTGCAGAGTAGACTTTTGCTGCAGCCGTTGGATTTGTTTCATTTTTTTTTTAATTCGAAAAGAAAAAAGTCAAAGCAATTCTTTAACAACTTATTTGGAGAGGTCAAAGACTAATATTTGCATATTCGATGGACTATTTAACTTTCATTTATAGCACTGAATGTGACAATGCCAGAGAGTCAACATTTTGAATCTCTTGAAGATATTAAATCTTCACTGCCATTTATTTGTCTTAATGGAGTAAAGACACATTCATAAACCAGGTAAGTTTTTCTATTATGACAACTGTTTCGTAACGGAAGAATCTAAAATTACAATTTTTAAAAACATGTTGGCTGGTTTGCATTTCTGGTAATGCTGTATCCACATTTACATCTCCCAGAGATGGATATGATATAGATGGCATCTCATTAACATCCACTTATACTTTACTGTAGAGAAGATGAGTGATAAAGGACAGTTACCAGTTCCGTAACTGGCGTTCGAGATGTGTTGCTCATGTCTATTCCACAGTAGGTGTGTGTGCTCGCCACTTGCACCAGTGCCGGAAGTTTTTCCCTTAGCAGTACCCATACTGGGGGAGCACCGTGGCGACCCCTGGAGTGATGCCTGTATATCGTGCTATAAAGGGGACTGTGTGCTCCCCCTACCCTTGGTTCCTTCTTGCCAGAAAACTCCGACAGTGGGAAAGGAGGGCGGGGTGTGGAATAGACATGAACACCACATCTCGAAGAACGCCAGTTACAGAACAGGTAACTGTCCTTTCTTTGACTGATTGCACATGTGTATTCCACAGTAGGGGATTCCAAGCTATACCTGTTGGAGGTGAGTAGGAGTTTACGATAGCCTGGGACGGAGTACCGCCCTGCCGAACCTGGCGTCATCCCAAGACTGGGAGACGATCGCATAATAGGAAATGAACGTGTGAACTGAGGCCCAAGTGGCCGCTCTACAAGTGTCTTGGATAGGGACATGGGCTACGTAGCCAGCTGATGAGGCCTGAGCCCTAACAATCGGTGGCAGAGGAACCCCTGTCAGATCATAACACGTGCATATACACAAGGTAATCCAGTGGGAAAGACGCTGGGTAGAGATGGGTTGCCCCTTCACTTGCTCAGCCGAGGCAACGAAAAGCTGCAAGGATTTCCAGAACGGTTTGGTCTGATCCAGGTAAAAAGGCTAGCGCTCTACATACATCGAGCGTGTGGAGGCAGCGTTCCTCGTTAGAGGAATGGGGCTTAGGACAGAGCACAGGAAGAAAGATGCTCTGATCCACATGGAAGGTGAACACCACCTTCGGGAGGAACACCGGGTGTGGGCAAAGCTGGACTTTATCCCTGTGGAAGACCATACAGGGGGGTTCCGAGCTCAAGGCCCTGAGTTCCGAGACACAGCAGGCCGAACACGTGGCCAGGGTTCAAAGGGAGGACCTGTGAGTCGGGACAAAACCAGGTTCAGGTCCCACTGTGGCACAGGGGGTCTTGCGTATGGGAATGAGCGTTCAAGGCCCCTAAGGAAACAGGAGGTCACAGAGTGGGAGAAGACCAGGTGCCCTTGCAACAGCGGGTGGAAGGCCAATAAGGCCACTAGGTGTATCCTGACAGAGGTGGGTGCCAGTCCTTGGGTCCTAAGGGACAGGAGGTAGTCCAGGATAAGCTGGAGAGGTGCAGAGGAAGGGGAGACTCCCAGCTCACTCATCCACTTGGAGAACGTGGACCACTTCGCCATGTACGTCCAGCATGTGGACGGTTTCCTACTTTCCAGGAGAACCCGCCTTACCTACTCTGAACATCTGCCCTCCTCCACATGTAGCCACAGAGCAACCATGCTGTCAGGTGGAGTGCAGCTAGGTTGGGATGGAGGAGGCGGCCCCCATTTCCTCGGCCTGCAGCTGAAGGCTGGATGCCACTCGCTTTAGCAAGTCTTGGTGTGCCTTAAAATCCTCCTGCGTGATTGGTGGCGGTGGCGCTGTTATGGTGTCATCCGGTGCCAGGAAAGAGCCAGTGCGGAGCCGTGGGCTTCGATCAGTATCAGGGGGTCGAGCCCCAGATCAGAGTCTGGACGCAGGTCCGCCGACTGGTGGCCCGCCGATCTGTCTCTTAGGCAGCCAGACGAGGCTGATGGTGCCTGAGATGCTCTGGCGACCAACCGGGCTCTTATCTGGGCGGGCACTGGAGGCCACGGTGCCCTCTGGCACCACTGTCCCTGCCACAGGGCCCCTTGCCACTGACCCAGCTGAGGGCCCGGTGGCGGTAGTTGTCCCAGCTGAGCCACGCGGGCCGAGGATAGGTGGCTGGGTGCCAAGGTCCCTGTCGAGCACATGGTCTCACGGGGAACAGTATGAGCAGCGATGCCTGCGATGCCACCTCTCTCGGGACCTGGACCTCAAAGTCGAGGAATGGTACCCGCCCGAAGAGCTGCTTCAGTACCCATGACAGCATCGCAAGCGGAATCTCGAGTATGATGTCTAGTTGAGCAGGAACTGGAACGAGAATGACGACATCTATCCCATCGAGACAGGCTGTGGTAGTCACGTCGCGAAGGGAAATGTTGCCGGCGCCTCTCTTGATGCCGGCTCACTGGCAGGTAGTGCAGAGGGTTCCCGAGACTCCCGTCTGGGTAGTAACTGGGACGGTCTGGTCGGCATCGAGGGAGGGCGTGAGCTGCTGGACAACCGGTTGCTATATGGTGAACGGTGCAGGGACCTGTCCTCGGAACGGGAACTGCAACCCACAGGAGAGGTTCGATGGGCCACCAATAGGGGTTTGCCCTGGCACCAGGGACCCGTCACCAGTTGCGCGCCTAGTACTGGAAGACTCGTAATGTTTTTCACGACCTGCATCACCTCTGGCGTCCGTACTAGTGCAGATGTGCACACCAACGGCACCGAGCTGCCCCGCTCAACATGAGTCGGTGGCCTTAAGCCCAGGGGGGACTGTGGGCTGCCCGACGCGAGACCAGCCTCCCCTCTTCCCTTATCTCGGTGGGGAAGGGGAAAGGTAGGACCCTTTCCCTGCTTCTTGGAGGGGGAACGGTGCTGGCTAATAAAGAGTGCCTCGCTATGTACCAACGGAGAGGCAGCAGGAGCCGAGTCCACCTGGCACACTGGAGTTGGGACCAATGCTGATTCCATCACGAAAGCATAGAGTCTAATGTCTCTCTCCTTCTTGGTCCACGGCTTGAATGACCTGCAGATCTTACAACGTTTGCTAATGTGAGTCTCACCCAAACAGCGGAGACACTCAGCGTGCAGGTCACTCCTAGGCATAGAACGGCGACAGGAGTTGCATGACTTGAAGCCTGGGGCTTGGGGCGTGCCCTGAGCCCATTCTAACAACTCAAGTAATAATTCCACGAATGGTACCCACTAAGGACGAGTAAAAAGGGTGCAGCAGAGCTGGAGCACAAAGTTCCAACTACTGTCACTGGCGATAAGAAGGAATTGAGGGTGGAGGGAACGTGTGGTCTCCCTTATAGCGCGATATAAAAGCACCACTCCAGGGGTCGCCGCAGTACTCTCCCAGTACAGGTACTGCTAAGGGAAAAACTTCTGGCACTGGTGCACGTGGTGAGCCCACACACCTACTGTGGAATACACATGAGCAACCACTCGAAGAAGAAGAATCGATTTATTGATGAAACAGTTTAGTTTTCTAAGGTCCAGAACAAGGCAAAAAAACCCCACCAGTCTTTTGGGATCCAAGAAGTACCCAGAATACAATCTTTTCCCCATGAGCTGGCTGAGGACCTCCTCTGTTGCTCTTGGTTTCAGAGACCAAACTTTGTGAAGCAATATGTTCTTATGAGTTGGGTCACAAAAGGGACAGAACAGGTGGGTTGGGAAAGTGGACGGAGGTGAATTGGATAACATACCCCTCCATTACTGTGCTGAGCAGCCACCTGTCTATCTTTCCAAGAACTTTCAAAGAGGGATAGGGGCTCCTCAAAGGAAGAAAAGAGATATGGTCAGGGTACTGTCCTCAACTGAGAAATCAAAATTATTGCTTCATAGTCAAAAAATGTCTAGTGAGAATTGCCTGCTGAAGATGATGCTGACTGGTGACATCAAGGAGGTCTGGACTGTCTCTTGGCAGTGTCCAGTGACCTCTGCTGAAAGGAAGATCTGAAGTAAGGTTGAGGTCCAAACCGTTTCCTTTTTGTTGCTGAGATGCAGACCCCCAATGGATGGAGTCACTTGAGAGATTTTAAGGTGCGTATGGGTGTCATCTGTTTTCTGAGATAAGACCCTTCAAAAGGGAAAAATCTTCAGTTATATATTGCCAAAGGTGCTTTGAAATTGTAGCTCAAGCATTGAAGCCTACGAAGATGGGTGTACTTCAGAAGCATCCAACAAAACCAATGAACAAGGTGGCTGGAATGTCAGAGAGATCGGAGCTGGCAGTGCAGCATCAAGGACTGAACTGTTCCTAAAAATGTTGAGGGCACTGACAGTGCTGCCAGTGCCAAATGCATTGCAGCTGCCATTGCAGGTGCAACAGTGGAGGGTCCAGTAAGGTAAGGCACAGAATATCCATGGCATTCAGTAAGGACTGGGGAGTCAGTCACTGAGATAAGTAGTTCAAATGACATTGCCAGCTGTGCTGACAGCATCTCAAATCGAGGGTGCTGAAGAGGGACCTCGTAGAAGGTGAGGACACCAGTCTCAACAGCCCCCGAAGGAGGCAAAGTGTATGGTATTGCCCCAGGTGGAACTGGTGAGTGCCTGTGCCTATGAAAGGCTTTGATATTGCACCAAAGGACTTGCTGGAAGCCTTCTTATGTAGTGAAGGCTGGGATTTCGATTGCCTGTCAGAGCTGGAAGGATGCTTGGGACACTTTGAGAGGACAAAAAGCAGCACTTGTCTCCAGATTTGTGCTTTGAATCCAGAGCAGCTGCAGGGGCACTCTTGAGTTAGTCTTCTCATGATCAGGCTCCAGTTCTGAAGACGGCTGAGTTGCCCACTTCATAAGAGGAACTTTGAGGTGGAAATCCCTCTGTTTTTAAATTATGATAGGGAAAGAGGTGCAAATAAGGCCCATCTCCCTCACATGCTCCTCACCCAGACAAATTAAGCAGCTTCTGTGCCTATCTGTGACAAAGGCCACACACATGGGCATGCTGCTTAAAGGACTGGGGATTTGTTCCATACCAAACCCATAAGACTACCTAAACTAACTTTGCTAGCTTATACTATTGAACTAACTATACACAAAAAACTAGATTAATTGAAAGCTGGTGAACCAATGCCAATAGTTACTGGGAGCGCCAACTCTCACTATGAGCAGTGAGAAAAAACAGAGGGAGGTAGCAGACATGTCCCTTTTATGCCCTTGCCTCAGCACATGAGCAAAGAGGCACATTTGGTGCCTAGTGGAACTGCTGGCAAAACTGATGGTATTGGGCACATGTACACCTATACTGGAACGTATATGTGCACAATTACTTGGAGAACAGTTAACTCCTTTAGAAGGAGAAAAGGGTCTTGTGTTTTGAATGCTGTTATTACTCTTCAAATAAGAGATTAAATAATATCAAATACTGGCTACATTTGGAAAATAATTATTAGGAAATCAGACTTCTCAATAGTTACCAGTGAAGTGCATTCCTCACACTGTTTCTTTTCCACTTGCAGACTCTCCAACTTTTGCAGCAATACAGTCTTTTCTTTGGTAAGAGACAAGATTTGTTCTTGTAGCAAAGGAAGTTGATCACTTTCTTCCTGGTGTTTAATATTAACTTTTTCTTCATGGAGTTGGTCTCTCTCTAAAGTGACCTGTTTTATCTCCTCAGTCAGCTGCAATATCTAAAAAGACAGGGTATCCAACAGGATAACATTCATTCAAAGACTCAGAAAAAAAAATTAAAAACATAAATGACATTTATTCATTCTGCTATTTAATACCAAGGTAGGAATTTGATCCCAACGAATGATAAAAAGACCTGGATCACTCTTCTTATACACCTCACTTGCTCAATCACCTTCCACAGCCTTACCTCACAATTTAGTTAACAGATGTCCTAATACTACTACTACTACTACATCATCGTTTGAAGACCTGATGAGTTGAAGAATATGAGAAGAGCCAGAGGAGCAAAATGGTAGAGGTACAGCTCCTAGAGGGAGTTCCCTTCTTGATCCCAGTTACTGACTAGAAGGTTTCAAGGACAATGGTTAAAATGAGGAGATTGTGCAAGATAGGCATTGGCGGCCTATTTTCACAAATCTAAAATTTTAAATCAAGATGTGAATTGACAGTTATTTTCAAATTTGATTTGACATCTTACCTTGAGCTCTAGCTCACCAACAGTTTCTCCTAGAGTATCTTGAGCATTTAGAATCACAGATCTTTTCTCTGAAATATCTTTCTCCAACTCCTCAACAGTCTTCTGGTACTGCTTGATAGAGCTCTGCGCATTTCTCAGTTCTTCCTGTGCCAGGATGTTCTTTAGTACAATAGGACAATTATACATGTCAAAACGAACTCATGTCACATCAGTAACTATTCTGTTGGAAGAGGTTTTATTACAGGTTCCTTTTCCATCTTATCCTCCACCATTCCTTATCTTTCAGTATTATTTCTAGGCATTTCTATAGCATTCCCCACTGCTGCACAATTATTCACTTTGATTCACATGAGTTTCTTACCGTTTCAATTGTCTCTTGTATATCCTCCTTGAGTTGGTCCGTCTCATTTTGAAGGGTTTTGTGTTTTTGCTTTAGGTCATCTCTTTCCTGGATTAGAATTTTGATCTCTTCTTGACTTTCATGGAGTTTCTGAACAATTGCCAGTTTCTCCATCCTCTCGGCCTCCATTCTAGATTCATTAGTTTTTGATTTCTCTTTTAGTTGCTCCATTTCACTCAACCTCTGCTGAGCTTGACTGAGCTCTTCTTTCACACCAAGAAGTTGTTCTTGCTCAGCAGTCTTTTCTTGCAATTCTTGGATCTTGTTGGAGAGCTTTAGTTTGTAAGAAAGTCCAAGCATATTAATGGTTATAATGGAGAGTCAAATACTGTGTTCAAACATTCTTCCCCAACCCTGTATGTATTTGCCTTTTAATAGAAAGCACAGCTTTCATTAACTGAAAATTGCATCCTGTCCATCCTTGTTCCCAGAATCTTGCCCTATCTAAATAAAAAAAGTGCATCATGCATCAGTTTCAGCGCCAGAAGTCCAAGATTTAGAGCATGGTGTATGGACACATTAGTCTGGTGAGCTTTTTAGGGCTATGTAGAAATTGCATCTTTATGCCACTGACTATTCTTTTGGCCAATTCCCCCTCTTGCTATCATTGCATACTTTTAGCAGTATGATTATGGATTTTAGCCATAGAGGGCACTAAAGCATGTACTAATTCTCAAGTTTGAGACCTTAGTTTCTTTTTTTTTTTTTTTAACAGAACAAAAATCAATTGTGTAGCAGTTAGAGACCCAATACTGTGAGGACCTAAGCTGGCTCCACTCTTATCAACTTTAATGGAAGTCAGGGCGGAGGCTGAGAGGATAGGGGATAACTGCTCAGCATATTGCAAGATGGCCTGTCCACACAACCAGGTTAAAGAAGAAAATATTTTAAAGGAAGGACTGTGGGATGGAAAGGGAAGAAGAGTATGATATATGAAAGAGGAAGCAGATATTTTGTCTCTGCCACTCAATCTGTGCGACATCATAGTCCTACGGCACAGTTCTTCCCATTAACTTCAATGGGATATTGACTAACAGACTGTTTTGTAGTGAGGGCTTACAGAGTGTTTAATATGTAGTTAAAAAAATCCATTCATCACGAAATACTGCCAACAGTGCTAAAATCATGGTGTTACTACACATTCATGTGAGCTCCCAAGCACTAGCATTGGTAAGCTGCACTATAGCACACTTATCTTTTCATGACCTTTTTTAGATGGGCTGGTTTATCAGTCAGGTGGCTCCAATGGCTAATCCTGCATGGATCAAACCCTTGCAAAATTGTTTGTATAAAAAGGTGAGGAACTTAGTAAAGTTAATAGGCTGTGGCAGTAAAGCTTTACAAAGTTCATTTTCTGCCTCTCATGCTGCGCACAAATCCAAATGTGAGGGAGAGGAAAGGCAAAAAGTTTTACCCGATTCCCCAGATATCTGCAGAACTTGTTGAGGAAGGGAGAAAAGGTATACAAGCCTAGTGATCCATTTAGAAAACAAACCCAAATCCAAACCGTATAGAGCGTTTAGGAGAAAAATCTAAGTTGTTCTTAGGTAAACAAAAGAAAAAACTCCATATAGTTCAAACCAAAACACCCTGTCTATTGGTCACAATATACTATATAGTAGGCCTTCAGCTAGTAAGAAAGTAATACATCTGTTTTATCCAATTTCAGCCTTCAAAAAATAGCCAGTACCAGCAGGTAAGGTGCTGTAAAGGCCTCTGTGAAATACCCAATTATTATAGAATCTTTCATCACTGATTATGGAAACTATTACAGGTATATTTGTGCAACTTCAGTTTAAGAGTTTCTCAAGGAGGACTTTACTATGAGTGAGTTGTTCTGTGACTATTCCATACAAAGATGGAAGGCACTAACCTCTAGTTTCACATTGTCCACAACTGTTTTAAGCTTTTGGGCTTCGTCAGATAGAAGTTCTACTTGGTGTTTCATTTGCTCACTTTCTTCAGATGCTGCCAACCATTTTTGCTCAAGTTCTTCATGATGGCCTTTGAGCTCTAGGTACTCCTGATCAGCCTTTACATACTTCAGTTGGGTACTGGCTAGGTCTTCTTTTGATATTCTGATTTCTTCAGTCATGCCTTGAAGTCTAGCCTCCTTATCAGCCACTTCTGAGAGCAGTTTCTCTCTTTCTGATGTTAATAAACACAGCTCCTGTGATTTCTCAAATATCTGCCAAGAGAACTGGAATATTAGTGCATGTGCCACAGTAGCTACATCCCCATGTGTAAAGGCAAGAAATGAAAAAAGGTTGATGAAAGCTGGATCAGATCAGTAAATGGCTATGAAACTACATTTTGCCCAGGCAACAGCCAAAACTAAAAAAAGACCTCAGTCTTGTATGCATTCTCTTTCTAAAACATGCTTCTTTCAACTCCCTTCTCTAACCACTTATAAATTCCTTGGGCTGCCCCCAGATACATATTTTAAATATCTTTAAGACATGTCTGTCTCAGAAATTTAGGCGGATATTCCTAATTAGGGAGTCCTTTATAAATATTCTGTTAAAGAGATTTTATGGGTACAATAGTCTATTGTTATTCTCTAATTTGGCAGACTTTTTGGTAATCACTGTGATATTAAAGTTTGAAGACTTAATGGGGTGGGTGTTTGTGATCAGCATTTTATGGAGGAAATCTGCCTTGGATATTTTAAAGTGCATATTTTGGCATGTAATTATAGTAAGTGTTTGAAGATAAAGAAGTACTTAGAAAAGCCATGTAAAGAAATTCCTTGAGCTATATTTAAGGGAAGGTTAGGCAATTGAAACCTGCCCAGAGACTTTGCTTTAACTTAAAAAAAAATTAAATATTTCATTCCTATCTAAGACAGTGGAATCCTGTTCAGGGTCATGAATGGCATGTCTAAGTTTATGGTACTAAGCCAAAGCTCCAAATCCCTGACCTGGAGTGGTCACCTCTAAGTCAGATTGGGCAGTCCAATGGTTTTATGGATTACTGACAAGTCACTAAAATGTGTTTTAGAACTGGGAAAAAACTGGCTGACTTCACATTTAAGTTTTGAAATATAAAATATTAAATAAATTTAACACCCCATCCGCCCCCTCCCCCCCCAAAGTTATCAATTTGGTTGATTTACCTTTGGTCTAATCAAGGTTTGGGATATTTTTGACAGTATAAAAGGATATCAGTAACCTTTCACCAATATACCAGCCCTCTAAAATTCAATATAAAATGGTAAGAAAACATCTGAAAAAAGGAAGGCTTGTCTTAAGCTTTAGAGCCTCCCTAGAAAGTTTCATATATTCGTCACCAATGCATATACTAAGGCAGTCAGAACATCCTTAAATATTTTTAAAATATATGCAGATCACTTAAGCAGCAGCATGCATGCACAGATGACCTGTTACTTTAAGTTCTTAAGGAAAAATACATGGGAAGGGGTGTGTGTGTCTGTATAGTGTCACACACTTCATAGCTTCCATAGGATGAGCTTGTTGCATAGAGCCTCTTTGCATTCCTCAATTCCACCTCACAAGCCTGTGTGCTGCCTTCTATTCCCCTCCATTTCAGGAACTCTCTGCAACTCCCCACAATTGCCTCCTTCCAGGAGTTTTGGTACCCCTCACCATTCTCCCCATACCCAGGGTCCCCCCGATGCCAGCAGGTCTGTGCACACTTATTTCCACTTCTTCCCATTCCCCTACTTCTCACCATGGGCTCTATATGTCCCCTCCTTCCCCAAAGCTCCCCTCCCACAGAGGGTCTATATGCCCCATGTTTCCCCCATAGCTGGGTCCCCCAGTCTCCCTTCATGTCATGGACTATATGCATGCCCCCATTCCCCCAACATCATTTTTCTGTCTGGGAGATTACATACAGACAGATACTGTCTAGTTAGTGTAACGCCTTCATAATCTCAGCATATTACTAGAGCAAGAGGTTTTGAATTTTTACCTGTTTCTGTAGCATCTCAACTTTATCAGGTAGAGATTTGAATTCTGATGATGTATCTACTTCCTTTCGTAAAACTGTGTTTTCTTCTAACGCTTTATCCAATTCATTTTTTAAATCAGCTATCTTTCTTTCCAGTTCCACAAGAGACAACAAATCTAGAGTTTGAAAGATTTACATTAATAAAAAGTTCCAAAGAAGGGGGAAGAAGCAAACCATTCTGATTGGTTGAGAGAACATCACCAGGGTTTTAAACAGATTTACTCTTTAGACTGATTAAAATGAGACTTGTTGACAATGAAGGAGGAGGTCAGACTGCCAATTAGTTATTTTATCACTAGTTGTTTGGATCAATCCCAGATTATTGTAAGACAACTTCTTCCAAATATTAAAAAAAGTTAAACTTCACTGTTTATTCCAGCATGTAACACTTCATGTGACAGGATTTTTGTATGTGGGAAAAGCTGAACATAGGAATGTTTTAAGCAGTTGATGTGTATCAGAAAAAACAGTGATCCCAAGGTGGTGAACCATGAAGCTTCTACATGCCTGAATGAAGTAAAGCTCAATAGCTATTGCTCTATACCAGGGGTCAGCAACCTTTCAGAAGGTGGTGTGCCAAGTCTTCATTTATCCACTCTAATTTAAGGTTTCATGTGCCAGTAATACATTTTAACGTTTTTAGAAGGGCTCTTTCTACAAGTCTATAATATATAACTAAACTATTGTTGTATGTAAAGTAAATAAGGTTTTTAAAATGTTTAAGAAGTTTCATTTAAAATTAAATTAAAATGCAGAGCCCCCCAGATCAGTGGCCAGGACCCGGGCAGTGAGAGTGCCACTGAAAATCGGCACACGTGCCATAGGTTGCCTACCCCTAGTCTATACCTTCCCCTCCCCTCTCAAAAAACCCCACACTATTAATGTACACTTGTATAGGTTACTATGTCAAAACACTATGAAGTGGGGAGATCTACTAAGTCATTCATAATAGCCTTTTTGTAACAGTACCTTTTGGAACTTTACCCTCCAAGAGCAAGGTTAGCTTTGTGTTTTCTTGAAAGGCAGATTGTAGCTCTCTTTGTAAGTCAACTTGCATTTTTTTGTAGTTCACTTTTCCTGCTTCTAATTGACTTTGATACAATTGAACGTTCTTTTCCATTTGCTTGTAACCATTTAGGAGCTCATTCTGTATGAAAAGAGAAAGATTATTCTAGTCACAGAAGTACTGAGACAAATTAAACTAGGCATTTAATAGTAAGCAAAAGCTCCTTTCGCCATTGCAGTTCTTTCAGAATTGTCCCAGTATTATCTTTAACTTCTCCCCACATATCTAGCTGGTCATTAAAGCCTTGTTGCTTCTTCATCAACTCTTAACAAATATCAGGTCTTTATGTACTAGCTACTTATGCTTGCCTTCCATCTGGATTACTGTAATATATATCTATGTATCTCATAGAACTGGAAGGGACCCTGAAAGGTCATCTTGGCCAGCCCCTTGCCTTCACTAGCAGGACCAAGTACTGATTTTGCCCCATATCCCTAAGTGTCCCCCTCAAGGACTGAACTCACAACCCTGGATTTAGCAGGCCAATGCTCAAACCACTGAACTCTCTCTCCCCCTATAGCCTCCCTCCATAGCCTCTCTCTCCCCCCATAGCCTCTCTCTCCCCCCATAGCCTCTCTCTCCAGCTTGATATCTGTCAGTCCCCTCAAATTTGTCTGTAGCATTCTGAACAAATTGATCTTTCAGGCCCAGACCACCTCACTCCCCTATAAAGTCACTCCATTTGTTTATCCTGCCCTTTATAGTATCTTGTCCTGATCCTCACTTTCAAATCTCACACCTCTGCCTTCACCTTCTTATATTCCCCCTCTTTGCTCCATCAATAACACCAGCCTCAATGCCCCCCTTGTTTCCATCTCCCATTCCTGTTCTTTTGCTTTGTTTCATGCTGCTCCCAAGCATGGAACACCCATCCAGCCACAGTATGCCAGGCTTCTACCCTCCTTAGTCAAATTCTTCCTGAAGTTCTACTAGCCTACTACTGCAGTGTCATGGTTAATGTTATTGATGTGAATGATCATTCTCCAATATTCAGCCCAGAAGACTACTTCCTTAATGTATTAGAAAATGCCTCAAGTGAGACAACTGTTATCCGTCTAAATGCAACTGACGCTGATTCTGGACCTAATGCCATGATTGAATATGCAGTTTAGTCCTCAGATAGTGATCTCTTTGTCATTGCTCCCAACACAGGAATCACCACCACCCAAGGGTTCTTAGACTACGAAACAAAACAAAGTTATCATCTAACTGTGAAAGTTTTTAATGTTCCAGATGAAGGAGCCCCATGATTATAAAAACCAACAAGTACAAGGGAGATTAATTAGTAACTTCCGCTGAGTCTTGTCTTTCCAGATTTGTTCCTTGACTAGTCTCTCTGAAACAAGGAGAGCCTCTATAACAGTTTCTTATACAACCAGAAGCATATCGCTTATGCTGAAATAATAAGTTACTTGCCATTTTCTCTTTTAGCTCTAGATTTTCACTCCTGAGAAATGCAGATTCTCTTTTGGCATCCAGGGCTACAGTTTCAGTATCAACGAGAGACTTACTCATTTGCTGAATTTCATCAAGTATTTTATCAGAGTTTCCCTGTAAGAACGAAACAGATATTAAAACACAAATAACTAGAAACTATGACAAAGCAACTATGATCTTCTTAGGATCCTCACATAGCCAAATAAGTATCGTATTGATTTTCAGAGTCCTAGAGAGCTTGTTGTGTTTAAGTGCCACAGCATCAGGAAATTTTTCTTTCGAAAAATAGAACACATAGCAGTTTATCTAGTAATCTTCCTTAGATACATTTACTGATATATGCAGTATGAATTATACAGTAACCCTTCACTTAAAGTCGTCCTAGTTAACGCTGTTTCATTGTTATGTTGCTAATCAATTAGGGAACATCTAATTTAAAGTTGTGTAATGCTCCCTTCTATCGTCGTTTGGCAGCTGTCTGCTTTGTCTACTGCTTGCAGGAAGAGCAGACTCTTGCAGCTAGCTGGTGGGGGCTTGGAACCAGGGTGGACCGGCAGCCCCCCATTAGCTCCCTGTTCCCTTAAGTTCCCTGTGCAGCAGGTGCCCAGCAGGCTAGCAATTGCAGCTGTCCCTTCCTCAACTGCAATGTGCTGCTCCTGCCCTCTGCCTTGGAACTGCTCCCGGAGACTCCTGCTTGCTGTATGGGTGGGGGGGAGGGAAGGAAAAGGGAGGCTAATGTCAGGGTGTCCCCTTCCCCCCTGCACCCCACTTACCTCATCTTCCATACAGCGGGGGAGGGAGGGAAGGGGGACACCAGGGCTCAGGATGGAGGGAGCTTGCAGCAGCTGCAGTCTCAGCAAGCTGATCTAATTAACAAGGCAGTGTACTTATAGGGGAAACATGCACATCTCTTTCCATTCCTGCCGCCTTGTAGAGTGAGAGAGTTAACCCTTGAGGGCTCAGCCAATTGCTAGTTCATCATTTAGCAGTAAGGGAAATATTCCGCCTTCTGACTTCACCTCAACCAAACTTCAGAATCATCACTGTGTACCAGTATTAAACTGTTCGTTTAAAACTGTGTGTGTGTGTGTGTGTGTGTGTGTGTGTGTGTGTGTGTGTGTGTGTATTCCGCCTTCTGACTTCACCTCAACCAAACTTCAGAATCATCACTGTGTACCAGTATTAAACTGTTCGTTTAAAACTGTGTGTGTGTGTGTGTGTGTGTGTGTGTGTGTGTGTGTGTGTGTGTGTGTGTGTGTGTGTGTGTGTGAAGTAATTCTTATGGGGAAATTGGATTTGCTTAAAGTTGCATTTTTCAGGAACATAACTACAACGTTAAGTGAGAAGTTACTGTATTTGCCCAGCAAAAATTCAGATGTGTTGATGAGTAATAAGTAGTCAGCATAATAATCAGCTCTTGTATAGTAGATTTCTACGCTTTTGTTTTTTTTTTTGGAAGGAGTTCAGACTCTCCTATTATAACCAAATTAGCTCTAAAAAAATCAGAGAACTCAAGTTTACCATTGAAAAAGACATATCTTTCTTCCCCATGCCTTTCTTCTGTAGTTCTTCCACATATTTCTGCAAATCCTTTACTTCATTTTCTTTTTCTTTAAGCTGTTCCAATTTTGATTTTAATTCAGTCTGAAAAACAGAATTGGAGAAAAGCAGCATAAGCAGGTGAACAATTTAAGTATACAATTTGGTTTTACAGGTAACTTCACTAACACAAAACACTTACACATAAGTAAAACTGATCAGAGCCCAATTATTTTATCTACTAAAAAAGTTAGAAGGTTAAGCTCCGATATATACAAAATTATGTATTTCATTCTATACAGTCATCCAATTGTGGTACATGCAAGACCATCAGCCAAGCTTACCTCCAGATCTTCATTGTACACTTCAGCATTTTTAACTATATTCTGTAAGTTGGTAATTTCATGTATTAGTTGCATCTGTGGAGCAATTGAAGCAGAATTGCAGAAGATATTAGAAAGCACCCATCCATTAATTTTAGTTGCCATCACCATGAAAATAAGCAAGATCTACCTTAAATTTTCCCCAAGGTTTGGCAAGACAATATGTTGTTGTTTACTATAGTTAAGAAACAAGTCATTATATCCACTTTAAGGCAGAAAGAAAAGTTGCATAAAGTCACAGCCCTTTACTTCAGCTTCCCAATAGTTTAACAAGGATTTCAGCATACCTCACCTGCCATAGCCCAAACACAGGATGCAGTGTGATGCAAAATAAGTGATTCATGCAGGAAAAACTTAAAAAGTAAAATTCAATCCTTAAGATTAAGTAATTTTTTTTTTATAAGCGCAGTTGCTATTGAGTTTGGGTTCCCAAGACTGCAGGGAAAGGTTTAGATAAGCAGATACAGATATGGAGGTTTAGATATCACAGTTCCCACTGCCACATTTCGCCGCTCCAGGGCAATGGGGCAGGCTGAGGAACATGTTGGCCGCCCTTCCTGAAGCCCCTATAGGCCCGCAGCAGCAAACCACGGCCAGTGTGAGCCGCGATCAGCCGAACCTGCGGACGCAGCATGTAAACAAACTGGCCTGGACCGCCAGGGGCTTTCCCCGAACAAGCGGCAGCCCGACTTTGAGAAGCACTGTTCTATACTACATGATTTCCCACTACATAGAAGTATTTGTCTTAGGTTCCTTTGCTGACATAGTATATACAGCAAAAGCAAGCATTTCAATGTCCTACAGATGTTACTGCTGAGTCTCACAGTAATATTTAATTCACAAAACAAGACTTGAATAGTTATGTCAGACCTATACAATTAGTGCATTTCTAAATGCACTAAAGCAAGATCTTCTGTTCAAGATGTTCGAGTTAAATATTTAACTTTATTAAATTATCGTTTAGAAAGCACTGTTTACTAACTTTAACGACAACAGCACTCTTGACAAAATCTAAAATAATGTGAAGTGCAGATTAGTAAATTCAATTTTTACCGTGGACATTAATCCAAGTTACAAACAGCTTATTTAGCCGAAATTCAGTTAAGGAGTGCAACCCTGAACTTGTCTGCATATTGACATCAGAAAACTGGAGCAAATTTTTCTCCATGGCCTAGCGTCGAAATTCCACAATCCCTCAGCTAGTCTGGACATACTTCGTAATTTTGTGTTCGTAATTCTTGGTAATCAATATGACTTTCTAAAAACGTGCCTGTCATTTGGAATAAGGTCTTATATTACACACTTCTGAAAACAGACTTCACCTCATTTTTCAGAGAAGTCTTACCAGGCTGTAACTTTGATTTTAACATCTTACCTCATGGTCTTTTTGGGTTTGTTTTTCCAGTTCCTCAAATTCATCTGTTTCTATCTTTTCCTTTAGTTTCTCTTTCAATTCACTTATCTCCAACTTCAGCTGTTCATTTTCTAATACTAGGTTGTCAAAGTTAGCTTGCAGGACATTCACCTCATTTCTAGCAATATCCTAAAAAAGGAGGAGTGATGTGTTATGAGAGGGTTTACTTGCATTTTAAGCTGATTTCTATTAGGATACTGAGCTGACCTACCTTTTCTAGCGCTAGTGTTTCACAGAGTTGGACAGAATCCGCAAAGTCTTTTTGACTCTAGAAAAAGAAATGCTTTCTGTTAGCCATTTTACAAGATCAAGTGACTTAGTTTAAAAAATTAGTACTGTATGAGTAGCCAGAGTTGAAATAAATAAAATAAATCCTCAAATTAAGATGCATTTATTTTTAACAACCACATTATGAAGGCTGCTAAGATGATGACAACAACATTGGTTAGTACAATGTTTAGAAATATAGGAAGCATAATTGATCTTGTAAAAGAGGTCAGCCTAGCCAGATCAGATTGCAGACTGAAAAAAATTATAAAAACAAATTCCCTCAGTTGCATATTATCTTTTATTAAATTATCAATCTTGAAAGTTACCCAGTTCATATTAGCTCCAGAATTCCATTCGCTTTCTGAGACTACATCAGGGGTAGGCGGACACAGATAATCATATTCAGAATACTCTGAAAACATAGCTAAAAAAAGAAAGATACGTGCATTTAAAAAACAAAAACACAGCAACTTGTCCATGATGGTAAAATTTGTTTTCTCACAAAAAGGATTCCATCAGTTCATAATCAAATACTGTGTAGCCATATCTGCAAATACTGTTAACTGGATAGAAATTTTTGCTCCTATGTGTTCCTTCTATAAATGGCCTGGGACTTGCCACACAGTTGTCTTCAATACTGAACAAATATTAACATTAGGCGAGGAAAATCCAATGGATTCTCTGTTATGAAATAATAAGAATTACAGATAAGGAAAAATATTGCCTTTAGAGGAAACCCAAGGGGGAAAAGAATTATATAATTTTAAAATGGCGTGCTCATCCTAAAAGGGGTTTTGGGGGGAGTGGGGAAGCAGGAGGGAACAAGCTCCAGTGAACAACTTTGTCCAAGTATTCCTGTATAGCCTTTATTCCCAGCTCAGGCCTTCCGGAAGAAAGGAGTGAATCTCTGCCCTTCTAATGAGGCTTGTGGGTTTTTGACCACTGTGGTTCTGATTATTTTGACAATGGATTCACTTATTCCTGCTGAGAGGTTTAGATTTTTTGAAAAAAAGAACTCCGCAATTTTGACAGGGACCCTTTGTAGTAAAGAATGATTTGTCAGTACCCAAAATATATAGCTAATCTTAAAATGGATCATTTTGGGGTGCATTTTCTTGGGGAGACACCATGGGTCTAGGCTTTTGTCCTTTTTCTGAAATAGACATCAATTGAGAGTCTGAGACAGGGCTAAGGAATTTCCTTGAGCCAAGTATGTGAACATCACTGGTTACTTTTACCTTTTATTTGCCCCACTGGAGTGCTGTCTTTACCCCTTTCTCAGGAAACCTAGAAGCATGTCTTCTAGTTGGTTATCATTCATGTGCAGTATCTCTATTTTAACTCATTTGCACTGTATCATCCAGTTACAGCTGCTATGCTAAGAGTAAATTCTTTTACTCCAAGCTCCATGTATACTGAAGCGCTCTCTCCCCATCTCAACATCTTCATCTGGATAATCAGTGAGCACCTTCTAAATCAAGTTTCCTCATGTCTCCTCAAACATGTACTCACAATCTTCCATCTCTGGAATCTTCTCTGCCAATGTTTTCATACTTTTGGCATCAGTTGACTTCAGCTTTTCAAAATTTGCAAAATAGCTGATGTCCCCTTGATTTATTTTCCCAGGGGCCCAAGTAACTCTTCTTTTTCTTTTGGCCTGAAAAAGGGTAGAATACACAAATGAAGTCATGTTAGAACAACACCAGTCAAGTGAAGCATTAATAATAAAGGTAACTTTCCTTCATTTTACTCCTCGTTGTTCCCCTAACAGTATAAGCAGATAAATAAAGGGGTTGATTTTGTTTGTATTGAAGTTTTTCCAAAATTGAGGTTCAGCTTAAGAGTATGTTTTGCACGAAACTACTTCTGATTTAAGTTTTGTAACAGATATCAAGAACTTTACAGACAGACAATGGATTGAACCTCACAACAATCCTGTTACCCAATCTGAAATGAGGATAATTTTTTAAGTAACTTAGGAAGAGACTGTGTAATTCACCTAGGATTCGGATAAATTCTTATGACAGAGGCCGACAAGCCAATGCTAGAACTCAATTCTTCTGAATCCCAGTCCTATGCTTTACTCACTAGGCCATCTTGTGCATCTTTTTATAGCTAGGATACTGCAAGGCCAGCTATATAGCCTGACACCGTACTGAAGTGTCAACCAAAAGTCTAAAGATTAGTCATTTCATAGGTTTTACAGAAAGGACCACTTTTCATTATATTTCACAGATCTAAGGAAAAACACACAAAACACCTTCTCCAGTTAGAGGTCAAGATTTTTCCCGGTGTCCTGTGTGACCCTGAATAATTACTCACTCTTACTTTAAGATCTTTCTGGGATGTAAATGAGGAGGAGGTAACAAGCATTTCAGTTAGATTGAATATCCTATTTTCTTGTATTTTCTGAAGAGAGTTTTTTTCTTCTAACAGCTGGGCTAGTTGGTCTTTCTCCATCGCGTGGAGATGAGTCTTTGAAGAAACCTACCATTAAAAAAAAAAAGTCAGCTTTGTTGTTTCCTTCAAGTAATAACTACTTTTATATAGATACATAACATTCGCATATAAGTTTTTTTTTTTAAACTAACTTGGAGCATCTTTCCATATACTTTGTCAGTTTTTTTGATGGAATAATCTAGCCTGTAGTTTACTTTTAAAAATCTAATATTTATGAGAGTTGAACAGGGAAACCCAGTGTTTCCTAGCAAAGAAGAGAAGGTTATTCATCTTGTGCAGTAACTGAGGTTCTCTGAGATGTGTGTCCCTGTCGATGCTCCACTTAAGCTGTCGGTGAGTTCCAGCACTGATCAGAGATTTACGATAGCCGTGTCCATGTGGGTCACATATCCGCAGTAGGCAACTTGCGGTGCTGTTGGTACTGTACACATTACCTGAGCCCTCCAGTTCCTTCCCTACTATAGAGTTCCAGCTGCGAACTCTAAAGTAGAGGGGAGGAGGGTGGGTAGTGGAGCACCCATAGGGACACTCATCTTGAAGAACCTCAGTTACTGCACAAGGTGAGTAACCTTCTCTTCAAGTGATGTCCCTGTGGGTGCTCCACTTTAGGTGACTCTAGAGCAGTGCCCCTCAGAAGGCAGGAGGGACTTCTGGTTCGTCTGAGTCCTTGAGGTGAACACGATTAGGCTCACTATGGCATCAGCCCTGGAGTCATGAGTGATTGCATAGTGCTCAGTAAATGTGTGGACGGAGGCCCAAGCGGCCACCTTACAAATCTCTAGTATTGGAACATTATGTAGGAACACTATCGAGATTGAAATGGATAGTAGAATGCCCTCTGATGTGCACAGGAGGGCCTGTGTTCCGAATATGATAGCAATTTTGAAGGCATGTGGAGAGCCATTTAGACAATCTCTAAGTGGATATTGCATCTCCTTTCGAGCGCTCGGTAATAGTGTTTAACTTGTTCTGAGCAGGCTAGTCATCATGATGGAAACATGTAGGAGCCATACTTGTAGGTGGACTATCTCTGGATGTGGGTGAAGAGTGTGAATGTTGTGCTGAAACAGCAGTTCCAAACAAGGTAGAGCTCGAGGGGCACATATCACCATGTGCATCAGGTAAGGGTACCAATCTTGTTTGGGCCATGTCGGGACCATGAGGATAACCGTGGCCCTGTCTGTTTGTATCTTGTGTATCACACGTGACATTAGTGGAATTGGTGGGAACACATACATTAGTTGTGCATGCCATTTGATGAGAAAAGTGTCCCCCAGTGATCGGGATCCCAGTCCTGCTCTCGAACAGAACACTGTGCATTTGCGGTTCGTTGGGGATGTGAACAAGTCGATGAGCGGAGTGCCCCACCAGCAGAAAATGGATCTCAAAACTCCCCCATTCATCTCCCATTCGTTGTCTCGGCAGAAGTACATGCTGAGCGTGTCCGCTGTCGTATTCAGACAGCCAGGAAGGTAGGAGGCCAAAATGTTTATGTTGTGTTGCATGCATCAGTTCCATAACTTCGGTGCATAGCGAGTGTCAGCAAGTGCCTCCTTGGTGGTTGACACAAAACATGCATGCAACATTGTCTGTCATAATGTGAAAGAATTTGTTCTTTATATGAGGTAGGAAACGTCTGCAGGCATTGCGGACTGCATGTAGCTCTAGTACAGTGGTCCCTAACCTTTTTGGCTGGCGGGTGCCAGCCAAAGGACCACTGCGGCAGTGGAGCACCCGCCGAAATGCTTTCGAATTTCGGCTGCATTTCGGTGGCGACGCTTCTCTATGATGTTGCTTGCCGTCGACAAGCGGTGTCAGCGAGAGGCATCGCTGCCAAAATACAGGAGCGACACCTCTCAATGACATCACTTGTCGGCGACAAGCATTGTCATCGAGAGGCGTCCCTGCCAAAATGCTGCTGCAGCATTTCGGTGGGTGCTCTTCTGGGGGCCAGGACACGGGCGCATTAAGATGCCACTGTGGGCACCATGGCGCTCATGGGCACAGCGTTGCGGACCCCTGCTCTAGTAGATTGATGTGTAACTGAGTCTCCACAGGAGACCATTTGCCTTGAACCGTGTGTTGATGCATATGGGCGCCCCATCGTAACAGCGGCGCATTTGTGGTGATCACAATTGATGGAGGCTTCTCCAGAATGCCCATACAAACATTTTTTGGTCTTGTCCATCAGTGCAGAGAGTTAAGGACACTGAGTGGTACTGCAAGTTGTTTGTGTAGGCTGTGCTTGCTGGGTATGTATATCGTTTTTAAACCAGCCCTGTAGGCAGAGCACATGTAGGCATGGGTGTCACACCACAAATGTTGTGGCTGCCATGTGTCCCAGTAGTTGAAGGACAGCATGAGCAGGTATTTGACTCATACCTCCGAGATAACGTTTGTCAGGGTTGTGAATCTGGTCAGGGGCAGGGATGCCTTGGCTTCTATGGTGTCGAGGTGTACCCCAATGAAGTCTAGTTGTTGGACTGGGGTTAGAGTGGATTTTAATTCATTTTATCTAGAGCCCTAGATCCCTGAATAGTGAGATAGTGGTTTTGACTGTGTCCATTGTTTCATGTTGAGTTGGTTCTTTGAGAAGGCAATCATCCAGGTAAGGGAAGATCACTATTCCCTGTTTGTGTAAATATGCTGCAACTACTAGTAGGGCTTTGGAGAAAACTCTTAGAGCAGTAGATAAGCTGAATGGTAGTACTCTACTGGAAGTGTTCATGTCCTACTGTGAATCGCTGGTATTTTTTGTGAGCGGGATGAATGGTGCTATGGAAATAAGCATCACTGAGGCTGAGGGCTGAAAACTAGTGCCCCTGTTGCAGCGCTAGAAGTATCGTGCTGAATGTGATCATTTTAAACTTTTGGGAGTGTATGAACTTGTTGAGCTTTCTGAGGTCCAAGATAGGTCTCCCTCCCCCATTCTTCTGGGTCAAGAAATAATGGGAGTAAAATCCCTTTCCTTTGTATTGTGAAGGCACTCGTTCCAGGACACCTCGCTGTAGATGATCAACTTCTTGTCGTAACAGGTGCCATGAGATGGGTCCCTGAAGAGGGATGGAGAAGAAGGGGGTAGGGTAGGTGGTCGGGATGGTATATCCCGAACAGATTATTTCTAAAACGCATTGGCCCGATGTTAAGGCCCAGATGTGACAGAATGGGCAAAGGAGATGACCAAAACATAGGAATGGATTGGACAAAGGTGCTGCCTGGGGAGGGAGGTCGTTCAAACCCTCGACCAAATCTTCAAAATTGTGGTTTTGGAAGAGCCAATTGGGAAACTGGCACTTGGGATTGAGGTCCTCTCCGATGCTTTGAGCGTTGCCGTTGATTATCACAAGGTCATTGTTGCTGTCGATTGTTGGCGGAGTCTCTGGGTCTCTGATAAGGTTGGTATCTTCTTCTCTTTGCAGGTGGGGTATAAATCCCCAGAGTGCGTAGAATGGCCTGAGAGTCCCTCACTGAGTAGAGCACCTCATCAGTTTTATTCAAGAACAGGTTTTCCTGGATCAAAAGGCAGGTCTATTTTTGTTTGTAGTTCTCTAGGGATGCCAGAGGCCTGCAATCAGGATCACTAAGGCTGCCATGTCCATGATGTCTAGGGATACTTGGAGGGCTGTTTTGGCTATGGGTTAGTTGACCCTTGTTTACAATGGCATGAAATTGTGACTGTTTCTCCTCAGGGAACTCTGCTGTGAACAAGCTACACTTCCCATAGTTATCATAATCGTATTTTGCCAACAAGGTTGAATAGTTGGCAACTCTAAATAGTAATGTGCCTGTAGAATAAACTTTGCACCCAAACAGGTCGAGCCTGTGGTATCAGTCTAAACTGGGTCTGCTTGCCACATTGGTTAATGGCATCAACTATCAAGAAGTTTGGAGGCGGATGAGCAATGAGGACACAATACTATTTATCCAACCTTTTGCATGTTGGCAGAATTGAGACCAGTGTCTGCCAGACTCTCTACTGATTCCAAGATGGCATCATTGATGGGGAGAGTGATCTTGGAGGCAGATGACAGTTGTAATATTTGTATCAGCTTGTGCTGGTTTGTCTACACTTCCTCCAATGGGATGTCCTAGCTTTGGGCAACCCATTTAAACCGTTCCTGGAACTGTCTGAAATTTCCTGCCAAAGCAGGCAGTGGTAGCATAATCGCCTCACCCGAGGAGGAGGAAGAATTGTGTGCAGGAGATGTAGTCTCCTGTTCTGTACCCACTTTGGTGTCATCCCCAACTTCCTGAGCCTCTGTGGGCTGTGGGGTGGGAGATGCTGGTTGGACCATAGTTCGCCTCTATGAGCCATGGGTGGCCTGGCGTGTGGACTCTGCTAAGTTGCCCAGGGTTCCCAATGTGCCCACTGCATGGGGAAGGCCATTGGCAGGTACATCCACAGCGGTGTGCACCATAGTTGAGCCATCTGGTTGTAATGGTATCTTGGCCCCATATGGCTCCAAGGTGGTTGGCGTTCTTTTGGTGAGGAATGGTCTGGTGAGAAAGTGCCTTGTTCTTGCACCTCAACGTCTTCACTAGACAAGTGCTGTTTCATGACAGCTGCTGGGATCTCCTCCATACCCCCTGGGGGAGCCTTGGTGTCGAATACTGGGGAGGTCGGTGCCGACAATATCATCAGGTCTCTCTGGTGCTGCAGAGACTGTGTCGGTGCTGATGTCAGAACCTTTGGTGCCACAGGGTCCATTCTCATCTATGCCAGCACTGGTACCAACCGATGCTGCATCTGTTTGGTTGGTGCCGACTTAGTTTTCTCCACAGGAGCTGCCTGTGCTGTTGGTGCCAGGGGCGAAGGCATGGTGCCGGAGGAGACACTTGGTGCAGAGTCCCTTATGGGTGAACTCGGTGCTGTGGAGGAGGCATGTCTTTGTCTGTGCCTTCACTGTCTCCTTCGCTCAGGCCTCGGTAGTGCTGGAGGTACCCAGAGTACCATAGGTGCTCACTTGAGCATATGTCGGCAATGGGGGTAGCGACCTGGCAGGAGACCACTGTTTTTGTGCTGCTCTCTGAAGAGATGTCCAAGTCCTCTTCCTCTGCCTTTTGGAGGGTACATCTCCTTTTTCTGTTGGAGGAGTGCCCGGAGAGGCAGTCTGCGTGTCCTAATCAGGTTGGAGGGATTTCGCCATCAAAATAATTTTTAGCCTGAGATCCCGGGCATGGCAAGCTCTGGATTTCAAATTGCTGCAGTGGGTGCATTCTGCAGGTGGGGATATGCAGCTCACCCGGACATCGTATGCACATCCAAAATGGGCATTGCTTTGCAGCAGGAACTGCAATGCTTGAAGCTTGGGGAGCCAGGCATCTTAACGGTTAACCGTCCCCAGGATGGAGGGTAACTAAAGAAATTATTTTTTAAAAATAAAATTAACAGTAATGCTAACTATAACTAGCTATTTAAACTAGGGCTGTCAATTATTGCAGTTAACTCATGCGATTAACTCAGAAAAATTAATTGCTATTAATCGCAGTTTTAATCAATACCAATTGAATTTTCATATATATTGTATTCTGTGTTGTAATTGAAATCAGTGTGTATTTTTTATTACAAACATTTGCACTGTAAAAATGATAAACAAAATAAAAAGTATTTTTCAGTTCACCTCATACAAGTACTATAGTGCAATCTTTTTGTCATGAAAGTGCAACTTACAAATGTAGATTATTATTGTTACATAACTGCACTCAAAAACAAAACTATGTAAAACTTCAGCGCCTACAAGCCCACTCAGTCCTACTCCTTGTTAAGCCAGTCAATCACTCGGACAAACAACTTTGTTTACATTTGCATGAGATAATGTTGCCCACTTCTTGTTTACAATGTCACCAGAAAGTGAGACCAGGCATTTGGCATGAAACTTTTGTAGCTGGCACTGCAAGATATTTAAGTGCCAGATATGCTAAACATCCATATGCGCCTTCATGCTTTAGCGCATCTGGCACAAATAACTTGCAACACTGGCTACAACAGTGCCATGAGAATGCCTGTTCTCACTTTCAGGTGACATTGTAAACAAGACACAGGCAGCATTATCGCCTGGAAATGTAAACAAACTTGTTTGTCTGAGAGATTGTTTGAACAAGAAGTAGGACCGAGTGGACTTGCAGGCTCTAAAATTTTACATACACTTCTCCCCTGATATAACACTGTCCTCAGGAGCAAAAAAAAATAAAATAAAATCTGTGTTATAGGTGAAACCGAGTTATATCGAACTTGCTTTGATCTGCCAGAGCACGCAGCCCAGCCTCCCCTAACCCCAAGAGCACTGCTTTACTGCGTTATATCAGAATTCATGTTATATCAGGCCGCGTTATATCAGAGTAGAGGTGTAGTTTTATTTTTGAATGCAGGTTTTTTTGTACATAATTCTACATTTGTAAGTTCAACTCATGATAAAGAGATTGCAGTACAGCAGTTGTATTAGGTGAAATACTATCTCTTGGGTTTTTTTACAGTGCAAATACTTGTAATCAAACAAATATAACGTGAGCATCTTACACTTTATATTCTGTGTTGTAATTGAAATCAATATATTTGAAAATGTAGAAAACATCCTAAAAATATTTAAATAAATGGTATTCTAGTATTAAACACTGCGATTAAAGTGGAGCACCCACAGGGACAGCATTCAAAGAAGAAACAAATTCCCTCAAATTCTAGACATGTATGACACTAAATACAAGACTTTAAACTAGATGTTTCCACAAGACATACCCATGATTAAAACATCACATATCCAGAGAGATGTTCCAGATCACTCCAGCTCGATAAAAATAAGCGTGTACAGTTTCAAGTGGCATTTCTGGGGAATTCTTCTGAAAACTAGTGTCATGGCACTATCATGACTGCTCTAAATACCACAGCCACGCAGAAAAATAGGACTATTTCCTCAAACTTTAGAATAAAAAGTAATTGACCATCTCAGCAGAGAGCGGGCAAGACTTTTGTACGCTTTTACAGGTCGATGGGTAGAGATTTAAAATTTGGGTCTCTTAAAACAGATGACTTAGGTAGATCTAGGTAGAAAGTTTCCCACGTGACCACAAAGCTTCTATTTTCCCCTAAAAATTCTGCATAGTTTTTATAGGCTTTGAGACACAGCATGTTGTTATTATTCTATGTATAGTTTTTAATACATTGATTTACATTTTGGATCTTAAAATAACTAATGATTTTCTTTAGGACACCTATGCAGAGAAGTGGAATCTTTATTTTAAAAAGGAAGTACCAGGTGGAGCTGAATATTGTGCTCTCTCTCAACCTCTCAAGGCATGTTCAGGATCTGAGAGTAAACTTCCATTCTATATCGCTTTTCAGGGTAGAAGACTGGAACAAGGACTTCTGATAAGATCTGACTCCTTAAGAGTGACACCATCAACTTGAAATATAGTAAGTATAAACAGCTTTAGGTACTACAATTACATCTGAGTTTTCCTATAGAAGTGTGGCCTTACAGTTCTCATGTCTTGTATTATGTATACAAAACAGAATGGGAATTGACTGATTGACTGTACAGCACAAACACTGTAAGAGTAAAGCCGGCTGAAGAAAGTTTGCTGTAGCCTCAATTTATCAAGGGAATGTCTATTCTGCCTTCTCATATCAGGAAATAAATCACCCAGAGATTATGGGGTTGCATTAGTGCATTTGCTGGGTATGAAAAGTGATATTGTTGTTCAGAAATTTTCCTGTTTTCAGCATATGTTATGTATAGTCAGAAGACATGGAAACAAGAGTGCCGGGGAGGTAGGGGGATGGGGAGCGGCTGTAGCAGCATGAATGTCTGAAAATTTTCAATCTCAGTTACAGTAATTTTGGGAGTTTTTATAATAGTAGGTGACGAAATTCTAGGTTAGTGATTCTTCAAATGCAAAAGGAAGAAAGTCCTTTGAATGCCTCCAGAAGTGTGGTAGCTAAATGAGAAAAAACACAGAACCTAGAAGTGGGGTCTGCATGCATCTATCCCTACACCTATGCGCACATGGGATCTAGTTAGGTTAACTGCACTGAATCTGAGAAGTTTCACATATGGATCTATGGAAGTAATGACATGCCCAAAGCTACCATGAGCTGTGTTGTTATACCACATTAACCTCATACACTTCAGCTTGTTGTGTGAGAAGTGAGATATGGTCCAAAGTATTTTAAAAGCAAGTGCAGTTTATCTTCAAGTTTAGTTGCCTTTTATTTGACATTTTTTGGCCTTTCTATATTAAATGCTATATGATTAGCTTAATATGTTCTGACATACTTCTTCCAGCTGCCTTTTCAAGTCCACTATTTCCTTGCGATATCGTTTCAGGAGGGCATCATCATCCAGGACTTCGTTGACTTTTGGAGTATTCCTCATTCTTTTGGCTGTATTGGCAAACTGGAAGAATGACCATACAAGACAGTGAAGCTTCCCATAAGAAGAAGTTACAGAATAAGTAAATCAACCTTCATAGTTTTCTATCAGAGTGAAAAAGGATAGAAGTCAGAACAGGATGACTAGAAGGCAAAAATGAATATTTACTATTTGAGTAGCAAGCGCCAAATTAGTTAAGTCTGCAATTCAACATTACACCCTATTATTTTCACTTGCTCGTAACTTGTTCTTTTTTGGGGTGGGGATGGATGTGTGGGAAGGAAGGAGCAGGGCTGAAAGCTTCCATTTCTGGTATCAGCCCAAAGATGAAACAAAGAGGTTATCCAGCCAAATTTGATTTTGGAGAGCATAAGAAATACAATAAACCCAACCCTACAGATAAGTAAAAATTGAGTAGTTCTATTAACTTCACTGGGACAACTCATTCAAGTAAGGGTGTAGGTTCAAACCTAAAGCACTTTTCCAATATAAAAAAAACAAACCCAAAACATTTTGAACCTAGCTCAGAGTGCCTGACCTTAAGTTTGAACTTCACATATCATGAATCCTGAAGCAGCTGCTTGTTAAAGTCAGCTATCTTAGATTATCTTTTGTACGGTAATTCCCCACTTAACATCCTGTCGTTTAACATTCTTTTGATCTTAGGTCCCTGCTCAATTACAGAACATGCTCCATTTAAAGTTGTGCAATGTTTCACTATAATATTGTTTGGCTGCCTGCTTTGTCCACAGCTGGCACCCCCCCCACCCCCCATCAGCTCCCCTATGCCCCCCCCAGTGCCTCCTGCCCCCGACAGACCCTGCCTTCCCCTTCCTCCCCCTGCCTCCTGCCCTTGGCAATCAGCTGGTTTGCAGCGTTCAGGTGGCAGGGGAGAGAGGGGGAGCCTGCACACTGTGTCCCTGCTCCTCTCCCCACCCTCTTGAACACTGCAAACCAGCTGATTGCTGCGGGCAGGAGGGAGAGAGGGACGGAGGAGGAGCGAGGACATGGCATGTGGAGTAAAGGGAGAAAGGGGGGGGAAGAAGAGGCGAGTTAAGAGTAGGGGCTTGGGGGACGGGGTGGAGTTGGTGGGCAGAGGGTTGAGTCCCCCACCCCTGGTGCTTGCAGAGTAGGGGAAGCTGCCGCTGCTACTGTGCAACATGCTTCTCCTAGCCTACAGCACCTTCAGCCTCCTTGCCTGCTTCATTGTCTCCAGTGCCAGTGGGCTGTGTCTGTGTGGGGTAAGGCAGGGGCACCTCCCAGCTATAGTACTATACTGTATGGCAAAAAAAAAAAAAAAAAAAAAAAAAAAAAAATCCCTGGAACCTAACCCCCCCACCCCCCCCGCCCTCGCATTACAGTAATTCTTATGAGGAAATTGGATTCACTTAACATTAACTTAAAGTTGCATTTTTCAGGAACATAACTACAAAGTTAAATGAGGAGCAAGAAGTTCACATTTGATTTAGTTTTGGTTTTCCTATCTCACTACAGAACTATGTCGTTATTTTCTGCTGCTCTGTAGTTCTAACCTTCAAGTGTGCCTTAATTTCAGAAAAAGTCAGATTGCACGAAAGGAAAAAAGACTAAATTTAACCCCCCTCAAACTATAGTGGGCCTGACCCCTTGTTTGCTTGTGGCTTTACATCACATAACCTTTCTAGGAACGCGATCTGTCACCATATGACAGGTCTATACAAATGAGTGGGGAAGGAAATTACAGGCAACCTTAAATCAGGCATTTCCTAACTCTTGATTGTTTGGCTTTGCAATTTTGATAATGTTCGGGTAGCATAGTTTGTGTGCATAATGTGTAATTATACACACAAAGTTAAAACTGCATGCCAGTAACAATGAAGTCTCTGAAAAGGGGAATTTATGAGAAAGTGGAGACTGTACAGATTATGCAGATGGAGGAAACAAGGAGAAATGAAAAATCTGCCTGTCAAAAGAAGCAGAGTCCATACAACATATGTCAGAAGGTGCCTGGGTAAGGGCTCAAAGTATCAAACAGTGCACTTCAATGGCTCTCAAGTCCACAGGAGGCCTCAAGAAAGATCAAGCAATCAATTTTGTTAAAGTTGTGTTTCTGACCTAGTTAGCTAAACCATATTAATGCTTGGAACAAATAAAGGAACAGAATCATTTTACCTGAAGGGTGCTAAGAGTTTCATCAAATGAAACTGGCGTAATTGTGCAAATAATAACTGTCTTAGCATTTCCTCCCAAGGAGTTCTGGAGAATTCGTGTCAACTTGCTGTCTCTATAATTTATGAAACTGTTGTAGAGGGGAAGAGAAAACACCAAACAAACCACGAAGCCAAGATTAGTGTTCTTGTACTGGTGAATATAATATTAGTTGCAAAAGGTAACAGATTGACCTAGCAACATCTTGTATGAAATGTCAGTTCTCTTCAAGTTATAGATGTCTGATGTAAGGAAATAAGGACAAATGAACATTAAGAATGCAAATGGATTTCAAGGCTTGCTAACTAGTCAACTGTGTAGAGAGTTACAACTACTCATTTCCAGAAGAGATACTACAAATTCTTACCCAGATGGGTCATCACAGAGTTTCTTGATTACTTGACCCAAGATGAACAGACTCCGGTTTATGTTACATCCTTCTTTGAGTCGAACACCTAGATAGTACATAGAAACACTTTGCTTTTATTCACAAAAGTCCACTTTTATCCTACATAATAAGAGTAACTGTTTAGAGAAGGTTAAGCAGTCTTAGGTACCTACAAATTGCCGTAACAGATCAGACTAGTTCTCCATTTAGTTCAGTATTCTGTCTGACAGCAGCCAGTACTAGATGTTGTGTGTGTGTGTGTGTGTGTGTGTGTGTGTGTGTGTGTGTGTGTGTGTGTGTGTGTGTGTGTGTGTGTAAACCACAACAAAAATACCCACAACAAGCAGCCAACTAACCCACCATACCCTACCCTACTTCCTGAGTGGACAATTAAGGAACGAGCTTCTCACAGGAGGAAACATTTATTTGTGATCCTAGTCAGTGGTTGGCTGATGCCCTTAAAGTTCGTATTCATGCTAAAATTTGAATCCTGCCTAATCAAACTGTGAATACTCTCATTATGCATAATCTCAGTGAGCTTTTTGGTTGTAGTGATAAATCCCACAGGTTATTTATACATTATGTAAAAACAAAAGTAGTATTACATTTTAAACTGGTTTGCCTTTTAATTTCTTTGAATCATCCCTTGTTCTTGAATTGTGAGAGAGGCACTACACTGTTTACCTTGTCTATACCATTCATTATTTTATAAGCCTTTATCACCTCTTCACTCTAAACTAAACAATCCCAATCTATTTGCTCCTCTGAATCCTTCTATTTCTCTTACATTCAATTGGCCAGCTAGAATTGCATCCAATATTCCAGGGAAATGTGTACTATTATGTTAATTATAACACTGTAACAATTATAACAGTCTTTATACCATTCTTAAGCTTTATAAAGATTTTAGTTTAATTGCAATTTCATAGTGAGCAGAGTTTCACACTGAATTGTCTACAACACGCTTGGCTTTTTTTTCCTGAATGGATCTATTTAAAATTTAGAACCCAGCACTTTGTAGACAGATAATTTTTTCTATGGTATAATACCTCTCAATTGTTAGCATGTTAGCCAGCATCTAAATACTAGGGAGATGGGCACAAACGCAAACTCCATTACAGATTTAGTAGACTCCGGGGTCGTGAGTTATATGGGCCTGTGATGCCCGAGCCCCACCAAATTCAGGGCCCAGTTCCACCAATGTTCGGAGCTGGGTCTCTCCCCTGGTTGCACCTGCCGCCTCCATGCATCTCTCCCGGAGCATCCCTTGGCCCTGCCTGCCACCCCTGGAGCATCCCTGCCTGCCCTGGGCAACAGGCGGCTGACCCCTAGAGCTCTGTGCTGCGCTCCCTTGCCAGCTGCTGCCGACTACAAGGAAGTGGTGCCAGGCAGGCTGAGGTGGTTGCTGCACCTGCAGAGTGATGAAGCACATGGCACACACCCCACAGCAGGTGACTCTGAGCGGGGGTGGGGGGTGTCACTTATCCAGCTAGACCTCCTGAGCAGCAGCCTGGGATGGGCAGTTGGGGTGAGTGTCGTGCTGCTGCCAGCAGGGAGAGGGCTGGGGACTCCTCTCCTGCCCCAGCCCCGGGGCAGCCTGCCTGCTGCACCCCCCAACTCCTCATTCCTGGCCCCCCGCTGGCAGCCATAGGCGGGCTGGCCCCCCACTGGCCAAGCCCCGAGCCCACACCCGGCAGCCAAATTCCCTCCTAGAGCCTGAAGCCACTGTCCCAGAGCCTGCACCCCTCCTCCTGCATCCCCAGCCCAGAGCCTGCATTTAGCACCCAAACTCCATCCCAGAACCCGCACCCAAACTCCCTTCCAGAGCCTGCACCCCAAATCCCCTCCTGCACCCAAACTCTCTCCCAGAGCCTTGGGCAGGTGTATGGGTGGGTGGGGGGAGGTGGGAGAAGAGGACTTGGACCCATTCTGGGCACCACCAAAAATTATACAAACCTGCCGCCCCTGTACCTACCTTCTGATCCTGTTTGGCTAGCTCTTTCACTGCCTGCCAGATCTACCAAGTTCTGAAAATTCATTAAAGATTTCATGAGACACAGTTTGCAGATAAGTCAGTTTAAAATGCCCTCAACACTAAATCTATGCTAAGAATTTCAATCCAAGTTCAGTTAAGCCTTTGACATTTTTATAGTAATATACCAACTACACAGTGAGGGCAGTATTTTTCTAAGTTGCATGGTGAAAATGGCTTTAAAATACCAATATTGCGATCACTATTAGTAAACTTGCACTGCAACTTTTGAGGTATGTACTCTTCAATATGCATATAAATTCCCATTAAACACAAGATTGTCTCACAAGCAGTCGTCTCCTTCTCTTCACTCTGAATAACAGAAGTGCATAAACAATCTGCCAGGTCCTCAGTTTCCATTAATACATAAGCATTACCTTCATCCTTCTCCTAATTCAGCCTACACCAACTGTTCATCTCCTCCCCATCCAATCTAAGAGGTCAATAGAAGAAGTCAAGTACCAAAATACCAATATTTTCTCATTATCCCTTATACCTGTATGTGGTGCAACTGGTAGGTAACAGGGATTATGAGCTTGCAGTATCATTTGATGGTGATTTGGTTGATGCCTAGCAACCAGCCATCACCTTTATAGGCCTCTGCTTTCAGGAGAGAGCTCAAAAACTGAGGATATACTTGACCGAACTCCACCAAATACAACCCAGCCACCAATAATCATCATCATGTATCAAAGGCTGCTGACAGACCCAGTGCTTTGAAAGAAAAGGCTATTACCTGAACATAGCCCACTACTATCAGACTAGTCTGATCAAGATGCAAATAGTCAAAGAAGTTTGATACTGGAGAAATTAGAGATGACTAGTGACTAGCTCCCTGTTAACCAGTTCACCAGAAAATAGAGTAGGCCAAGATGTTAGTCAAGATGTTAGAGAGAATTTAAATAGGAATTGTGCACAGAATCTAGTTCTCACAGTCCCAAATACAGACCGATAGACCAAACATTCATTCCCTCCTTTGAATCCCTGCCATACTGCTAATATCAATCCATCAAACAAAGGGAAAAGGGATCACAGCCAACAGCTGCTGAATCTGTCAGCAAGAAGGGCTGCAAGCCACCATTTTGTTCCTCTAGTCCTGAGGCCACCTGGCTCCTGAAAGCTGCTCTATCTTGCACCAACTGACAGAGATTCTTATGAAGAATTATGGTAACTGTAGTGTTCAACCAGATTTCTCTTTTTTCCCCCATGTCATACCCCTTTCTGTCCCAGCAGCCAGAAGGGGTTATGTAGGAGTTCTAAGCCCCTTAGGGGTTTTTCCCTCCCCCTTAGGAAGTCCCAAGTAGTGGATGCAAAGTAGTACCTTCGGGGATACTTTGCATCACAGCCTCTGCACAATATATAGTAGATTTTTACATATATATTGTTATATAGTCTTAAAACAGTTCAATATTTCTCCTTCACACGAGTTTTTCCATTCAGAGCGTTTCATTCTCAATATGATGGGAGAGAATCTCTGATTTTAAGATTTCATTTTAGTGGTGTCCAATATTTTAGCTCTTTTTAAAATTGTAAGTTTCCACATTAATGCCTACCTAGTACCGGACAACCTTTTTCAAACATAACTTACCAGATGAGATACCATTACAGCTCCATCACAGTTCGTGTTGGCAGGGTCATTTTCCCTACTTTCTATAATCTAAAAGAAGAAAGCCTCATAAGATTATTGCACATCTTTTCAGTTAACACATAACAAAAAAAAATTACCAGACACCTACCATTCTGAAAATGGTGTGAGAACGACTGCTGTGTTCATTCATTTTTGTTTCTCCATAGTGTCGTTTTTCTGTCAAAATAAAGTATTTGTTACCCAAAATCCCATATGCTCCAGACAATATTAAGATTGTAAGCAAAACTAGTCTAACTGATAAACTAAAATAATAGCTTTTATGAGATTGTAGTTTTAGCCATGTATTAAATTTAGGACAGTGGTCATGTGTTTTAAAATTGCATCAACAATGGAGAGGCTAATCATCCTACTTTCTCCTTTCCTGAGCCATTCCATGACTTGCTCTGGAGTAACAACCACCTCTTCGATCAGATCTTCCACGTAGATGTTTCTCTGCAAGAGAAACAGAATTAAAGACAAATTTCACCCAAGTCTAAAATAAATGAGAAATAGATGTGTGTATTGTACTCAGCACTGGTTTCAGTTGAATTTATTAATGAAAGCCACATAGCAGCCTGAAGACAGACAAATTTGTCTTCCAAACACACAGGGAATAAAGTCAGAACACTGTCAGTGCAAATTTTTATGCCAATATATTTCAACTGTAACTTTAAGGAGACAATGTCAAACATCTGAGATCCAAAAATATGATGCATTTTAAAATGTATATGATTTGTCAGGGAAAGGTCCTCTGGATTTTAAATCTTCCAAGGGAATTTGTACTTTTTAGAGGTTTGAGAAATAAAAATTTCAAAGGCACTATTCGTGGAGGATCTACATTTTGTGCCCCACACAGATTAGTAGACCACCCCCATTCCACCAGCTTTGCTAAAGCAATTAATGTAACAAATGGTGTTCATTAACAAGGAGAATGAGCAAAAAACTTTAGCATAGTGAAATTGAAGACAGCAACAGGTTGTCTCCATTAATGCTACTACCACTCATGTTATATTGGTCACAACTCTAATTTTGACAATTATACGATGTGTGTGTAAAAGTGGTGGATAGTGTATCTCTTTTGAAAGTATTATGATGGTGAAGTGTGTTGAAGCAACTCTGAGGAAATGATGTAGGTTCTTTTTTGTGCTGAATGAACATGCATTTTTGCAACCTTAACAATAAATTAAGGTGAGAAGTTAGTCAGATTTTGTAGAAATGTTTTAGACACTCACAGCCCCCCTCCCCCTCAAAAAAGCTCCCACACTGCTCAAGATTATATGTTTTGTTTAAGAGAATAAATTCCGATGCTTAGGAAAAGAGAAAACAACAAGACTAATTACAGCTTTGCAGTAGTTCTAGGCACAACATGAAGCTTGCTTACTTCTAACTTGCCCTCTACAAAAGGGATTTTGTATATTCATTCTCATGGGATGTGCCAGCAAGTGCAGCTCAGACGGTGGAACCTTCTTCTAGCAGGGCCAGTTACTGCATTCACATACTCATCCTACTTTTCCCTCAGCCTTCCAAGGGCAAATATCAAAGGGGGCACGGCCCTATATGCCATCTCAGTTCCTTCCACCACCTCTTCAAAATCATGAGCTCAAAAGAGCCCGAAGAAAAGGAGAAGGTGGGTGAGGCATGGGAATAGGCAGATTCCATCTTGGACTCTGGCATAAGTAACTTTAATTTCTTCTTTCAGAGTCCTCTGCATAATCCCCACTCATGGGTCAGATTGGCAAGCAATACCTCATCAGCTAAGGGTAGAACTCAGGGTCCTACCTGAATAAAGGTTGAAGTGATGCCCTATCGGCATTTGTTCTGGGCCCAAGATTCTAAAGCATTGTGTTTTGTAAGTATATATACAGAGCTCAAAGTGGCAGGCCAACTGGTTGCTGTGAATGGGACATGTTTAAAGCATGCAATGGAGATATTCTGCTATAGCAATGCCTATGATTTAAATCATAAAAAGGACCAAAATGACATCTAGTTTATAACTTTCTTCTATATATTGTCTGCCTATCACTTCACAACCGTTACCTTAGGTGGATTAAACAATCATAAAGGTGATCCTAAAAAAGATGGGAGACCTGTGAAATTCCTTAGCCCTGTTTAGATAGTACACTAGGGTCTTCTTAGGGCTCCTCTGCAGGGAGCCTTAGTGTGCGGCCAGCAGGTGCGTAAATCTACAACACTCTAGCCTGCTGCATACTAACTAGCCATAAAGTCTCTGCTCTGTACACTACAGGTTCTACAGTGTGCCTTGACATACTGCTGTTACATAGGACTCTTAGTGTACGGGAGCAGGGTCTTCACGGCCAGTTAGTGTGCAGCAGGCTAGAGTGCTATCGAATTAGGCACCAACTCGCCACACACAATCTCTGTGTAAGCAAACTCTTAGTGTTGAGAGCATGTAACTTTCATTCACCCTTACTAATGCGTGGTTGAGGGAAGATAATGGGCAAATTTATAGTTTGGTTAACGTGGGAAAAAAACAAAACTACTACTACTTTGGGTAAGACTCTAGGGTTAGGGTGAAAAACTCCACTTTTTGTCGTTGTGAAATACATTGAACGCAATCTGCCATTAGGGCATGTGACTCACTCACTCCTCTGGCTGATGTTAAGGCAATTAAAATTGCTTTTTTAATTAGGGTTGTCAAGCAACTAAGACAACAAATCGCCATAAATCATGCTGTTAAGCAATAATAGAATACCATTTATTTAAATATTTGTGGATGTTTTCTACATTTTCAAATATATTGAGTTAAATTACAACACAGACTATAGTGTACAGTGCTCACTACATATTTATTTTTTATTACAAATATTTGCACTGTAAAAAACAAAAGAAATAGTATTTCAATTTACCTAACACAAGTACTGAAGCACAATCTCTTTGTCAGGAAAATTAAACTTAGCTGCAGAATTACATGCAAAAAAATAACTGCACTCAAAAAAACCCAAAAACGTTAGAGCCTACAAGTCCTATTTCTTGCTCAGCCAGCTAAGCTTGTTTACATTTGCAGGAGATAATGCTGCCTGCTTGTTTACAATGTCACCTGAAAATGAGAACAGGCTTTCACATGGCACTGTTGTAGCCTGCGTTGTAAGATATTTTCATGCCAGATGTGCTAAAAATTCATATATCCCTTCATGCTTTGACCACCATTCCAGAGGACATGCATCCATGTTGATGATGGGTTCTGCTCGATAACAATCCAAAGCAGTATGGACCGACACAGTTGTTATCATCATCATGAGGCAGATGCCACCAGCAGAAGGTTGATTTTCTTTTTTGGTGGTTCGGGTTCTGTAGCTTCCACATTGGAGTTGCTCTTTTAAGATTTCTGAAAGCATGATTCATATTTCAGCCCTCTCAGATTTTGGAAGGCACTTCCAATTCTTAAACCTTGGGTCGTGTGCTGTTGCTATCTTTAGAAATCTCACACTGGTATCTTTAGCATATCTGGCACATAAATACCTTACAATGCCGGCCACAAAAGTGCCATGTGAACGCCTGTTCTCACTTCCAGGTGACATTGTAAATAAGAAATGGGCAGCATTCTCTCCCGTGAGATAATTTATTTGTCTTAGCAGGTGGCTGAACAATAAGTAGGATTGAGTGGACTTGTAGGCTCTGAAGTTTTACACTGTTTTGTTTTTGAGTGCAGTTATGTAACAAAAAAAATGTGTATTTGTAAGTTACACTTTCACAATAAAGAGATTGCACTGCAGTACTTATGAGACGAATTGAAAAACACTTCGTGTATCATTTTTGAAGTGCAAATATTTGTAATAAAAAATATAAAGTGAGCACTGTACACTTTGTATTCTGTGTTGTAAGTTAATATATTTGAAAATGTAGAAAAAACATCCCAAAATATTTACATTTCAATTGTTATTCTATTATTGTTTAACAGTGTGATTAAAACTGCAGTTAATTGACAGCCCTAATTTTAATAGATAAATGGAATAGTAAACAGTCAGCCATACGTTCAAATGGAGGCTTCATGAGCTAAATTGGAACTGAATTTCACCTATTATCTAGTGTTGTTGAACCTGATGGTGCATAAGGAGGTCTCTGTACAAAAATGAGAGAGTCTATCCAAGCTCTTCTACTTCTTGGGAGTAGAGAAGGGTAATTTGCAGCAGCTTTTCTCTTTAGCTAGAGAGAATCATTGTTCCTGTACGTGACCTGACTGCAAATCTGCACAGTGAACTTCCACTATCACAGTAATGACGCTGGGAAAAAAAACAAAAACAAAAACAAATCCCACACAACTGTAGCCACACCCAGCTCCCCCTCCCACTCACAACTAGCTGCACCTGGACCCTCACCCCATCAACCCCTACTCCCCCTAGCACCCAACCCCCGCTCCACTGAGTCCTCCTCCAGTCTCCCACCTCCCCAGAGACCCAACCACTTTCACCTGAATCCCCTGCAGAGTCCCATTGCTGCCCACACCCAGATTGCCCCACACAGAAACCTCTCATCCCACAGCTGGATCCCCAACCCACATTAAGCCCCTCCACACTTGGATCCTGCCAGGCTGAGCCTGCCCACCCACATCTGGTGCAGAGGGACAGGGCCTTGGGGTGTTTCTGGGGCAGGCACAGCCCTCACACTGTGTCAGGGTCAGGTGAATCCTCACTGCTGAGTCTCTGTATCAGGGGAGTGGGGGCATCAGGGTGCTCTCTCACCTCAATGAAGCCAGTGGCCTGTGCTCCCCATTGCCATGCTGGAGCCACATTTAATTTACTGACAAATAAAATTTGCAGAATTTTAAAATATTGTGCGCAGAATTTAATTTTTTGGTGCAGAACTCCCTCAGGAGTATTTAAAACCAGGTCTCTTCACCTTTGGATTGGCCATTAAACTGGAAGCCAGAATGAAGACTAACTTCTCAAGTATCTCTTAAAAAGGCACTAACATTATTTAGAGGGTTCCAGATCCAGAGAGGTTCACATGTATCTGCTGCTGTTGGAAGGAATTGAGGCAGCAGATGATGTCACACCTCCCTTAAACACTCACCCATAAAATGTCCAGGAAGGCTCAGGGGTGGAGTATAAGTGGCCTGTGAGCACTCTAACAGGCATTGTTAGATGGTTCCAACATCAGAGTTGCACTGGCCAGTGCAACTCAAGTGAGAATATCCACAGGAACCTCAAAGAACCATTCCTATGGCACCTAAATCCAGCCCTGCAGCATCCTTCTAGTCTAATCTATTTTAGTCAAGATTACATGACTACACAATCCGGCAAACACTGAGCCATGGACTCCACTTAGATCAGCATCTCATGATTTGAATCCATGCCCACAGAGGTGGTTTGTTGCATCAATTTGTAAACAAGTTCAACAGTCAGACCAAATAAAGTATCTTATGTTACCCTGATTTACTTACATTAACATCCTCTCGAATTCCTAGAGGTTTGTTTTTCCTGCTGTCACAGAGTAAGTCTGTTATGGTTTCATTGTATATTTCCATATAGGAAACTCTCAGCAGAAACTCCCTACCTGGAATCTAAAGATTAAAGACAAGCATCATCAGATTAGAAGTTGGAGGGGGGGGGGGAGTGCTTTAATGAAAGGAGGCTCAGCTTTTTTCATCGTCTTGGACTATATCTTTACATAGCTTGTTTCACTGACTTTTCCTTTCCTCTTTGCAAATGCACACCATCTCCCTTCTGGTACACAGTCCCATAATTACTTGCAAGGAAAAGTAGTTAGAGACATTTGTGTAGTTTTACCTATCTTTAACGCAATGGGTATTTCACCCCTTTTTGAAAAAAAAAAAGAACTGGTACTCTATTTTTGCCCTTCATTATCTGTAAGATGGGAATAATGATACTAACCTTCTTTGTAAAGTGCTTTGAGACCTGCTGATGAAAACCCCAATTTAAGAGCTGGATATTAGTTCTCCCCTCTGCATGTTTCCCTGCTGCTAGACTACCTTCTCCTGCTCTTTCTTCTAAACCTAATCCCCTGTTGAGTGGCTCTCTTCTCCACATCTACTTCCCTGTTATTTGATTGCCTTCTCTCCAGCCATCTGGTCCTCTTCTTCCTCTGTTTGACTGAATGTACTTTCCAGCAGCCATCTTCCCTTTTCCCTGCTCCCGCCCAGATATTCATCTCCAGCTGATGGCTAACAGCTTTAATCCCACTGGTGCCTCTGGTACCCATGACCAGTTTTATCTTTTCCAGGCCCTAAGGCTCTTTGCAATGAAAGAGGAAGTAGCATCCTGTACCATGTAACCTACTAGCTCTTCAGACCATAAGCAAGCATTGTGTTTTGGAAACTAGTTTTTTAGTTTATATCTTCCTCTGACTTCTCATAAAATGGGTGCTCTTCTATTGTCAAACTCATAGACTAAACCATAATTTATTAATGCCCTCTCCCACAATCCATAAATGGCACTGGGAATATCTTGCATTACACTGAGGCCCAATCCATACAGCTTGTTGTGCCCAGGCCCCACTGACTTCAGTGGGGCTTCATGCAGGTGCAGTTGTCAGTCTGCACGCTATAGGTCTGGATGCACATGCCTATGAAGCAAACAGTACTGCTTCTTGAGTACAAGGGGGGCTGCCAGTGTTGCACATCTGAGTTGGCGATAACCATGGCCATCCCCCATTAGCTTCTGAGCGCATGAAACACACATGGCACTTTTAAGCGGTGTGGTAAGTTTTTTTTCTTGGCATGCTTTTCCAATGCACACCCATCCTAAGGTATTGTAATTGCTGCTGCACTGCACAGAAAGTATGCCTCCAGCTTTCACTATTTAGTCATTGCATCTCCTCACAAACCCTCTCCCCAGAACACTTGTGGCTGTGTTCTGTAAGCCAGACCAGATACTTGAAGACCAGAAGGGACCATTAAACTATGAGTCTCTGAACCTCTTATGCAAAGCTCTGTAGTTTGTGATTACGCTAAGTATTTCTTCCACTGTCTGTTTTTCATCTTTTAGAAAAAAAATTTCGAGAGGTGAGTTTAGAGTGTACTAATCCAATGCATATGAGACCTAGTCTTCATAACAACCAGATATTGAACTTGATATTTTATTTAAAGTTTTAATCAAGGTTCAATGGGAAATAGATATTGAAATAGAGAGCTGGCTTGGGGATCTGCATGGATCGGACCCCTGCTACTAGTGACAGGGGACAGCTTTCCCAAATTTCACGCAAGGATATGTATCACAGCAAAGCACTGCAACACGACATCACATGTAACTTGTTTCCATCTGAAGTCCTCTGTTACCAAGTCCCCTTCTTAACATTTTTGTATAGAATCCAAGTGACAATAATTTAGCTGTAATACTTACTTCACAAATAATTTTGAAGACATCTTGAACTGCTTTAGGTATAATACCCGTAGACTTGTCACTCCCCATCATCGTATACGTTTTTCCTGAGGCGGTCTGCCCATAGGCAAAAATAGTGCCTAGAAAGAAGAACAAATGTTAACTGACCACTACGCAAAACTTTCTACAAATAAGGTAAGTGTAAAAATATGAAACTTACCATTATATCCTTGGACAGCAGACTTTATAATTGGAACAGCTACACCTTCATATACTTGTTGGGTGCTGTCATTCGAATGAAAGACGCAATCTTAAAAAGAAATTTTTTTTAAAAAGCTGCACAACGAGTTGAGAAAAAATGAACTTCCCTCGTACTCAATTTTGGCAGCTTTTCATCCAACAGGACTGAGACCTTGATGCCCCAAAACCAACTCTTTTGCAGGATGATGCCAAAATATTTTATGCAAGTTTAACTGATTGTCTAAAACCAACTGACGCAAAAACAGAATATAACAATGTAATAGGTAAAGTGCAGGAAACTTGGATATAGAGCTGAAAAGATGCTAGAAACAGTTAAATAGCATAACCATAATTACTAGGTTATCTACTGTGATCTGAAGCAAGGAAGGAAGGGAAGTCATTTAAGTCAGATTTGAAGATCTGATCCAGCTCTTGGTTATGCCCGACTTCCTCGGACAAATCTTACGGCACAGTCACACCACCTCCCTGAATGACATTAGCTAAGCTGACAGAAGCATTCTTGTCAGTATAGCTGCATCAAGAGGAACAACAGCTAAGTCAGCTCTAAGGGGTGTGATTCCCCCCCCCCCCACATTGCTAGCAGACACATATGTTGTCAAGACTCTATAGCATAGACTAGGCATTACTCTAGCCCAGTGGTTCCCAAACTGGGGTTCATGAAAAATGTTACAGGAGGTTCCCGGGAAAAAAATTCCTCATGGCGGACAGAGTTGTCCCTAGGGATCCTGAGCAGCACGGGGCCTGCAGCCTGGAACCCCTGGATTTCCAAGAGCTAAGCAGATCAAAGCAAGCATATCTATCACACTGATATTTAAACTTCAAGACTCCTTGTAAGAAATGGAAAGGGAGGTGAATATTGTTTTGCTGTTCTTAAAATTAAATAGGCAGCTAGTATTGTTTTTAAAAATTATTATGAAGAACAAGTTTAAGCTTTGTTGTAAAGTGCGTTGTTTGTCTGGACTGCTCAAGCCCCGAATGCTTGTGTAGGAGGAACTCTTTGGATTGGCTTCTTAAATACCTTCATGCTGTTTCACATCTGATACTCCTTGATGAAACATAGGAGCCTTGTCTCATAACAGGCTTATTCAAAGTGATACAAACTACAGAAGGTGAGATCGTGGAAGAGTGTTGCCCTTTCATAATGTAATACATAAGAACATAAGAATGGCCATACTGGGTCAGACCAAAGGTCCATCCAACCCAGTATCCTGTCTACTGACAGTGGCCAGTGCCAGGTACCCTAGAGGGAGTAAACCTAACAGGTAGCGATCAGTGATCTCTCTCCTGCCATCCATCTCCACCCTCTGACAGAGGCTAGGGACATCATTCCTTACCCATCCTGGCTAATAGCCATTAATGGACTTAGCCTCCATGAATTTACCCAGTTCTCTTTTAAATGCTGTTATAGTCCTAGCCTTCACAACTTCCTTAGGCAAAGAGTTCACACAGCACACAGTCAACTTGTGGAAGAACTTTCATGTATTCGTTTTAAACTTTCTGTCTATTAATTTCATTTGGTGGCCCCTACTTCTTATATTATGGGAACAAGTAAATAACTTTTCCTTATTCACTTTCTCCACACTTTCTCATGATTTTATATACCTCAGTCATATTCCGCCCCCAGCCCGTCTCCTTTTTTCCAAGCTGAAAAGTCCTAGCCTCTTTAATCTCTCCTCATATGGGACCTGTTCCAAGCACCTAATCGTTTTAGTTGCCCTTTTCTGAACCTTTTCTAATGCCAGTATATCTTTTTTTGAGATGAAAGGACCACATCTGTACACAGTACAGACACATTTGTTGACCCCTTCAAAGAACTCTAATAGATTAGTAAGACACGATTTCCCGTTACAGAAACCATGTTGACTTTTGCCCAACAATTTATATTTTTCTATGTGTCTGACAATTGTATTCTTTACTATTGTTTCAACTAATTTGTCAGGTACAGATGTTAGATTTACCGGTCTGTAATTACCAGGATCACCTCTAGAGACCTTTTTAAATATTGACATTACATTAGCTATCTTCCAGTCATTGGGCACAGAAGCTGATTTAAAGGACATATTTTATAGTTTCGCAATTTCACATTTGAGCTCTTTCAGAACTCTTGGGTGAATGCCATCTGGTCCCAGTGATTTATTACAATTAAGTTTATCAATTAATTCCAAAACCTCCTCTAGTGACACTTCAATCTGTGACAATTTCTCAGATTTGTCACCTACAAAAGCCAGCTCAGGTTTGGGAATCTCCCTAACATCCTCAGCTGTGAAGACTGAAGCAAAGAATTCATTTAGTTTCACTGCAATGACTATCATCTTTAAGTGCTCCTTTTCTATCTCGATCGTCCAAGGACCTCACTGGTTGTTTAGCAGGCTTCCTGCTTCTGATGTACTTAAACATTTTTTATTACCACCTTTGGAGTTTTTGGCTAGCTGTTATTTAAACTCCTTTTTGGCTTTTCTTATTGCATTTTTACACTTAATTTGGCACTGTTTATGTGCCTTTCTATTTACCTCACTAGGATTTGACTTCCACTTTTTAAAAGATGCCTTTTTATCTCTCACTGCTTCTTTTACATGGTTAAGCCACGGTGGCTCTTTTTTAGTTCTTTTACTGTGTTTTTTAATTTGGAGTATATATTTAAGTTGAGCCTCTATTATGGTGTCTTTGAAAAGTGTCCATGCAGCTTGCAAAGATTTCACTCTAGTCACTGTCTCTTTTAATTTCTATTTAACTAACCTCATTTTTGCCAAGTTCCCCTTTCTGAAATTAAATGCCACAGTATTATGCTGTTGAGGTGTTCTTCCCACCACACGAATGTTAAATGTTATTATATTATGGTGACTATTTCCAAGCAGTCCTGTTATAGTCACCTCTTGGACCAGATCCTGTGCTCCACTCAGGACTGAATCGAGAGTTGCCTCTCCCCTTGTGGATTCCTGTACCAGCTGCTCCAATAAGCAATCATTTAAGGTATCAAGAAATTTTGTCTCTGCGTTTCATTTGATTCTAATAAAAATACTGTAATGATAAAATAATAATAAATAGTGTGTAATAAGCATGTCATAAAAACAAATTTTATATTTCCAAGATCACTGCTTTTATAATTTATACTCCAGTAAAGGAGAAAATCCCTGGAAATATTCATTTTTAGGAGGAGGTTCACGAGACTTGACATTTTATTGAAAGGGGTTCACAGGTTGTTAAAGTTTGGGAACCACTGCTCTAGCCCCTGCCACAGTTCTCCATCTCTAACATGGCAATTATACTTCCCAACACAGGGGCTTTATTATTCTCATAGAACAGAGCACCGTAAAAAAAAAATTCACATCACAACGAACACCACGACACAACACATGAGAGTCACTGGCCAGCAATCTTCCTCTACAGTTTGCGATCTTCAAGCAACCTTGAGAAGCATGCTACACTGCACATCCTGTTCAGTCAGTCACAGGGGTGATGAGGATAAAATTAAATTAATGATTGTCAGTAGATCAGATACAACAGTAATGAGGGCCATATAAGCGCCTAAATAGATAGATGTTTCTTAATTACCATAATTAAAAGCTCTTGTACCATCCACTTGTAAAACTGTACAATTTTCACTTTTCCAATGAAGTTGTACTTTATCTCCAGATGCTTCATTTTCTCTAAAAAGGAACAAGAGATATTTTATTAATCTAATTAGAGATCAGAACAGAAATAATGTTAAAATATGTGTACAAAATGAAGTTCTTTTAAAGAAGAAATTCCCTTAGTGCTAGGTAAGTAATATTCAGCTTAACTGAACAGATTTTCATCAATAGAAGATGAGAAGCATAAATCATTGCCACCTACGACATCCACTCAAGAACACACAAGTTCCACATTTGACTCATTGTGCATCTATGAACCTGTTTTCCAGCATACAAGCTTATAACATGAGTAAGTTGCTGCAATTCAGACTCTTCTCTCAATAAATGAAACAAAAGACCAATCTCAGAGGTGAAGCAAAGTGAAGTTTATCCAATATCTACTAGCCCATAAATCAGTCCACTAGCAAAAAATTGTTCTAACCATTTAAGGAATAAGACAGCCGTGCTCTGTAATTCCCTACGTCAACTTTCTATTTCATACCTTTGTTAGAAGTTTTATTATGCCTGTCATACTTTGGGTCTCATCTTCTCTTCTTTATTCTACTTTGCCCTCTTTTCATCTCTTTTCTTCCTGCTTTGTGGAAAGTGTCCGCTTCCTCATTTTCTCCTCTCCCTACAGACCCTGACATCTTTTTCCAGCTTTATGGCACATTGCTTTCTTTGCCTCTTTACCTAGGTTTTGTCTTTCCCACTTCTTCTCCAAGTATCATATCGAGTCTCCAAATACTGCCATATCTAGTCAATTTCTTCCCCCAACACATAAGAGGCACCAGATCTATTCACACCTCCTTTTTACAGAAGGATTGAAGAGTATACCGGACACTCAGTCAGCTAAACTAAAATGAGGCCTCCCCGTTATCGGGGGCAATGCCCAGGTGAGGCGCCAAACCTAGGAAAGGTCTGGCTCGTAGTAGCTCAACTGGCAAGTCTTTACTCCTTCCAGTTACAAAAGCTGCTCTTCAAGATGTGAGCCAGAGAGGTCAGCAAAGCGGCAGCGGCCTGAATCTGCCGAGAGCCCCGAACCACAGACCCCGCCCCAGCTGTAACTACCCCCCGCAGCCCCCCTGCGTTTACGGGCGCTTTTCTTCAGTGCCACAGCGCTTACACCGGCTCTGCCACGGCACTGAGCTCCTGACCCGGGCGCACAACCCCCTGCCCTGCCCTGCCCGGGGCGTACACCCTCACCGGCACCGGCTCCCTGGGCCTGCTGAGCGCAGCTCCCCCACCCTGCGGGCAAGCGGAGGCTGGGGCAGGGCGGGCCCCGCCGGGGGCAGTTCTGGGCAGGGCCGGACACCCCTTCCCAGGGGATCGAAGAGCCCCCATAGGGCCGAGCGCCGGGCAGCTGCAGAGCGGGGCAAGGCGGGGTCCCGGGGCAGGACCGAGCCCGGGGGGACGGGGAGAGGGCTCTGGTGCCCCGCAGTCACCTGGCGATGAGCGGCTGCATCCGCACGCAGACCGTCACGGCTCCCTCCTCCGCCATCGCCCCGCTGTGCGTCACGCCGTGGAGAGCTGCTGGGACAAACCGCTGCCCCCTCGGCTCCCCAACCCAGACCACGTCCACCGGCTGCGTCGGCAACGGCCGCCAGAGTTTGAATTCCTCTCGGGCTAGTTTCCTATTGGTCCTTCCCGGACAGGCACTTCCGGAATTCGGACTGTACCACTGTCAAGTGCGCTCACAGGGAGGCGGCTGGTACAAGCCCCGTTTAGACAGTCGCTTTGTGGGGTTTAAAGGGCAGGAATGTTCCATGGGGGTCAAACAGCGATGTTCTTACAGCCCAGGAAACGGGAGTAGCTCGAGAAACTCCAGCTTCTCAGCGTGCAAAGCCGCATCCTTTCTCCCCGCCCCTCTCATAGCCGGGACTTACTGCACGCTGGGAATTGTACTGGGTGACACTGCATAGGGTTCTGCTCGCTGTGGGTGTTGTATGGCATGTCACGGTTAGGTCAGGTTGGTGAAATAATAGCTTTGCCTAGACTTTGTTGTCTCATGGACACCACACAGCTGCAGCACCTCCATCTGCACAGGTTAGCCTGAGAAGTTATGGGAGATCTGCCCCACATCATTTCTAGGGCCCTACCAACTTCATGGCCATGAAAAATGTGCTACAGACTGAAATCTGGTCTCCCCTTGTGAATTTTGGTCTTTTGTATGCTTTTACCCTATACTATACACATTTAATGGGGGAGACTAGTGTTCCTCAAATTGGGGGTCCCCAGCCAAAAGCGAGTTGGGGGGGGAGAGTCCACAAGGTTATTTTCTGGCGGTTGTCGTATGGCCACTGCTGCGCTGCCTTCAGAACTGGGTGGCTGGAAAGTGGTGGCTGTTGGCCATGCACCCAGCTCTGAAGGCAGCACCTTGCCAGCAGCAGCACAGAAGTAAGGGTAGCAATACCATACCATGCCATGCTTACTCTGTGCTGGTGTTGGCAGTGACTCTGCCTTCAGAGTTGGGGTCCTGGTTAGCAGCCACTGCTCTCCAGCTGCCCAGCTCTGAAGGCAGCCTGCTGCCACACAGCAGCACAGAAGTAAGGGTAGCAGTACTTTAACCCACCCTACAATAACCTGAAACCCCCCCCCCCCTTGCAAATTCCTTTTTGGGTAAGGACCTCTACAATTACAACACCATGAAATTTCAGATTTAAATACTGAAATCATTTACTATTTTAAAAACCCTATGGCCATAAAATTGACCAAAATGGACCGCAAATTTGGTAGGGCCCTAATCATTTATGTTGATGTGAGTTTTGCCATTGATTGCACTAGGAGCAGAATTGAGCCCTAAATTCTTTTGCAATAATTTTGTGATATACAGTAAGCCTTTAGTAATTAACTGTCTAGTTATTATGATGTTACAGATTTAATATTTGATCTTGAAAGCCATTCAGGTCAACAGAGCTCAGATATTTTTACCACCTCCAGTATTAGATGATACCGGTATACAAACACCAGAATACCTTTGCTGCTACTGGTTTACAGGTCCTAATACAGGACAGGCCTCTAAGTGTATCCTTTCAATGGCATATGTATAATACAGATGTAGATGATCTGGTAGTAAATCACTGGTCCTAATTTTTCTAATGTAAGTGCAGCCCTAAAACTGCTTTTTTTGAACGTAGTCACTTTTGAAAATTCAGGTTGACAGTGTTCCCTTTAACAGAGGAATAAGATGCAAGAAAATGCCAGTACATCTCACACAACAGAGATTTTTCAGAATATTGTCCTTAATGAGAATGTGGCGTGAAAAAACAGAAAACATGATAAATTAGCAAAACTGTCTCTGAATAGTGTTCTCCGGAGTTTGACATGAGACCCTAATCAGCTTCTATG